>NC_059439.1:10411111-10737111 GCF_021028975.2 Sphaerodactylus townsendi | reverse complement strand
GGGAGACAGAAGTGGGGCCTCCTGTTGAAGCTATTAGGCACCTCATTAGAATTCCAGGTCTTATGGACCTTCTGCCTAAAGGTATCTCTTTTAAGTGTGCTTTGTAGTTTTCCTTTCACCTGAGAAGTAAATATGGTTTTGATCATCTGATAGTCTGCAGATGTTCAACCATTATATTTTTTAGAAGAACTGTACCTGTTGAAATTTTACCTGTCAATGGGCTATTAATTACACAGGTTTTCTGTTGGGAAGAAGGTGGTCAGTCTTTCCTGAACAGGCTGGCTTATTAAAGCTATTGGAACTGATGGGTTTGTGTACTTGGTTCCTTGGATTGTACCTGTATGGTTCTACTAGACCTGATTCTTAACTGAAGGCTGCATGTTCTTTGCATCTTTGGATTGCTATGTGGCAGAATCACAGAGAACCATTTCTGATAGATCCATGCCAAAATCTAACCATTTCTGAGCAAGACCAATTAAACCCATCCTTGTTTTGCATGGTCGTACTCGCATGCAGGAGGTATTTGAATAGTAGATTTGTTTTATTGGTTTTATTTGAGCTCTTAAAAATAGATGGCTTCTAACCGTTTCCCAACCTATCCGAACCATTGGGTGGCAGGGAAGCAGAAACTAAATACATTGTCAGGTGGCAGAAACTACTACTAATATTTTTATTTTATTTATTTTTTATTTATCTTTCGATTTATAACCCGCCCTTTCCCACAGGGCTCCAGGCAGTGAACAACAACAATATAAAAATGATACAAAACCACAACAATCATAAAAGCATAAACAGCATAAAAACAGCAGAACAACAGTTACAATAGATGGTGACAACCCAACCCCTTATATGTCTGGAAGGCCACTAGCAATGAAATTAAATCAGTTTTAATCCGGTTGGCCAGATGTAAAAACCTGGTGGAACAGCTTTGTTTTACAGGCCCCGCGGAAACAGTTCAAGTCCCACAAGGCCTTCATCTCCCCGGGGAGCCTGTTCCACCAGGTAGGGGCCACGGCCGTAAAGGCCCTTGTAGTGGCCAGCCGGATATCTTTTTAGAGCCAGGGACCACCAGCAAATTTTCCTCTGACAATCGGAGGGATCTTAAGGGGCAATATGGGGAGAGATGGTTATATATGCAGTTATACTCTGCTATAGATGTCGAGGACCACCCAGTGCCAAACTCCCCAGAGCGCCTGCCGCAACTAAATTCTGAACACAGCCTGAATTTCTGGCGAAGACCTTCACAGAAAAACTCTCTTTCCACCTGAGACTGCAATAATCTCGTTGTAACTTCCTGACAGGCTTGCACAGGCATGATGCATGTTACGTGTGGGTGTGTATGGTAGGTGGGGGAGAGACAGACCAACAGATGGCAAATCTGCCACAGGTGTATCTAGTAAACCTCTACACACCTGCTCTCTATCTGAAGCTTCCAACAAATGCAGGAAAGACGCCTAGAAAAGACCTGTTTTCTGGCAGCTGTTTTACTTTACATCTCTCCCCCCCCCCCATCTCCAGATGTCCAAGATCAGTGGGTGACTCTTGGAATTAGCCACATAATCATTGGTTCTAAATTGTGGCGTGTCCTTCAGGCTGGCCAGGGTGTCTTTGGCCTTTCAGAGTGGAACAGAAAGTGTCTGTCAACCAGTGCTCATCCCCAAAGATTGAACTGTGCAATCCAGACTGCAAATACCCCATGGGGGAAAAGCTCTCGCAGATGCATGTTGGTAGCTGCTTGCCTCTAACAAGTAGGAATTGTCTTTGGGTAGCCAGGCAGGGAAAGTTGTCACCAACTGGAATCAGGATTTTTCAAATGAAGAGAAATTCAGGACTGTTCAGTTCCGTGTCCTTGTAATTTGCTTTGTACCACAAAAACAGGGGCATCTTGTGTGAGTGTGTGTGTGTGTGTGTGTGTGTGTGTGTGTGTGTGTGTTTGTGTGTGTGTGTGTGTGTGTGTGTGTGTACTTGGATGATTCACTTTACTTGTCCAATTATCTTTATGTTAATATGGTAACTTCTGCAAGACAAATTCTGGAACTGTTCAAATGTGATTTGGGAACTGTGCATTTTGTGTCTAGGTGGATAATTTTTTTAAGTGAGTTATTTCTGTCTTTTTTTAAAGGGCTGTTCAGGTCGCCAATCTTTTACTGCCTCTCTTGAAAAACAGGAGGAAAATTTTTCTGGCTGTACCTTACAGGGGTGTTGCAAGTCTTACTAAGATAATGTTTGTGAAGAGCATTCATTGAATACCCTAAAGGTCTCTCTGCATTCTAAGTTTTATCATTACCAAGAGGTCTAGATTAGTGCCGTGTCTGTAAAGGAAATATGAAAGATTTTAAGATGGAGGTTGTAGAATCCGCATCTCAGGGAATTTGCAAGTTTGTTTGCAGACTTTTGCAAAGGGCAAGCAGGATGACCTTTTCTAAGAGAGGAAATGGTTGCGCTGTCATTTCACTGCTGGGGGTGTGGGGCTTTTTAAAATTGCTGCTGTTTCGTTGGTCAAGACATTTTTGAAATGTTCCTGGACAGGTCTGTCTGTGCATGTGCGTGCGTGCGTGCGTATATTTTGTATCGCAAATTAATGATGGTTTTTTACCTCTTTAGAAAATCCATATTCTGTGCCAACCCATCAAATTTTAACCTATGAGACTTTGGCAAGCAATACACACAGCCCAGCAAATTCAGAATGGATTTTGTTTCTGCCTGTTTGTTTACAGTACTATCCTAATAAGAGTTACTTCAGTCTAAGCCCACAGAAATGAATGGCTTAGATTGGAGAAATTCTCTTTAGGATTGTAATGTTACTGTGCAGTCTGAAGGGGAAGGGGGGCTGAAGCTGCATGGGGAGTTGTGGGGGAGAATTGTGCCAGCACCCCGGTCATGCCAGCATAGAGAGACTTACCCTGGTAGCGACACACTGTGGCACAGGAACCAGGAAGTGGTCTTCCAAAGTTTAGTTGGCTTCCAAAGGACTTTCAGCCCAGGAATGCCCCCCTAAGCCAGCATCTTACTTACCCAACCAAAAAGCGTGCCTTATGTCAGTCTTTTCCATGGAATTTCCATGTGATGTAGCATGGTGGTGTAATGGTTAAGAGCAGGTGCAGTCTAATCTGGAGGACCAGGTTTGATTCCCCGCTCTGCCACTTGAGCTGTGGAGGCTTATCTGGTGAACTAGATAAGCTTGTGCACTCCAACACATGCCAGCTGGGTGACCTTGGGCTAGTCACAGTTCTTCTGATCTCTCTCAGCCCCACCCACCTCACAGGGTGATTGTTTGGGCGGGGGAAGGGAACGGAAATTGTAAGCCCCTTTGAGTTTCCTTACAGGAGAGAAAGGGGGGATATAAATCCAAACTCCTCCTCCTCCTCTTCCGTTTTTCTCCCTTCCCGCACTGCCTGAAGCCCCTTTGGAGGTAGTGTGTTTGTGTGCTGCTGTGGTACCATCCCCAGCCGCAGTTCTTCCACCACACTCTTTGGATTGGGCTGCCCTGTTCCTTTCTATTCCAGATCAGATCCCCCATCCGCCCTGTCATCTTACCAGAATTACATCCAAATGCAGCTCTAGCTTTCCTTCATTGTGTTTTGAGGCCAAAATAAAACTGACTGGGGTCGATTCCTCACTGGTCAAAAAGCGCGTGCTAAGGAAGCAAACAAATACGGTTTGGGGAAGACTTACCCACGATGTCCCGGTTGAACCAGGTTTCACCGCTGCTTCTCCCCCTTAGCGCGTGCTTTTTCCATACCTGGATGGAAGTAGACCTTTTGAAAAGGCGAATGTGGAGCGGTGGGGAAGAAGGGTGGGGGGAGAATCCGGATTCAAATTACTCGCCCTTGCGAGTGACATGGAGCCTCCCATCCAATCAGGACACAGTGGGTTGTGCGGGATGTGCGCGCAGCCCTTTAAAAAAAAAAAAAAATTCTTGGAAGAAAGATCCATGTCGATATGAAGTGACGTGGGGCCAGTTTCCTCACTAAAGAAATACACAGCAACACAGGGAGACTTAAGTAGGATTTTCCCCAGCCTTAAGCCAGCAGTGCTTCCACAGCATAACGGTTAGAGTGTTCGCCTGCTGAGCCAAAGGGTTGCTGGTTCAATTCCAGCCGGGGACTACTTGTTTTAATGAAATGGGGAAGTGTATGCTTGTGTCTACCTTGCATTCACTGTCTTAAACGATTACAGACGAAGGTTCTAATCGTAGTTCTTCTGTGCCTGCTCGCGGAGACATGGATCCATCCTTTCAAATATTTTTTTAAAAAAATCCTGCCCCAGCACAACGCAGCAGCCAATCAGGATAGCCCCTGAGCGGATTGTGGGTTTGATCCGCTGACAGTGGGGAATCGTGCATGGCTGCCGCGTGTCTAGGAGCAAGGGAGTAGAAGCTGCAGTGGGGAGCATGAATCCTTGCTCAAAAGTTCCCAATTCTTTTCAAACTTGGTTGAATCTGGCTTCATTTTTCCAGTGAGGAATCGACCTGGGTTCAAGCAGTCTTGCGAGTAAGGCCACAGAAGTCAGTAGCCTTGTTTTTGGAGTAATTATAGAACTAATTTTAACCTGCTGCTGTTTTCTTATATCTTGCTTAATGAAGATAAATATTTCCTTTTTTTCAATGGAAGCTAGAAGTCTCTGAAGGTTTTCTGGTTCCAGTTCAAAGAACAGAATTCACGCCTAACTAGTTTGTATTATCAGATGTAAAGGTTGATAAGCAGCCTTTAAGAGATAAATCCTGGAGGTTATCTGCTGCTAAATGTTTCAAACAAAGTCCTGTTAGAGCTGTTAGGACGGATTCTCTAATTGGATGCGGGAATATAAAATATCCTGGTACAGCGGAATACGTCAGTATAATGATTATTTAGTCTAGATCAGGGCTGAGCACAAACAATTGTGCTCAGTAAAGTTGGGTTTGAGTAATAATAACCCAGACATTTTCAGTAAAGCCAAATAAAATGGAATAAAGCAGCTTTATTCAATGTTTATCCATTGGGGTTTTTTAAAAAAAACCTAAAAAATCCAGTACTTCCTGCTGCTGTTTCTCAAGTCCACATGAAGCTGTGGGAGGAAGCGCTTCTTTAGCATTCAGTTGAAGCTCTCTTCCCCCTCCCCTTTGCTGTTTTCCAGGTCCACATAGACATGTGAACTGGAGGCAGGGCTGAGAGAGAGAGAGAGAGCTTCAACTGAATTCTGACTTTATCGGCTCCCAGACAGCTTGGGAGTTTTTTCGATGAACCTCCCCCACCCCCCAAAAAGCAGTAAGGTTTTTCCAGGTTTGGGGGTGATTTGATTTTTACCAAATCAGCACCCCTAGTCTGAATGCCTAATGAAATACAGAGCTCCCAGGGACCTTCCTAAAACCCCTCAGGACCATGCAGGTTTTTCTGCTGTCATGGTCTTCAGTAGTTCAATCATAAAACCTTTTCTGCTGGGTTGTCATTTTCTGCCAGTCCTCCACCCACTTCAAGTGGACATGCATAGAGAGCAAAGAAGCCATTCTTCTTGCTTGCCCGTGCGTGCACACTGAGAGGAGCACCGGGGTGGTGATAGCTTGGTCAGGTTTTACTGTAGAATTTTGGGGATATCCTTTCTGTTTATGCACACAGAAATCATATTATAGCACTGCAGGACACCATTTTGTTACATCTTCCGGAGCTTTTCCTGTACCCAACTCTCTTGCTCTTTTGTACAGTGTCTTGACCTTGACGCTGGTGAGATTATAACTCTGGTTTTTCCCCTTCCTGGGTTGTAATTTCAATGTCACATGCTGGCAGCTTATTTGATCCTCCGCTCAGTGAGTTTCGTGTCTGAAAAAGTTGAAGGCCACTGTTTTATAGTTAGATTATTGGAGCAAAAGGCTAAAGACCACGCATAGACCTGGAGTCCATCCCTGAAGCCCATTCCTCATAACTGCACATCGTGCTTAGTGTTCCTTTGGATCTGGTTTCTGAGGTTCTCCTCTCTACTATCCACATGGTTTCCATGATTACGGCTGGACCAGGTGGGGCAGAGTTAGGTAAAGATAACCCCCTTTGCAAGCATTGGGTCATTACTGACCCATGAGGTAACATTGCATCACAACGTTTACTAGGCTGACTATTTTTTCAAGGTGGTTTGCCACTGACTTCCCCAATAAACTGGGTACTCAGAAGGATTGGAAGGTTGAGTCAACCTTGAGCTGGTCACCTGAAACCGGCTTCCGTCGGGATCGAACTCTGGCCACAAGCAGAGCTGTGACTGCAGCACTGCAGCTTTCCACTTCGCATCACGGGGCCCCTGGGTGCAGAGTAGCTTTATTCAATTTTGTCTGCCATCCAATTGGGAACTTGTCTCTGCAGCTTTATGATAACCTTAGTGGCAGCCCCCACAAATAAATTATGTATGGGACTCCGTGTATGTGTGTGTAATATGACACTTAATAAATTTGGATTTAGATGATTAAAAATGTTCAATCTCATTTTAGCAAGGGAAGTTAACAATTCTATTAAAAGAAGCAGGCTGGCAGCAACTGGAGAGGCGGAGGATGGTCTCTTTCTCTCTTCCTCTCTCTGCCAGTGACATGCTTTGCTCCAGGGGAGATTGCCAATCTGTCTCAAGTGGCTGGAATTGTGGCTGGTAAAATATATGACTGCTAATGGGAAATGCTCCATCCATTTCTAGATGTCCAGCCTCAAGCCCCATTCCTCATGGGCCCTGTTAGAGTTTGGGGGCAAACTGCAAACCAGTTAGTTCTACAGGGTTCACCCTGCTCTCTTTTAATTTGAACTTTTTAATATGTAAAGTGCTTTACTTTTGGTTGTGGTGGGTTTTCTGGGCTGTGTGGCCGTGGTCTGGTAGATCTTGTTCCTAACGTTTTGCATGCATTTGTGAATGGCATCTTCAGAGGTATATCACAGAGAGAAGACAGACTTCCTTCTGTGATACACTTCTGAAGATGCCAGTCACAGATGCAGGCGAAATGTTAGGAACAAGATCTACCAGACCTCGGCCACACAGCCCAGAAAACCCACAACAACCGGTTGAATCCGGCTGTGAAAGCCTTCGACAATAGATTGCTTTACTTTTGTTTGTCTTTGACCACTCATCAAACCTTTTATGTGTGTTTGAGGGAGGGTTGCATTGCTGCCTGTTAAAACTCCTTCAGCAAGTCAATCCCCACCTCCCACCCCACCAAGATCTTTGCAGATCAGCTTACACGTAACATTTTCCAGGTCTTTGTCGGTATTGTTTTTTAGTTCACATGTAGAGAATCATAAAGTATGAAAGTGACAAGCATGCACTCGTTTGAACATCCAGCATTGTGGTTTGGGTGCTGGCTACAGTCTGGGAGGCCCAGGTTCAAATACCAGTTAGCCATGAGTTTAAAAAAACCTGAAAGGAAAAAAAACAATGCGAACAATTCAAAACTGCAGGAGCGTTAGAAAGTAAACTTGTCGGTTACCTGAAATACAGAGAGAATAAGCCCAATAGTGTTGGAAGTGGCAGAATCTCCAGGAATTGCAAGTCATTGTCAGCCACCTTCTTTTCCTTCCAAATGTGGCCCCAGAAACTATCGAAATCAAGTAATTGGAAGAGATTGCGCCTCCCTGTCCATTACAGTGTATGGCCAGCCCACCAAAAACATGGTTCCATTGGGAGACATCAACTTGGAGCAGTCCTTTCTTTGTTCCTGGCCATTCCCACCCAGTCATGACTCAATTCTTGGTTGCCAACCATCCAGAATTGTAACAGCGGGAATTTTATCCTGCTAGCCATCTGAGAAGACTGTACTCCCTGGAAAAGACAACAGTGCTAGGAAAAATTGAAGGAGCATAAAAGAACATAAGAAAGAGCCTGCTGGATCAGACCAGAGTCCATCTAGTCCAGCACTCTACTACTCGCAGTGGCCCACCAGGTGCCTTTGGGAGCTCACGTGCAGGATGTGAAAGCAATGGCCTGCTGCTGCTGCTGCTCCCGAGCACCTGGTATGCTAAGGCATTTGCAATCTCAGATCAAGGAGGATCAAGATTGGTAGCTACAGATTGACTTCTCCTCCATAAATCTGTCCAAGCCCCTTTTAAAGCTATCCAGGTTAGTGGTCTTTATCACTTCCTGTGGCAGCATATTCCAAACCCCAATCATGCGTTGCGTGAAAAAATGTTTCCTTTTATTAGTCCTAATTCTTCCCCCCAGCATTTTCAATGTATACCCCCTGGTTCTAGTATTGTGAGAAGGAGAGAAAAATTTATTTCGACATTTTCTACCCCATGCATAATTTTATAGACTTCAATCATGTCTTCAATCACGTCTCAGACGTCTTCTCTCCAAACTAAAGAGTCCCAAACGCTGCAGCCTCTCCTCATAAGGAAGGTGCTCCAATCCCTCAATCATCCTCGTTGCCCTTCTCTGCACTCAAGCTGGTAGACAGCTTGGTGGGGGCTGGGTGGGGGCTTTGATTTCCATGGCTTGTGCTTAGACCTTCTGAAGATATCTGGTCGGCCACTGTGGGAAACAGGATGCTGGACTGGCTGGATCAAATGTCTAATTTAGCAGGAGCCTCCTTATGTGCCCTTTCTATAATAATGTTGAAACTTTTAAAAATATGCTTGTGATAAAAATCCTCATGTAGATCTCACCTCTGCATGTGCTCAGAGGCGTTGAGGCATTGAGTCCCATGCCCCCCCCCCTTCTTTGCTTATAGTTTGTTTGGTTTTAAAAGAGGAAATTCCAGATACAGAAGAAGCATCTGGATCTCCAGGTTTAAAAGTTCTGCTTCCTTCTCCCAATGAAAGATGCTCTGTACATGCTTCCAAATGAAAGATGCTCTGTACATGCTTAGAGGGAGAATCCAAAGAAAGAACAGGAACAATTGCAACAAAAAAACGGAATCCTAAAGATAGAGGAAAGAGCAGATACACATGTGTATAAATGTCTCTGAATGTAATTTAAAAACACCCTACTATAATGTTTACGCAAAGTGAGATATACATCCACCAAAAAAAGAAAACTTGTCAAATAAATTTTTCTTAAATATATGTGCAGTACTTAAAACAGACCTTCAAATATAGCAGTCTGACAAATAAAGACCAAATGCATCTTGACAACTGTCTTCATGAATGGTCAAAAATATACATAGTCACAGGGATTAAATGTATTGAAACAGAATGTGAATGTCCTTTTTCTGATTGATGTCTTACTTTTTGTAAGGATGTTAAAGATGCCCCCCCCCCCTTGTGTTTAGAGACATTTACATACATGCTTAGGGGCATTCAGAAGCTCTTAACCAGTTTCACATTGTTTTCGTGATTAACCAGCCTGTGCGCTGATTTAATTAACGCTTAATTTCAGTTGAATGTGCTTATTGTTGTGTTAATATTTTCTTTCTTGGTCCCCATTAGAGTAAAGCACCAGAGCCAAACAGTTTCAAGATTTAAGCTGTTGTGTGTCTTTTCTCCTCTGCCCCACTAATCAATTAATTGCAGTTTTACATTGATCGGTCTGCCAATTAAAAGCTGCAGCGCGTAGCCACGTTTGACCGACTACACACCCGTGCAGTATAAAGCATGCTGTATCCAGGGAATCCACAACATTCTTCTCACTTTTCCCCAGCATACACTTAGAGGCAGATGGAAACGGCTACAACATCTGCATCTTTTCTCCCGTTTTGAATCACAGATGCATTGGGGGTGAACAGCATCTCTTTCTGCACTTGAAGATGCTGGTTTACTGTAAGCTAGAAATGAAAATTAATACCT
Source organism: Sphaerodactylus townsendi (assembly GCF_021028975.2). Lineage (NCBI taxonomy): Eukaryota > Metazoa > Chordata > Lepidosauria > Squamata > Sphaerodactylidae > Sphaerodactylus > Sphaerodactylus townsendi. Next base: position 10,727,389 of record NC_059439.1, on the reverse strand, counting down.
ACAAAATTCACCGCAAGCTGAGAAAATTACTCCATTACACAAAGTGACCACTTCTTATGCAAATACGATTTGCTGTTTCTACAGAGCTATTGATGTACGAAGCTCTTTACAGGCCTCTGCTCAATTCATATTCAGTGGCTGATATTGAACAAATAAGACAAATTATCCTTAAGGGTGAATGGATGTCCCTTATTCTTTTCCTTCATTGCTCCTAAATTCTGATTTAACTGGGGGAATTTCTAAAATTAACTCCAGAACTGGGGCATGCACAATTAGCTGCAGCATCCTTGGTCCTGCTTTTTATGCCTGTCTTTTCTCTCCCTGATGTTCTCTTCAACAATTACTAACAATACTATGCTGTAAATAAGCAGTTTGAATGGGACTGTTTCTGATGCTTTCTTCAGGTTCTTTTCCTGCAGTGTTCCCAGTGCCCATGGGTGCTTTCACACTCTGATAAAACACCACATAAAACAAATCTTGGTCAACTGTAAGATACTGTGGTGGGAGGGTGGAAAGGTGAGGGTTGGGGTGCGGGGAGGGTTGGGAGTTATGGGTAGGGGTGGGGGATGGTTGGAAGGTGTGGCTTGGTGTGGGAGAGGGTGGGAAAGTGAGTATTGGCATGGGGGAAGGTGGGAAAATGAGCATTGGCGTGGGGGAGAGTGGGAAAGTGAGGCTTGGGTGGAGGGAGGGTGGAATTTGGATGGTTGGGATAGAGGGGAGGCAGGACAGGTTTTCCAGGTTTTGGAGCAGTTGCGCTTGGATATCTGGGGGGGAGGGGGGAAGCCTCAATCTTGGGGGTGGGAGGGAAAGGCAGGGAGGGCTTGGTTGGACCCACAGAGCAGCTCTGCAGGCCTGGCCTCGATATTGAGGATGGGAGAGGGAGGTGTGGAGGGCTTGGCCGGGCCCACAATTTCTTAGTGTCTTATTGTTTAGGATAGTAATTTTCCAAGTGGGGGAAAGGCCCCCAGGAATCCCTCTAATACTGCAGTAGGGAGAGTTGGACAGAAGGAAAATGGTGTCCATGTGGTCAGAAACTATGAAAATGCACACCTTCCCATCAAGATAATGCGCTTGAATTTCTCAAAAAGATCAGTGAAAAACAGGTTTGGAAAAGAATGCACTGAAGATGGGGAACTGTCGGTTGGTGCATGATTAGACCATAACTAGCAAACTCCTGTGAGCCTTGTGGTACACGTGTAAATCCCATCCTTTCCTCTCTGTGCTTGGTCATCATCAGCCTCCACCCATCTAGCTTACGTTCAGAATTAGGTATAAGATGTTGTGTTGATTCTCCCCCAAAAGAGCTCCAACTTGGCAACCAAAATGGAAGTGGGGGAAGGGGGACACCTCTGTGTGAAGCCATGCGCTGAGAATCTGGGATGTTGTGTGTTTTGGATCCTGAGCTGGGACAACAAAAGGTGGTGGTGGTGGGGTCATTTTTCTCAAAATATTTCCTGTTAAAATCCTCTAAATTGCTTTCAGTGGTCACCAGGAGATTGATGCCAATTTCTTTCCAGCCAATCCAGGAAGTTTGGCAATCCAAGAAATGGTCCATTGGGCAAAAAAAATGTAGGTAGGCAGATTGGACTATAGAAAAATTGCAAGATGTACAAATTTCCATATAGTTCCTTTTCACTTAAATGAGCCAGAGAATAACAAGAATCCTTTGAAGGTCCAGATGTTGGGTACAAACTGTGCTAGTGCACAGTTCTGTCAACGCATGCATGCTCCACACCCACACCCACCCCACACACTGATTTAACATTACTTGGATTCTACCTTCTGTAGAGCCCTTTTGATCACTTGAGACCCAACACAGTATAGTGATTAAGAGCTGTAGATTCTAATCTGGAGAATCGGATTTGATTCCCCAATTGGATTTGATTCCCCAATCTCCCACATGAGCGGCGGTCTCTATTGGAGCACCATGTTTGTCTCCCAACTCATACTCATGAAGCCTGCTGGGTGACCTTGGGCTAGTCACAGTTCTTTGGAACTCTCTCAGCCCCATCTGCCTCACAAGGTGTCTGTTGTGGGAAAAGGAAGGGGAAAGGAGTTTGTTAACTGGTTTGAGACTCCTTATGTTTGAGAAAAGCAGAGTAAAAATCCAAACTGTTGTTTGTTGTTGTTGTTGTTGTTGTTGTTGTTGTTGTTGTTGTTGTTGTTCTTCTTCTTCTTCTTCTTCTTCTTCTTCTTTCTTCTTCTTCTTCTTCTTCTTCTTCTTCTTCTTCTTCTTCTTCTTCTTCTTCTTCTTCTCCTCCTCCTCCTCCTCCTCTTCCTCTTCCTCTTCCTCTTCTTCATGTGCCCCTTTGATCCTGATGCACTTTTGATAGGGAGCCATCCCTATTTTGCATTCCTCATAAACGGCTGACTCTGTTTTGCCCTGATTTCCTATTGGAAACATTTTGAATGATTCTTTTTTAAAAAATGTTGTTAGTGTGAGTGATTTGCTGGCAGTCTTTTCGTTTCATCCCTATCCCTGGAGCTTTCAGAAGTTAAATCAGAGTGTAACTTTGCTAGGGCACATACATATGTGCATATGAATGTGTGTACCTGAATGCATTGCCAGAGTGGTGATCGGCCATGTGCTGCTTTCTGTTTTACCTGCAGTGGAGGCTCATTTTGAATTGATAACTATAATAGAACAGCTATCTTTTTCCTAGTCTGTTTTTAAGCACCTTCTTTGAGATGTATGAAGCTGTGTTGTAATGAATCCGGCTCTTGCCCTGCTTTGCTTAGGATTCTGACTGGCAGCTGCTTTTCAAGGCTCAGCAGGGTTCCTTCCTAACCCTGTGGCCTGGAATCCTTTGCTGGAAACAGCAGGAACTGAACCTGAGATCTTGCGCATACCAAATATGTGCTTTGTAGAAGGATGTGTGAAAAGTGAAGTGGAGAGAGAAGAAGAGAATGAGAAAGAAATCCAATATAAATCCAGTTGGTCCAATAAAAAGGGGCCTGGGAAATGACCTACTTCATGCTCTCTGCACAGGATTAAAAATCTGTACTGGACTCTCACTTAGAACCATAGAGCTGGAAGAGACCTCGCAAGTAATCTAGGGCAGTCCTTTGCACAATGCAGGAAATCCACATGTAAAGGATTCAATGGTGTTGATGGTGAAGTAACCTTGAGTGCATTCCACAGCCCGGGCGATGGGCCAGATGCATCGGCGGAGACTTTATCTTTGCGCGGGAGATGAAGTCTCCGTTCCCATGGGAATCAGGAAGGGGGGATGGGGTGAATGGTATTATAACCTGTGCTTCTGGCGAAGTACATATTCCCAAGTTAATTGCGGTACTTGAGTTTAAGATGTCTTAATAAATGGACTTTCATTACCAAAGCCTTTTATTTCTGCGTCTATGGAATTCCTTACATTGTGGCAGGAATCCTAATTCATCTATATTCTGTGCAGTGGACCTCTTGTCTTGCTGCATGGAGAGGTGTTGAATGTTACCGCGGGATTGCGCGCGGTAGTTCTCAAAGAGTGGGTCTGACCTTTCCCTTCTGGATCTTAGAGAAACCGCAGGAGAACGGGCCTCGCTGGTGGCTCTTTTCCCCGCCCCTCGGGACAAAGCACGAAGTCTTCCTTTACCTCGCTGGAACGAGGGACGCGACGCATTCCACTCCATGGGGACTTCCATGAGTCGCTTGGGGCGCTGTCCATGGATCGAAAGCCTGTGAACTGGATCTCTACCCGCTCGTGTGGATTACAAACCTCAGATGCAACCTTGTCATGGAGGGACGGGCTTGACCACCTTTCATATGCGGCAACCAGGAACGGTATTTGAACCATTCGACTCAGATTTTGGTGATGTTCCCAAGGAACTACCACCGTGGCATTGCGCACTGGGCCCGCCCAAAGGACACCGACTCAACCTGGAATTGGGAGGGGTATCCGCATCGGCTTCCCCACCGGACTTCTATCCCGTCCGGGCGACACGCGACCTGAGGTGGCCTCGGGAGCCACCGGTGGCTACGGCGGCTACGGTCTCCGAGGGCTCGCTTCCTGATGACGAAGAGTCTGAAGAAAGCTCTGCATTCCCAGCCGACCGGCTTCTCTCCCATCGAGAAGACTGGGATGAGGAAGTAGGGCGACCAGATGCCCAAGCTGCACATGGAACCGAACCAGCTACGGAGGAGGAACGGCACAGTTGCAGCAAGAGCCAAAACCCCAGAGGGACCGGGAACAGCAACGAAAGAAGTTACCGAAGCTGACCGTACAAAGACGCCCAACGGCAATATGCTCCAGAATTCAGTCCATGATAAAGTCCTGGAACAGTCCAGACTGGATTTGTAACGGGCAACGCCGGTGCCGCCTTGCCATCTAAAGTGAACTCTCACTGGAAGCCCTTAAACGGGACCTTAACTGCCAAATTAGCGGAAAGCCGCTTTTGCATGCGCACTGCTGATGCATTGGCTCGCAGGCGAGAGGGAGCTGGCTGCTTGGAGAGGGAACTAAGGAGGCAGCAGACCAGAGGGTCAGCAAGTTGGAACCTATGCTGTTACTGATCATGCCGGGTGCCAGGGGGCCACTGACGGTCCAAGTTGAATTAAAATGCCAGCCAGTAATCAGCTTAGCTCTCGATTCCAGCCAGATAACAGCTTCGCCCAACCCAAGCTCGGCCAGCTTAAATCCACCTCCCAGCAGGCTAAGAGCCGCCGAACGGGCTACTTTTCGCCCCCGACACCAGCCCGCTTTTGATGGACCGCTTCCAAACTTCCTACTTCATCTTGCAACCTCAATGCCCACTTGGAAGACTATGATGATCTCACGTCTGAACGCCGAAAATACGGGACATCGGCTCAGTCCTAGATGGCGGCAGCTTCACTGGTTCGCGGATCATTTTGGATTTGCGTGATGAGGACTCTCGACAGTGCCCGCATTCCTCCAGGCTTTGAGAGCGCCAAGATCCAGGCGCCGAAAGAATGAAGCTTATCCGCACTATCGTTCATCCAGCAAGGCAACCGCCTGCTTGCAGAATTTGTCCGCACTTCGCGGCGCGGCTGCCTCGACTTCCTCCTGAGTGGTGGCCTGAACGCATGAGATAATACTTCCTCGATGCTGTGATAAAGCGTTACGGAAACTGTGTTTTAACCGGGTTCCTCGCACCATTGCAGATTGGATCCAGTTAGTCCTGGCGGGCGCCTCGCTTTGAATACGCTGCCAAGGAGGTACCACTGAAAACCACTACCGCGTCTACCTCGTCAAGCTTCCAGCCGCTTGGTCAAACTACCTCTGAACGCCGACTTTGCTTGCCTTTACTGCGAGCTGTATCATCTAGCCGCCAACTGTCCCAAGAAGCAAAACCAACCCCGCCCAGCTCCGCTGCATCTCGCCTGCCAAAACCACCACGCAGGTCAGGTTTCTCCCACCGGCTCGCTCTAAAGCGTGACCTAAGGCTACCCAGAGTGAGGGGAAGCAGCTGTCTGTCTTTCAGCCCCCCGCGATGGGCCCTAATTCTGACGCCGGTGAGTGAAGGAGCCCCATTACTGTTCGCTATTTCTGGCCAACCTCGCTAAACACACCGCATTATAGCCTCGCCCTTGTGATTCCTGCCGCCCTACTGCTTACCGCGCCCCAGGTGGCAGAGAGCTAGGTTCGGACCGTAATTCTGGCCGTTTTCTCCATACCATTCACCAAATGGACGGCAGCCCTCGAAACGGTTAAGGACCGCCCAATTCAAAACACAGCCGGTTCTCCTCCGCTATGCTCTAATTACTGGGAGAAAATTAGTTTCATTTAGCCAGTGGCCAACACTCCATAGTTTTGGGCATGCCTTGGTTGTTGTTACATGAACCAAAATTATTTGGAAAGAAAGGGATCCTAGAATTCACTGACCCCTCCCTGCGTGAACATTACGAATTGGGAAGAAAATCCAACGCCTCCTGACACTCTCTCTGGCTTCCTCAGTGATTGCTCCTCATTCTATTGATTATCCCACCGCATATCAGGATCTAGCCAGAGTTTTTCAGGGAGCAGGAATGCTATCAATTGCTACTCCACAGAGACACTGACTGTAAATTGTCATACAACCAGGGGCGCACCGCCGTTCAAGGGTAGAATCTACCGCGATGAGTCCTAATGAGGGAGAAGGAACTGTGTTTAGACAAGAACCTTGCTCTCATGTTTCATACGGCGGCTACCGGGAACACACACACGCTGTTCTGCTTTGTTTGTCAAAAGAAAGATGGGTCTTTACGGCTTTGCACAGATTATCGAGGTCAGCGGCCCTTGGTTCAATAAATATTCCGGCTTTGACGACCTTAGATGCACTCGGCAAAGGACGATTTTTTACTAAACACCTTGAGAGAAGCTTACTACAGAGTCAGAATTGCTGAAGGATATGAACACCTGACCGCGCTTAATACAAAGTTTGGACAGTTTGAATATTTAATAATGCTATCTGGTTATGGGGCCCCCCGGAGCTTTCATGGCCCTTATCAACGGTTCTCCATGATTTACTGTACAAGCGGGAGTTGTTAGTATATTCATTGACGCTTAATTTAGTCAAGAACTATAGAAGAGTATGGAAATGTTGGTCCAGAGGGCGAAACGCTTGGTTTCGGATGAACCTCTCTGCCGCAAACTCCAAAATGCTGTTTTCATCAGACCGGCTGACTTATTAATATCGGATTCTACTCTGAGGGCTAAATGGATCTCATGAATGAATGGAATCTCCATGGCCTGCCCTCACCAAACCGTGCAGAACTCCAGGTCGCTTTGGTTTTGGCTAATTTCTATCTGCGGATTTTATACCTCCACTTGCTGAACTGACTCCTCCTGGCTACAGACCTCTTACTCATCATGGGTAAAGATTCACTGTCCGCCAGCCCGGGCCCCTTCTCTGGTCTGGAGGAATGTCAAACAGCCTTTCAACTATTAAAATTCATGCTAATAATCGGGTCTATCCTAAAGCACCCTGTAATCTGCGATCTCCCCTGCTTGTGGTTCACTGGACGCCTCGGACAAAACACCGGGCAGCCCTGTTGCAGAAAAATGATGGTAGACTGTTCCGGTGCTTATTTGTCTAAAAAATTCTCTGGTGCCTAACTCAACTGGATCAGGGAGACAAGGAGATCAAGTGCCATCAAAGCAGCACTCTGAAACTTACCACTGGCTGAGGGGCTAAGCACCCTTTCAAGTTTACGGATCATAAAACCTTGGCAGCTCTTTCCACCCCTCAAGATGTTCAAGTAAAACAACTGCTGGGCCGATTTCTTTTCTCGCTTCATTTACAGTCCATTTTTTTCCTGCGAAACAACAACTGGCTGACGCCAGCTCTCGCCGCTTTACCTCGTGGAGGGGGTGGAGCTGCCTTACAGACATTCCACGCATCGCTCTTTCCTCCTCCCAGCTAGTTGGCTGTCACCCGATCTCAAACGCCTCTCCACCCTGCCCCAGCCCTGCTTCCTTTCCACTGAGGGAGGCTGGGCTGCATGAGCCCTCAGCTGCTGAAGGGGACCCCACCGCGCTTGGAGGAATGGAGCCTACGGAGGGGAATGTTGGCACGTTGCCTCCCAAGCAGAAGCAAGTTCTGAAGCTTTTGCCACGATGCCCTCGCTCGCTGGACATTTTGCTTTTTGAAAACTCTGCACTTAGCCCGGCCGCAGCCTGGTGGCGCTAAGAAAGACATTGAGGCTTGAGATAAAGGCTGCTCCGGTTTGGTGCAGAAGCCAAAACCATCCCGAAAGCCCTACGGACTGTTGAAACCCTCTCCCTGCAGTAGCTTCCCGCTTCTTTAAAGTCATCTCCATGGATTTCATTTACAGAGCTGCCCTAAAGCCAGCGGCAAATACCTGCCATGGGTGGTGGTAGACTTTATTCTCTAAGCAAGCCCATTTTATTCCATGTGCTTCCATCCCCTCTGCTCCTAAGTTGGCTAACGGCTGTTTTATTCAACACGTTTACTGCCTTATTCCGGCCAAGTATATAGGGAGTTCGCATCACGTCTCGACCCAATTCATCTCAAAGTTCTGGAAAGCGCTTTTTGGGATTGTTGAGTCGCTCGCCGCCGCCGCCATTCTACCACGCTCAAAGTGAGCCCGGCGAGACGGAGAAACGAATAGAACCCTAGAGCAGTATTTACGCGAGTTACACCCAACTACCACCAAGACAATTGGTGCGCAGCTTTATTCCTGGCTATGGAGTACAGCCTACAATAATGCGTTCATAGTAGTACAAAGAAAAAAACCCCCCTTTGAAATTGTGTCTGAGTCGCTTCCTTCCCGGCCACCACAACTACCACGCAGCAGCGTTGGACCCCCCAGAATCAACAATGGATTTCATCCCAGTTTAGCGATGGGGAAGTCGGTCCAGACCATGCCTTTACAGCAAGCAAAAGACTCCCAAAAAAACTGCAAGCCGGATAAACATCGGCTCCAGATTTCCCTCTCATGCAGGGGCTCCTGGGTATTTATCTGGCCAAAAAAATCTCAGAGACGCGTGCATAAATTTTCCAAACTTGGCAAGAGATTTGTGGGACCTTTTCAAATTACTGAAGTGAGTTAATGATGTCACTGCCCGGCTTAGATTTGCCTAACTCTCTAGTAACATCCATCACCAATGTCTTCCATTCCAGCTTGTTCATGAGGGCTTCGGCTCATGATGCCTTATAATGACTACCGGAGAGGCCCCTCCTGGACTATTATTGATGGCCACAAGCACTCACGAAATTAGATCGCCTTTGATCCCCTGTAATTTTAATCGCAACCGCTTGCAATATTTAGTTTCTTGCGTGGGATATTCCTCTGGGTATAATCACTGGTTTATTCAAAATACTGAGCCCCCCCACCCTTATTTCTGCTTTCAATCAGCCGCTTCTTTCCGCATAACCACCTGGGGAGGGGTCTTCTTTAGGGGAGAGCAGAGTGGGGCAAGGATTCAATGGTGTTGATGGTGAAGTAAATCCCTTGAGTGCATTCCACAGCCCGGGCGACAATAGAGCCGAAACCATCGGGCGGAGCATCTTTATTCCCGGCGCTGAGATGAAGTCATCCGGCTCCCATGGAATCAGGAAGGGGGGATGGGGTGAATGGTATTATAACCTGTGCTTCTGGCGGGAAGTGTCATTCCTGCCACTGCGTGTACTTGAGCTTTCTAAGATGTCTTAATAAATGGACTTTCATTACCAAAGCCTTTTATTTCTGCGTCTATGGAATTCCTTACACCACAACTATCTCCCTGTGCACCTCCAGTGACCCCTGCTCCATGCCCAGAAGATGGCAAAAAACAAACAAACCAAAACCCTTCCAGGATCTGGCCTGGAGAAAAGTTGCTTCCTGCCCCCAAAGTGGTGATCGGCATTACCCTGGGCATGAAGATTGCTACATTTGGGCATGTAGATTGCTTTGCATTTCAGTGCTCTAACCCCTGACTAGATGAATGTGTGAAGGGACTCCACTGAAAAATATCATGCTTGAGATATGAAGTTCTGTATGTGGGATCTGAGCATGCAAAGCTTCTGTGATCTGAGTCAGACCATTGGCTCAACATTGTCTACTCTAACTGGCAGCAACTCTCGGTGATCTTAGGGCAGAAGTCCTCCAGTTCATCTGCTGCCTGATCCCTTAACTTGAGATGCCTGGGATTGAACCTGGGACATTCTGTGTGCAAATCAGGGGTTCTGCTACTGAGCCACACCCTCTTATTTGAGCTGCCATAGAACTTTGGTCTATCACGGTCCAAAATCTCTATTCTGCCTGCTGGTGATTCTCTGGAATCTGAGGGAGAAATCTTTCATTGAACCTACTCCCTCCTTCCTTTCACTGGAGAAGCCTGGGATTGAACCCGGGACCTTCCGTATTCCAAGCAGATGCTCTGCTACTGAGTCACAACCCCATCTTTCATACAAGCCTCATTTATGTTGTGATCGCCAAAAAGGCAATCTTGAGCAGAATTACACGGCATAGGTTACCTGAAGGAACCTGCCTGTTTATTAAGATCATCTAGAGTGGGCTAACTCTCCATCCCATCAGCATATCTTGTAGGGACTCAGGGGACAGCCTTCTTGGCAGTGACACCTAGACTCTGGAACACTTTCTATAGAAGCCTGGCTTGCTTTTTCTTCGCTCTCCTTCCATCATCTGATGAAGATGTTTTTATTTGGGACAGCCTGTAACATCAAGATCTAACAACTTAGATCTTAGCAAGCAGCAGCTTAGGTTTTTAAGGTTAACTTTATTATGGTTTTGACTTTTAATGGTATTTTGTGAGTTTATTGTGTTGTATTGTATTAACATAGGATTGGATTGGATTTTATTGTCATTGGTCATTGCTGGATTTTTTGTCTTCTGTGGCCATTTTGAATATGGACAATAGAAAGATGGGGTATAAATACTTTAAACAAATAAGTGGTGGTACAGCCTTCTAAGCCAAATAAGGCTGAGATGGGCTTAGAGTTGAGCTGTAGGAAGATCAGAAGATTTGAGAAGCGCTCATTTGGAGCTTGTGCTTAGATTTCTCTACCAGACACAAGACCCCAAGGAGCTGTGGAGGTCTGTAGGTGAAGTTCTGCCTAATGTGCCTCAGAGAGGATACTTTTCTTCTTGGTAGGCACAAAAGGAAACCCAGCAGCGCAGAAGGCATTAAGGCACATTGCCTGAAGAATTTGCATGAGATGAATGTTATTGTGATTTTAAAAACCCATCAGTCCTGCTTTTACATCAGTGCAAGGAAGTGTAGAGCAAAGGAATGGGGTGTGCAGTGAAGAGCCTTCCGCAGTGCATAGAGGTGTGGCTGGACAGCTTCATGCGGTAAGGTGAGAACAGGGCTTCTCTGTTCATGGATGCAGCTTAGCAGGTGCGCAGCCGCTTTTTCTTGCCTCCAAATGTAACTGCCTCGGACTGCTCAGACGGAGGAGACAAAGAGTCAGTTTCCTGCGAGTTCCAAATTGGCAGCCCTGGTTTTCCTTGGAGCCATGCAGTGAAGGAAGAGGGGCTTTAAACCTTTAACCTGTATTTAGTTTCTGTGTTCAAAACCAGCTTCCCTGTCTTTTTATTATGACAATGTTTTAAAGGAGAATAGAGTGCATTCGCTTATTTAAAATGCTAACAGAATAGAGGAGGCATTTTTGAGTGGAGGTTAAAGGGTTAACCTCCTGTCCCTTCCCTGCAGGGCCCCCCAGGAAACCGGAAGTTGCATGAACCTGCAATTTTGTATTGGGGAGGGGATAACAATGGCCCTAGTTCAAGCTAGAGATGTCAATTTTTGCCTTCCTCTTTCATATCTCCAAATGTCCCATCCATTCTGATTGTTTTACAGACATCCACATACAAAGAGACAGCTCCTTCTCAGATCCCCCACTTAGGGTCATAGGTAAATAAAATGGAGCCTGGGGCAAGCACATAAAAGCACCCCTGCGACTCCACTACCCCAGCACTGCTTCCACAATGGGGCAGTGGAGTCTGGGCAGGGATTGGGAGTGCTGAGCCATCCTATTTGCATTAATGGGAAGGAAGGAAGGAAGGAAGGAAGGAAAGAAGGAAAGAAGGAAAGAAGGAAAGAAGGAAAGGGTAGCAAAAGTGAAAGGGAGCTAGGAAGACAGACAGAAAGAGGATTCCCCGCCGGACTCTGCTGCCACCAGGAAAAGAAAGGCAGCGACACTTGTATACACACAAAATAACACACAACAATCAGATTTCACACCCCCCACCCCCCCGGTCCCTGGTGTGTTGATTCAGCTCTTCCCCCGCAGCCAGGTGCCATGCCAAAGAACAGAGGCGCTGCGCCATAGGAAAAGCGTGTCCCCAGCATTTCTCGTGTAACCCCACAGCAGAGGAGAAAGGGGGCTGGTAACACTGACCTGAGAAGGGAGTGGTACGGAAACATACACCATTTGCTGGGCAGCAACAGCAGTGGGAACTTTTGCTCAAAAGAGGTTATGAAGGCCAAAGTTGAAACAAGCACATATGTGAGCTTTTGCAAAGCGGCCTGAGCAGCCATGAGGGCAGGACAAACTGGTCCCCCTCCCTTTCTCACACACCACTCCGGTTTCAGAATCAAGAAAAGGGAATGAGCAGCCAGCCCACATGGGAGTTGGAAGAGGTCATGGCACCTGCAAAGGGACCTCTGCCGCCACTCTGGGAAATGTGGAGCATAGTACTGGAAGGAAATAGTCATGGGAAGAGGGGGGAAGAATATAGACTTCCATCTCCAGTCCTTTAGTTTAGTTTCCACGCAGTTTCAAAGCTGCAAAAGGGAACAGTAACTCTTGCTTTCTTCACATAAGTCCTAACAAAGATCGCTCAGTGAAGCGAGAGAGTGTGTGCTTATCCTTCCCCCCCTCCCCCCTTGCAGCATGCTGGGAACAAATTGTAGCTAAAGGGCTGAAGTCCCCGCTGCCTGCCTGCTTCTTGGTCACCCAACTCCCCAGTGTACTTGTACTCCCAAGACTAGTAACTAAATGGCTGGGGCCCACACTGCTTCTGCACAGTTGAGAAGAGGCCCCCTCCACTCAGGTTGCCCTTGAGACATCAGTCCTGATGGCCCAGACTTCCAGCTCAGGTATTGCCCATACAGCCCCAACACAACTCCTTGGTTGCCACCTATTAGGGCCCAGCCTGGTCTGAATGGGAACCCCTGGGAGGAAGACTCAGACAGAGAAGAGGGAACTGTGTTGGTTCCAGATTCTCAAACACTACCTGTAGATGCAGAGACTGAGCAGCCAGAAGTTCCTGCAGGACCAGGTCCTCAGGCTCAGGAAGGGCATTCAGTCTGGGATCCTCAGCCAGGTCCAAGCTCTGAGATTCCCCAGCAAGAGCTTAGATCTTGGACTCTTCCTTGATACAGAGCCAGAGGGGACCCTGACAGCTCCCTCACCCACCCATCCCGTCTCCAGAGTCCCAGGAGCAATGCAGGAGGAGACTACGTACTAGCTTACAACAAAGGAGACGCAGCAGTAGCTTAGCAGCTATGGAGTGAGCTAGAGTAGATGCAGAGTCTTTTCAGGAGCCAGACCAGAGTAACCCAATTTCAAGAGGTTATTGTTCAAGGGAATGGAAGGCTGGCTATAAAAGAGAGGCTGCAGACATTGTGTTTTAGTTTGTTTCTTGTCTGGATTCCTTGCTCTGTGCACATTAAACATCTGAACTTGCTAAGACCTGGGTGTGGACTATCCTTTGTTCCTGAGGGCCTGTCTACAACACTCCCATGTGCAGGGGAAGGCAACAGGGAGTTCGCGCCTTTTGGGAACCTGAACACCCCTTCCAAGCAAGGGCGCTGGAAAAGAAAAGTGGAAAGGGTCCCCTGGGCCAGAGTGTTGGGGAAGGGCACCTGGCTGCAGCAAGGAGGAGCCGGGCAAGGGATGGAAGAAGTAGATGGGCCCTTTAAAGCAGGGTGGGAGGGTACTGAGAGGCCCGGGAGGTGAGGACATGAGCAGCTGGCAGCTGCATAGCCAGCCAGCTGCCAACAACAGTGGCTGGATGATGAGGGAGGCAGAGGCTCCAGTTCCTTGCTTGCTCCTGGGGATGGGGTGGGGAGAGGGGTGGTCTAATGTGCTCCCCACGTGCCATTTTCAAGATGCACCCCGGGCTTGAGCTTCCTGCCCCCCTCATGACATCTGTGCCCCCTCCACATGTGTCAAATAAGACATTAGCTAATCTGACCTTGAGGTTCTGATGCCCAAAACCTGTCAAGTCCAACATGCCCAAAAGAGAGATATGAAAACATGTCATCTCTTTGATGTATCTCCCCACTGTAAAGACCCCTCTTCCCACTAAATGAGGCCTTTCCCAGCCATCCTGACTCCTTTGAGGCAGTAAATCTCCAAGTCTGCCAGGCGTTTGCCCCTCTGCCTCTGCCCATCACAGATGCTTTTCTTGCCAGCTCTCAACTGATCTTGGAGAGACCAGGCGTGAAGCAGCAGAGAGCACTGAGAGATGTGGAGAGGCCTGTCCCTTCTCCCCTCCTCTGCCCCCCATGTTATTTTCCCCAGAAAATGAAGACATTTATACTTTTAAATATGCCAACTAGTCTTAGTGGCCCTGACTGGGCAAAAAGTCAGGATAGAAATGTTGTAAGAAAATAAAATTGAGTATAGTTTTATAAGCTAAGTTATAAACACTGCATTTATGTTGTTAATATAGCAAAGCAAGTTTGGGTCTGGTGGGAAAGTTAAAAACTGCCTATATTTCAGTTTTTCTCAAATGCCAACCATGCCAAGGGCAGACATGTCTAATTTGGCCCTGAGAAGAGACTGCACAGAGTCAGCTGGACTGATGCCACACTTGGCGGAAGACGGCTCTTTATCTTTGGCAATGGCAGCAGGGATGGCTCGTTCAAGACAGTTACACGAAAAACACTTTCTCCCGATTATAAAAAATAACCCACTGGTTATAATCCTGGAGAAAACAGCAGGCCAAGGCAGTGCCTATAGAAAGTTCATTGAATATGTAATGGAAGATAGTTTTCATATATTAGCATAGATTCACATAAGTCTTAATGTGCATTTTGAGTTTTCTCATGGGGGGGGGGGGTCGTCTGGGTAGGAGCATGAACCAAATAGCCAAAGCAAAATGTTTGCTCCGAACCAGAGAAGAGAAATGAACGAGAGATTTTCTCTGAAGGTTTCTATTAACTCTCCCAACACTGTCAAGGTTTATTATTTTTTCTTTCACTGTGGATTGAGCTGTTCTATGACGACAGGCAGGGAGAGTGAGTCGGGGAAGTGGCAGCCAAAGAGAGGGACTGAGTCTGCTTTCCGAGATATTTTTAGGGCAGTCTCTTGTTGCCACTAGCGTTGCGTTGACTTCTTGAGTGTCGTCAGCAGGATGTGTGTGTCTTGAGTGCTGTTCAACATTTACGAAACAGCGATGAATTCTGAAATGAATAAAGTGCCCCTTGAGATCAATAAAATCATAGCACAAGAGAGAGCCAGCATGGCGTAGTGGTTAAGAGCAGGTGGATTCTAATCTGGAGATTGGGTTTGATTCCCCACTCCACCACTTGAGTGGCAGAGGCTTATCTGGTGAACCAGATGTGTTTCTGCACTCCATTCCTGCTGGGTGTCCTTGGGCTAGTCACAGTTCTTCTGAGCTCTTTCAGCACCACCTGCTTCACAAAGTGTCTGTTATGGGGAGAGGGAGGGAAAGGAGCTTGTAAGCCACCTTGAGTCTCCTTGCAGAAGAGAAAAGTGGGATATAAATCCAAAAAACTCTTCTTCTGTACATCCTTTCTATGGGCCATGGAATCTACAACTAGCAGTGCCATGGAATACAGGGGCTCCTAATATGGTGCCCACTGACATCTAGAAAGTGGGTGGAGCCATGTAGAGGAAAGTTTGTTGCTGCATTGTGGCCCAGAAAGCAACAAGAATAGTAGGTTTCCAAATCTACTGCAGGCTTCCCCCACTGAGAGACAGTTTTGAGTTTCAGATTGGAGTTTGGATGAAGAGGTTGTGAGTGTGGATAGAGGCAGATGTTCTGGAGGGAGGCCCCCTGACTTTTTGGAGCCTGCAGGCAACTTTGGAGTTCTGACACAGTTGGAATTCAAAAGGGAGTTCAAAATTGCCCACACCCAACTCAAGCCTCCTTCTTGACCCTGCATTTCACAGGATTTTTTCACAGGAAGTGTAATGTGTAGTTTGACCTTGGAGCAGAGCCTTGGCTTAGATCTCAGATCCAACCCTAACCAGCTGGTCCTTGTTATTGGCACACCGTATGAAGCATGTTGATTTGCCAGGCTGTGATGTAACAATAGAAGTTGAACTCTTCTCCCTTCCTTCGTCCATAGGACAGTACAGCAGAGAGGCTAGAACTGGCTTATTATTTTATTTTATTGCTGTTAAGTCACATCTAACTTTGGGTGACTCCTGTTGGGGTTTTCAAGCCAAAGATGTTCAGAGGTGGTTTGCCATTGCCTGCTTCTGTTTCACAACCCTTGTATAAGAACATAAGAAAGAGCCTGCTGGATCAGGCCAGAGTCCCTCTAGTCCAATGCTCTGCTACTCGCACTGGCCCACCAGATGCCTTTGGGAGCTCACATGCAGGATGTGAAAGCAATGTCACTTTAATCATCCATTTATTTATGGACTGTTTTCAACTTGTTTCAGCCGTTCCTTTCGTTTCCACATATCATTCATGAAAGGTTTTTGTCACTTATGAATGAATTTAATGTGAAGGACGTAGTTTGTGTTATGTTTTCCAAATGAATGTATTATTGCATCACTTATATTGATTACATAAATTGCAAAAATAGTATTACTTTCTTCCTTGTTTATTTTGGCAAGTATTGTTGTTTGGGGGATTGGCTCCCCATTTGTCTTGCGTTCCCTATTGGTTTTCGTACTTGCCTGTTCATTGCATTGTTGCTAAGGCATTTGCAATCTCAGATCAAGGGGGATCCAGATTGGTAGCCAGAGATCAACTTCTCTTCCATACATCTGTCCAAGCCCCTTTGAAAGCTATCCAGGTTAGTGGCCATCACCACCTCCTGTGGCAGCATATTCCAAACACCAATCACATGTTGTGTGAAGAATTTTTTTTTAATAAAGAACTTAGCTTCTGAAATCTGATGAGACCAGGCTAGCCTGGGCCATCCAATCTAGCGGTCAGATTTTCAGACCAAGATCACATGTTCACTCTGCTATGGAAACTTGCTGGGTGACCTACGTGGGCTAGTCACACTCTCTCAACCTAACCTACCCACAGGGTTGTTGTGAGGATGAAATAAAGGAGGGGAAGATGTTGCAAACTGTTTTTGGGTTCCCACTGGTGAGTAAATGGGTAGCATAAATTCAGAAACTATATAAATAGATTGCAAGCTCAGTTCTGCAGCTGCTTCACATTTGTGAGGCACTGTATCATTATAAAATCTGTGGTTAGAGGTGGCTTTTCTTTTCTTCTTTTGTTGGTAGCTGAGAAGATGGCTAACATCTGGAGGGGAAAAGAAAGAAGCATTAGCTCTAATATAGGAAAATGAAAATTGCTATCTACAAATAAATAATTTGTAGCAGTGGTCCCCAAATATTTCAGGGTGAGACATGCTTCTAACCTTTCCCTGCCTTCCCTGGGATATCCAGAGGTAGAGGATCCCTTGTCCTCACTAGTCCAGAGCAGATACCACGGCCTCCCCGCTTCTGGTGAATACCTGTTCCATAGGAATAGCTAAATGAGTCTGTTTCATGTCCATTGAATGGACAGTTCAACAGTGAACCTATGAAGCTGCCTTATAGTTAATCAGCCTGTTGCTCCATTTTCCACTCAAAATGGCAGCGGCTCTTCTTCACATCATCTGTCAACTGATTCTTAAATGGAGTTGCCAGGGACCAGTGGGATACTGCTAATGGGAACATGGGGTATCCCATGTCCCCGGGCGCACGCCATTTGATCACATGGGGGGGGGCGGTGCTGGGGCTGACCGGGTCCTTGCAGGACTGGCTGGCACACGGCAGCTCCCTCTGTGCTGCTCAGGTGGGTGCCGCTGCCACAGGCCGGCTCCTGCACTCCCCGGCCTCCCTGCTGACAGGGAGGCTGGCTGCAGCTGCGGCGCCCACCAGAGCTACCTGTTGCCAAGCCCCCACCCACCCATGAGCTGCTGTAACTATGCTCCCCAATTCGTGCATCAGTAGTGTGGGTCTGATAGGTGACAGGTGTCAGCATAGCAGGAATGTCACCACTGCATCAAGCTGGCAGCCAGTTCTCAAGCTGTAGGTCGTGCTGATCTGGGAGACAAGAGCCCTAGGCTATGCGCTGTTGGAGTTCTCTGGTTCTGCGGGGAGTGCTCACTTTGAACATGGTAGCTGACAGACTCCTCTCCTTAAGACTCAGTGCAGGCCTGAAGGAAAAAGAAAGGGGAGGCAGAAGTAGAGCAAGAGGCTCTACTGTACCTCACGGACCCAGTTGGTAGAGAGGCACAACCAGAGGCGTAGCTGGGCCATACTGCGCCCATTGTGCACTCTGCATTTTCTGCCCCCCACACTCTCCCCCCGCAGTGCCCCGCCCCGCCCACACACTCACCTTAGTTCAGCCTGAAAGCACAGGCTGGAAAAAGCGGCCTGTTCACTTGAGGCTGAAAATGGCCTGGTGGGAACTACACTTTCCAGGAGACCTTGGGGAAGTGTAGTTCCCAGCAGGCTGTTTTCAGCCTCAAGTGAACAGGCCGCTTTTCCAGCCTCCACTTTCAGGCTGAGCTAAAGTAAGTGTGTGTGTGGGGAGGCAGGGGGCGATTTTCCACCCCTTCAGGCATGCGCCCGGTGAAAGGCGCACCCCCCCCCCCCCAGTATCTCTGCCTCTGGGCACAACCTCAGTTTTTGAGGAGCAGTGATTTATAGACTTCACCACTGCTAGCCTCTAGCTTAAATGGCTTTTAAAATTTTTTAAAGGATTAGACAGATTTGTGGAGGAATGTCTGTTTAGCTGTGATAGCTGAATAGAGCTTCCACAAAGGGTGTACGCTCTTGAACTGGGGATGATTGATAAGGATAGGCCTTCAAGCTATCTTTATAAGCCCCCAGAACTATCTGGCAGAATCAGAATCCTGGCATGTACCTGAATGTGCAATTCCAAAGACTTATGGACACTTTGGGGGTGGGCATTATAAAAAGTCAATGCATTAAAAAAATTAAATAAAAGTGGGAGAACCAATTCCTATCACTCCTACCCCTTTCCTACTGCAGACCCCAAGCTTGCCATTGGTGCCATACTGTTGATCCCCTGGGTATAACATGGGGGTGGAGCTCTGTGGGCTGCAGCTGTGTAAGGCAGAGTCACCCTCGAACTGCCAGTGGTTGACACTCACACTACTGGAGTTCATCCAATTAGATGAGAGAGCCAGTGTGGTAGTGGTTAAGAGCAGGAGGACTCTGATCTGGAGAACTGATTTGATTCCCCACTCCTCCACCTGAGCGGCAGACTCTTATCTGGTGAACTAGATTTGTTTCCCCCACTCATGAAGCCTGCTGAGTGACCTTGGGCTAGTCACAGTTCTCTCAGAACTCTCTCAGCCCATCTACTTCAAAAGGTGTCTGTGTGGGGAGGGGAAGGTGTTTGTAAGCCCTTTTGAGTCTCCTTACAGGACAGAAATTGTAAAAGTCCAAACTCTTTTTCTTTTTCTAGATACTTCTTGGAGGTTCCCGATATGAGTTCTGCTCTGGCACGAAAGCAACCTCAGGAGGTTCTAGAGCATCAAGCCAAAAATTTATGTACTCATCTGTCCCCTTGTAGGAGGAAATTGTGCTGTATTGCCTGCATAGAGGGCTGCATGAATGTGGTTCAAAAGAAACGTCGTCGTTTGTTGATCGGCCTAGCCTTCAGAACCAGCCAAGAGAGGTAGCAGAAGCTTTGATCCAGCCGTCTCATATAGTGGGAAGTGGAACAAAACATGATGTATAGATTCCTCACTATTTAACCTGCATACACAAAGTCTTTCATGGTGTGGGATATTTGTACCTCTTCCTCTTTTCTGAGTTATCACTTCCACATCCACTCTCTGAGAGAACTACCTCAGCATTTTCTCCCACAGCACTCTCTCTCTCTCTTTGTTTATCTATAATCTTGTAAAGCAATTCTTGTTCTTCTGCCTGCTAAGCATTTCCTGTTGGAGTCTTAATAGCTCTTCTGGAAGATGTTCACACCAAGTGAACCGGTTGCCATTACTTCAGAGCCAACTTAAACTAGCCACCAACAAGGTTTTGACAAGTAGAAGAAGATTAAGAAAAAGGGTTTGTATTTTAAGAGCAAGAAGAAAGGTTTGGATTTTCAGTTTTAAATGCAGTGCTTGGGGGCGTATTCAAGTCTGTCTTGTGCTTTTTTAAAAAACTCATGAATGCTGTTGAAGCAAAACAAATGTATGGCCCAATTGACACAGTTTGTAGATTTGTGTTTGGAACCTATTTTAAGCAAAGCCGTTTCAAGCTGTGCACGGAGAAAACTATCTAAATGGCTACATAGCTCTTGTGGTTAAGTTACCACTTGGAGACAGCTGAACAGTGTTCACACCCTGGTAGATCTGTGGGTGGGAGTTCTGCCGGTGTGGGTCAGCCATCAAAAATGTCCCCGTTAACCACCCTGGGGTAGTTGAAATTTAAGAGAGTGCTGGCCCTGACCTGGATGGAATTAAGTACCTAAAAGGTCAAGAAATTGTTTAATGGGCACTAAGTATAAAACTACTAAATATTAAAAACATATATGTATTTATTACAAATTAAAATCAGCTATACTTGTAAAAGACCCATAATAGCCTACCTCATACATACAGTATCGCAATTACGATAGACAGAAGCATCCAATGGGTCACTTTTTTGATCCTTAGAAACAGACCCCTTTTGGCCGACTGGCCCTCCTCAGTGGTCAAAAGTAATATGATAATACAGGGGTTAGATATCACACCACAAGTTGCCATTATAATGCTTTTTTATGACTGAGAGTTGAAGAGTTGTTTAAATTGGCACACAGATCTTTCACACAAAGTCATGTCCTCTTAAAGTATAATACAATGTGCCAATCATGCCCAGTTCTGTGACAGCAAAATCTTGTAATGCCTCAGTCAAAGGAAATTCTTCTAGTCTGGAGCAAATGAATATGAACCCGGATGGCCCATGTTTCGAGTCCAGAAGCACCTTAAAGACAAACAGAATTTTCCACGATATGTGCCTTTGTGAGTCAAAGCTCACTTTATTAGATACAAATGAGAATGAAGTTCCGTCAGCTTTTTATATCCAGGTCAGAAGGTGGAAGAGTTATTACAAAAAAGAGCTAGTTAGCGTCTGAATGTAGAGGTAGATCCTGATTCCAAGTGGCCATTCTATATCACCTTTTCCACATTCTGACCTAGATGTAAGGGTGGATGGATTTTCATTCTCATTTGTATATTTCCAATCAAGCTTTGACTCATGAAATCTTATAGCCTGGAATATTTTGTGGATCTTTAAGGTGCTCCTGGACTCAGATTTTGTCTAGATCATGTTTTTTTTTCTGATTTAACTTTGTACTGGGGTGTTTCATTTCCAGGCTTATGGCCATGTTCTGGTAGCATTTTCTCCTGACGTTTCACCTGCATCTGTGACTGGCATGTTCAGAGGATCTGATGGTAGTAAAGCAAGTGGAATACATGTACCTGTGGAATGTCCAGGGTGGGAAAAAGGACCTTTGCCTGTTTCACAAGTGTAAAGAATGCAAGTGTAAAGTATTTGCATCAAGCTTGCATCAAGCATAACTTTGGACTGTGAATGCACTTAAAGAAGGGCAGTCATTAGAGTAGACCAGTGGTCAGTAGGTCAGCTGGTCAGATAGTCCAGTGGTCAGATGGTCCCCTTCCCCACACGTAAACCCCCAAAATTCCACTCCCCACAAGCCTTGGGGGTTGTAAAGCCTCCAAGACCCATCTGGGGATATAATTTGTGTGTTTGCTACACTAAGCATTGAGGATGCTATCGTGTCTTCTGAGTGGGGCTAAGGGCAAGAAGTCTTTCGCGGGATTAAACAGGCCTACAGACCATGTCCCAAGAGCCACCAGAGTTGTGGCAAGAAAGCAGGTCCTGGGAGGACCAAAGGAATTCACATCATCATGCTGTATGGTAGGTTAAAGCAGGGGGGTCTGCAAACTCTGGCTCTCCAGATGTTCATGCACTACAATTCCCATCAGTGCTGTGCATTGGCCATGTTGGCAGGGGCTGATGGGAACTGTAGCCTGTGAACATCCGGAGAGCCAGAGTTTGCAGACCCCTGGGTCAGAGCAAGAGTGACTGCCGAAGGTCACTTGGCAAGTTTTCATGCTGGAATGGAAATTTAAACCTGTTTTTTTCCAGAAACACAACATGGCCCTTTTGCCACTCGCTGCATGCCGGCTCTCTCTCAAACAGCAGAACTGAGGAAAGCGCTCAGTTTCAAGTTATCAAGCTCTCCGGCCGGATGAAAATAACCTTGAAGGCTAAAAACAGCAGCTTGTCAGTTTTGCCTTTTCTCATCAGCCAAAGGGAGGCCGATACCAATTTATGTGGTAGGACAACTCGTTGTTAGCAAACACTTTTGGGGAGGCAGGGCCAGCTTGTTGGAGAAATGCTTAGATGTCAGAGCGGAAGGGAAATTGGAGGGAATGACTCCTGACACAAATTGGCTTGCAAACATTTCAGATTCATTTTCTGTTTGTTGGGGTTCTCTCCCCCTCCACCCCCCCCCCCCGGAAGCATTCTTGCTTTAGAGTGCTACAGATTTTTTAAAAAGATTTTTAAAATTGCCCTGGTACTGCTTACCCAAAGAAATGTAAACAACACCCCTATATCTGTCACTCCCGTTCATTTGCCATAATGAACCCGTTATCTTCCACTCTTCTCCAGGGAAGATTTAACAAAATCCCACTTAAAGACAGACTCTGCCCTTATTTCTTGAAGAAGACAGAAATGGTTCCGCATGTGCTTTTGCGCTATTGCTTTGATGTAAGCATTTGGAAAACTTTAATTCATTCTCTGATAAACTCATGCATTACCTCATCTGTCAAGAGAATTGTGATCTCTTTATTAGCTGGTTTTACCCCAATTGTGACTAATACAGTAGCTAAATTTCTTGCCTTAGCTATAAGATTGAGAGTACAATAGGGTTAGTTAAGCAGTTTTTAATGTTTTGTATGTAACTTTTTTATGCCAATAAAGGTGATGATGATGATGGCTGTTGTGAAGATGTTAGCCAAAAATGTGGATGAAACATTAGGAGCAAAAACTATCAAACCACAGCCACACCAGCCTGGCAACAGCTCCTGTCTGATCTATGCCTGTTTTTTTTGCAAGTGGCCAGTAATGGTCTTGAACTGGAATCCCAGTGGCACTGTACCCAGGTGTATGCTGATGTATATTTCTGTTGTGCTGTGAACATGGAGGGCATTGAAGCAGGGGAATGGGTTTATGGGGGACCAGAGTGGCAATTCTTTTAACTCGTTCCAATCCTTATGTCATCTCTGTGTCAAGCTGGTATGGTCTGCATGGTGGAGAAATAGGGACACGGCTCTGAATTGAGATTCTGCTTCTGCCACAGTGTTCATGAGCTAGCTAAACCATGGACAAACCTTCATCCAAATCTTCCCTTTAACTCTGTCTGTAAAATGGGTAGACTTATTAATATGTGCTGCATTGTTGTACCAACCAAAAATTGCTATATGAATGACAAAGGGGCATCTGTATTGAATATATTTGTTTGATTCTGCAGGAATTCAGAGCAGGTCATAGAAGTTTGCACAAAGCAAGTGTCCCTTTACCTTCCTGTTCCTTTTAATCTCCTGTCCCCAAGTCACAGATAAAAGAGAATGCCTTAGGCTGATGATTGATCTTTGATGAATCTTCAGTCTTTGAGGGTTTTTTTCCTGTCTTCATCTTTTGATGCATCCAGAAAAGTAGGACATTGCCTATAGGAGTTTGATATACCTGCAAGTCTGTCTGATGCCAGGGTGTTTTGAATAATTATCTTAGACCTCCTACAGATGGCCAGTATGGTGCCAGTGATTGCAGTGCCCAGATGTCCTCTGAAGGGGATCTTTTGGAGAAGTGATTTGGGGTGGAGGGGGAATTGCGATCTCTGACTTCTCCATTCCATAAGCCAAGACTTCTTATCAAAGCTTTTAATGAGCATTGGATATCTTGACAGCAAATAAATCAACAGTAACTTTAGATATGTAATTAATTGATCAAAAAGGAAAGGAAGACTTGTCAGGTCTGGCATGAAATGTTTGCTGTCCAACTTTCCTTGGGTTGGAAAGACTTCTCTGCTGTTTGCTGTGGCTGAAGTGGTACGTTCAGAACACCGGCAAGGCTGGGAACA
Organism: Sphaerodactylus townsendi; assembly: GCF_021028975.2. Classification (NCBI taxonomy): domain Eukaryota; kingdom Metazoa; phylum Chordata; class Lepidosauria; order Squamata; family Sphaerodactylidae; genus Sphaerodactylus; species Sphaerodactylus townsendi. The sequence goes on along the minus strand of NC_059439.1, from coordinate 10,703,652 downwards.
CGGAGTGCCTTGGGATGCCCTGGCTAATGACAGTGCTAATTAGCTACACCAGGAAGAAAGCTGAATGACCTCATCACTTTTTATTTTTTATTTCAAATAGCTTTCCTTAATTCCACAGGTGGTAACAAAGGTGTGTTTTAAACCCTGGTCCTTTTGGGAAAGAAAGAAATTGTTAATTGATTACCACCAATTCTGCTGCCATGCAAATTTACAAAGAGAGAGGGAAAGTTCCATTAACTTTCAAAGACAAGTAAAGAGCATACCTGATTCCGCAGGGCCTATAAGACAGAGATGTTCCACCAGGTTTTTGGTTGAGGCCACCCATCGTCTTGTAGCATCATGGGGACCTCCTAACCCCTACCACCACCCATCGAGTCTTTAGCACCATAGAATGCATGTTGTTATATATCCAAGCCTTCCCCCTTCTGTTTATATTTATTTTGAAATTGATCTTGTTGCCCACTTTCATCTTTATGGCGGCTACAACAATTGAGGAAACTGAGATTGGGGTTATCGTCGTCTGAATGGACAGTTATATTTATCGCCTTCATTACATGTATTTTGGATTGTAGATTCTGATTTTTTCCTTTTATATTAAGGCTATGTCTGTTAGTGTTTTTTAATTGTTGCAAGCTGCCCCAAGTCTGACTGTGGCCAGGGATGGGTGGGGTATAGATACAGTGAAATAAAATAAATAGTGTAGTGTAGTGGTTGTGCCATTTCCCTAGGAAATCAGTCATATAATGGATTCTAGATTGGCTGAACAAGAGGGGGGAAACTGCATGTCAGAAACTGTCTTTCACTGAATCACACCATTGGGCCAGCTAGCTCTGTATCAGTTCAGGACTCCTTTGGCATTCTAGGGTGTTTAGGTGGGTTAATTAGATGTATATCCCTCTGATCCCAACAATCGCATAAAATACAATCTACAGATTCTAAAACGTTTAAAATCAGCTAAGAATACATTTCTACATTTCAGTTATAAGATGGCGCCTTGGATGGAATGAATAGCACGTCTTCTCTTAAATGGAATGGAGAAGAGAAGAAAAGAGGAGAAAAGGGTGGGGAAGGGAAGAAGAGGGGGAAAGGGAGGGAGGGAAAAAGAAATGGAAGGGGGGAAAGGGAGGAGGGAAAGGGAGGTCAAACAAGATGGATAATGAATTTCCCATCGCTGTCGTAATCTGTAGTCAGTGTCTGGCAGAAAACTATTTCCCAACATCTGCTGTCTCCAAGATCAGTAATTGAGGATTGCAAGAACTTTTCCCATTCAGTTCTGGGGCTGGACCACTAAGTGTTAAGGCAAGATATGGGTCTGATCTGGAAATGTTTATGGCCAAGGTCTGGACAGTGCCTGGAGCAGTGAAACTGTACTTGGGGTACAACTGAACAACACTGTTCTAGTTGCCCTTCATTGTGGAGCTTGGAGTGTTTCAGCACCAAGAACAGCGCCATGTGGGGCTGGAGGAGGCTTCTAATTCTAATCCCAGGAGATCCTGGTGGAGGCCTGTCTTCTATCCAAAGACAGTGCAAGAAGCGTCTCAGTCTTTTTGACGCAGGGGACTCCTCATCCAAATATTTTCAACATTTTGGAGAATATCCTTTCAAACTCTGCTTGTTGACTTGATTTATACTCTGAGTTTCTGCCAGTGGGGATCTGAAGTGGCTTAAATCATTCTTCTCTGCTGTGTTTAATCCTCACAACAACCCTATGGGATATGTTGGGCTGTGAATGGGTCACCCAGCAAGCTTCCATGGCAGGGTGGAGATTTGAACCTGGGTCTCCCAGATCCTAATTCAGCACTTTAAGGATACTCTGTGACAGCTGATGAGTGGAGAGAAGTGTGTGATCTTCAAGGTCACAGATCTTGGTTTGTTGCAGGCTCTGATTGGAGACTATCTTTGGGCAAGAAAATGTTTGCCTCCCATTGACTGTGAGAAGAATATCATTTTCCAGCATGGGGCGCTGATTGTTAAAGATGTATTCAGCCAGTTTGAGCTGAGAGCCATATTTTAATGTTCTAAGCTTGTTGTAACCCTCCCAGAGCCCTTTGGGGATTGGGTGGGATATAAATCCAATAAACAAACAAATAAATAAAAGGTTGCTATAAAGCTCACTCGAAGTGATCAGTATTTTAAGCCAGGATCACAGGGCCTTATTGGTAACTCTGGATGTCCTGTGGCTGGCCTTTTTAGTTGCCAAAGCGCTTCTGGTTGGTTGCTATTTTACTCTCCACAAAACCACATTCTGGCAAATACTGGGTCTGGAAAGTGAGTATGGAGGCAATAATGCTTTGTTGCTGATCCCATCCCTGGATTTATGCAGCTGGGCCTCTGCTCTCTCCCTGCTGCCCCAGACCTGACTCCTGGTTATAAAAAATGTTCTGATCTGATCTGACGGGGGATGGGGTTAGGTCTCAATACAAAACCATCAACTTTGCCTCCTAAAGGTCGTAGGTTGAATCCCTGGCATCCCCAGTTAAATGAACTAGATAGTGAGTGATGGAAAAGACCTTGGACTCCTGGTTGTTTCCCGGTTCTGGCAGAACCAGCTTAATGTCAAACCTGGAATCTATGACCCAGATCAGACTCTACCATTGAGGACAAGAAGCCTTTATTGGAGAAGACACACAGGTAGCAGACAGAGAAAGCTGGTTGTGCCAGAACCAGGAAACACCCCCGATACATCAAACCCTATTCCTCCTCCCACCCCCCTCCATGCCTGTAATACAATCCCATGGTTCAGAAAGCACGAAAGACAAGAATGGCAGAAGAACCCAAGGTCAAAAGACAGCGGTAAAGATGCCTCACTGTGAGAGCAAGATTCTGCCTCTTCGTACTCAGGTTTCTATCCTGGGAAGCATTCATCATTGGCTGCCCTACTTTCATAGTTCACATAGAAGGGTCACCACCCAGATTCACTTTCCCTCCTATGTGGCAGCTTTTGTTTCTGTTTCAGTGCTTTTCCTTCATGTTTGAGCCGGCTTTGCGTTTGAGCCGGCCTCTCAGATTCTAAGCCCGCATTCCTGCCACACACAACCTTTCCAGGGAGACCTTCCCCTTTCTGCAGCTGATGATCCTGGGGCAGTGGAGACCCATTGTGGGGGTTTGTCTCAATCCTGTACCAATGGAACTTCAGTGAGGCCTCCTGCGTATCTGAGGAAATGTGTTGCTGCTAAAGGGAGATCTTAATGCTGTTGGATTTTCTGGATAGTATGTGCAGCCTGCCTCTTTATTGGTTTCTCAGGAGAGCCAAGGCATAAAATTCCCTCATCATTGTTTGTGGAGGCAAGCCAACCTCACTGACTCTTTACTGGATGGCCTGCCCCATTGATCCCAAACTCCCTCACCTGCCTGCAGTGTGCCTTTGGGGGTGGGCTTTCATCCAGGCAGATACATCTGTTTTCATCTTTTTAGTTCACTCTTCACTCAGATGCGGCTGTTTGCAAACTCTGACTTTGCTCCTAAGTCTGGGGATTTCATTCTTTAAGCAAGGAACTAGATTCCACAGGAACTGATAAGACCACTCCCTTGTAAGCTTTCAACAGAGAAAACCCAGGATACCCAGGGCTGCCATCTTGCTTGAAGCCTTGCACTTCAAATTGGTAGTGATTGCTGAGTCAGTAAATTCGCCTTTGCTGTTTAGGGGTTCGTTGGCATTGTGGTTTGTCAGAGAAACATCTCTTTTTGGGACATTCTCCAAAATCCTGCAGAAGTCCATTTTTTCCTGGAACCTTCTGCCAGATACTTGGAGATCTGCCCTGGATGACAGCGGCTCCTGCTGAGACACCTCCCAGGTCTGTTTGGTGTCTCATAGCTTCTCAGTTTAATCCATGGAGGGCAATGCCCTCAGAAGTTCTTGAGTTCCTACAGGGAAAAATGGAGCAGTTGCCATACTTCCTTTTAAAAGGAAGAGCAGCAGTGATGTAATGGTTAAGAGCAGGTGCACTCTAATCTGGAGAACCAAGCTTGATTTCCCACTCTGCCACTTGAGCTGTGGAGGCTTATCTGGGGAACCAGATTAGCCTGTGCACTCCAACACACACCAGCTGGGTGACTTTGGGCTAGTCACAGCTCTTCAGCGCTCTCTCAGCCCCACTCACCTCACAGGGTTTTTGTCATGGGGGGGGGGGGTGAGGGAAAGGAGATTGTAAGCTCCTTTGAGTCTTCTAACAGGAGAGAAAGGGGAATATAAATGCATTCTTCTAAAACATGCTTTTCATTTGAAATACAATAACAATAGTGTCCCCCCCCACAAGCCTTTTGTAGCCAGAGGAGACAATGAATATCTGCTTCAAACTAGGCTTTCTTGTTTATTTTACTCTAGTTGATATAGTTGTGTGTTACTCTGCCTGCAGAAAACGACCATATAAGTTTGGAATAAGTAAACGAAAGAAGGATTTGTTTTCATACCTTTTATTGTCACTCCCAAACAGAGCGCAATTCCCCCAGCTCTGAATTTCTGTAGTAAAATACTTAAGTCTTGACAGTTATATCTTTTGGTAAGCTTTTATTTCAACCTTCACTCATCAATCTCTTCTGGAGTTTCTTCAGAATTGTTTGTGGAAGTAAAAAAGTCTAGGGACAAAAAAAGTCTAGGTACCAGAGGCTGAAACATTCCAGCACCAGAGTTTGAAGAGTTTGGTGCACAACAGTGCCTGGGAGTTTGATGCACACCGATGTCCCTAATCTACTTAGCAACAGATCGGATCTGGCAAGTGTCCTAAATTGGGCTGCAGGATTTAATCAGTGATTGATTCAATGATTGATCCAAGCAGCCAATGCTCAGTCAGTGGAGAAACGAATTAAGCTCACTGTTCTTTCTTTGCTGATTGCTCCTGTTTTGATTGGACTCACTCGAAAGCATTCGAGATGGCTTTGTCTTTTCACAGTATTGTTTACTCAACAATGTATTTAGGATTTTACACTTTTGTATCTCAGGAACCTATCTGTACGGCAGTTTTGTGGATATAAGTTTGTAGCTAATGAATATTCAAAAAGAAATGAACAACTCTTCTGTTGGCAGCCAGAATAGAACATGAGGTGGGACTCTGTTGAGCCTTGCTTGAATTCGGTCTTGCGACTGCTAATTCAGCCTCTGAAAGCTGTTTAACTTATTCTGCTGGTTTGTTGTTTGTCTGAAGATAAACTGAAACTGGTTTCAAGCTGGCGTATCCAGCCTCCACTGTGATTTGTTGTTCCGGGATGGAACTTGTTACCTCTGACTTTAATTCCAATTACATTTCTCTCCTGCCTTCCTCTCATTGTGGAATTGGAGGCAGTGTACTCAGGATCCCAGGGAGATCTTCTGTCTAACCATTGGTCAGATCCCGATCTGATTCACTTCAGATGACTGGTCTGTGAAGGTCAGTCTTGTCTAGTCTATCCAGGGTCCCAAATCCTTTTAACTGACAGGTTTGAACCTGGGACATGCAAAGTAGCTGCTCCGCCTCTTGGCCTCATGCTTTAATTCCCGCATCTGCCAGTCCCCCTCCCCCAAAGTCAGCCCTAATATTAAGGCTGCATTCAGACATCATTTTGATAACTTGGTTTGGGCAAGGCAAACCTCTGCTTCTTGCCTCTTTCTGCATCATCTGGAGAGATAATCTTCCTTATATTGAGTCTCCGTGTCCGGGCAGTTATGTTGGGCATGGCTTTTCAACAAGTTGTGGTTGGGAATTCTGACATCAAAACCAACCACGCTGACTACAGACTGATGGACAATATGCTGTTTCTGACGTCCACCAACAAACCACAGTTTCTGGACTGTCTGCATTTAGTCCCAACTAACTGAGGTTTACAAGCTGTGGCGTAACGTGATGGGTCAGTGCCTTCCCCCTAAAAACAAAATCAGATGATCTGGGTCCCATGAAACCCTAGTGAAGAGATTGTTTCTTGGTAGTTTACTGCAACTTTGAAAAGTGGGGTGGGTGAAATGCAGAAATCTTTTGTCATCTTAAACATTGTTTTATGTGCATGAACTGTTATGATTGCAGTTATTTAATCAGGGGAATGCTTCCTTGGTACATTGCTCGGTGGTTAATGCAGTCTTGATGCTCTCCCCCGCTTCTTGTAAGGAGAGCTGGAGCGAGCGGAGCCAGAGTGGGGAGAGAGAGACTCAATCTGTCATCAGTGAAAACATAATTGACTCATAGTAACTTGTTGGGTCAGTACTTAGAGCTGATTTATTTTTAGCATAAATTGATGGGAGATTTGGGATTAGGGAGCCAAGTGAAATCGGGGGCATAACTGACAAGGAAAAATACAATCATCTAATTTTTTTTTTGCACAGTAAAATCCTCCTACTCTGAAGTAGCAATTTGGGAGAAATTGTGCAAACCATGGAAATTAGCAAAACACTCCATAATTTTTATTTTCCTCTGGCAAATAAAATGCATTTATTAGAGAGCAAGAGAGCAGAGTGAGTGAGGAGTTTTGAATGTTTATTAAGGGTGACATAAATTGATTGACTGGATTTACTTCTGGCATTTAAAAAAAAGCACAGGCCAACAGTGTGAGTCCCCAGATGAGCTGCAGTCTGCATTCAAATAGTCTAACTGTATGCAAGGGGTGGACTGGCCATTTAAACTTACAGGGAAATTGTCCAGTGGGTGGTACTCCAATGGGCCACTGGCAGGCAGCTGCAAGCAGAGCTAACCCCCAGCCAACACCCCAGGAGCCATTTCACTCAGGCCCCTCTGCAGCAATCATATTCGAGGTTGACTTGCCGGTTGTCTCCTCTTGCACTGATGCCAGTTGACATGAAGAAGCAGTGGGGGTGTTAATGCCTGTTGTTGGCTCTGCTGAGTTGACTGATCCCTGAATGGTGGCTTTTAGTGCTGCAAGACTGCTCTGGTCTGCTGTGTTTGCTTCCTTGTCCACTCCTGACCACATGCACAAAACTTAAGGTCCTTCAAGAATTCAGGTCTGACAGGGAGAAATCAACAATTCCATATTGCAGTTAATTCATCCAATGACATGCACAATTCTTGCTGAGTTCTTGCTAACTTCCCTTAAACTATGTCTGGACCCCTCTGTTTCTTCCTCTTTTAGGGAAAAGGAAGCTCTCGCCAGCCTTCTCCAAATTAAGGTTAGGGTGAGAGCGTGTACTGGCCCAGGATCACCCACGATGCTTCTAAGAGTGGGGATTTGGACCTTGATCTCCCAGGTCCCAGTCCAGTGCTGTCACTGCTCCATTTGGGTGACCTCCACATCATTTGGAAAGTTCTAATGGAGAAGAGAGAACTGCTCTGGTTCTACACTTGAAGCATGTCTTCTCCAGTTTACAGTTCTGGGAGACAGCTGCTGGAATGCAGAGGTACCAGGCAAGGCCCCTTGTATTTAGAAGGAGAGCGGTTTGGATTTATACTTTGCTTTTTTCAACCACACAGAACCTCAAAGCAGCTACTAAGTCATTTGCCTTCCTCTCCCCACAATGGACACCTTATGAGGTAGATGAGGCTGAGAGAGTTTTCAGAGAACTGTGCCTGGGCAAGGTCATTCGGCAGGCTTCCTGTGCAGAAGTGGGGAAACAAACTTGGTTCTCCAGATCAGAGTCCACCATTCATGTGGAAGAGTCAGGAATCAAACCTGGTTCTCCAGATTCACTGCTGTTAACCACTACACCACCTGGCTTAAGGGTGTTTCTCTTTCTGCTATGCTTTTTGTCAGAATTGGGGGCTCAAGTCTCAAAGTGGGATGGGAATCTGCCTTTTCAATAGGGCACCCTCCCTCCCAATTTAGAATATAGACAGATCTGCTGTCAGTGCCATCTGATGCAGCCATGCCCGGGAGCCCTTGGAAGGATCATTGAACCACAAGCTTCTTGCAGATGCTGCTAGGCGCCCCCCAAAAGGGCTTAGGTCGAAGAACATGATCTGGGGAAAGAGAAGGGAAGAAGGAAACCAATCTCGTTAATCACTGATCAGCCGTTAAGTTTCCAGATCAATGCTGCACTCAGCTTGATGCCGGATTAAGCCAAGGAAGCTGCGTATATTACCCACGGGCTTGTAATACATTGTGCAAAATCTTTAATTCACACTCCGTCTTCAGACCTTCTAAGAAGAACATCTTTACAGCTCCCCTGGGAGATATTTGGTTCTTGGCTCTTACTCTCTAATAATGTGGGGGAGCGAATTCAAAACAGGTCCTCCCTGCTTTCCTGACTAGAGTAAAGGCTTCAGCCGTGAGCTCCCTTCATAGCGGTAGCTTGGAGTTTCTGACTTGGCATTTTCCTACAAATTGGTCCCTTCTTGCTCAATTTAATTTAATGGGGCAGGAAGAAATCTGCTGGGGATGTGCACAGAGACACAGAACACAGGTGCCTTCAGGAGCCATGGAGAAGGGTCCACCTGAGAAAAGTGGCTTTCCCAGTCACTCCTTTGGGCACCTTCTGAATGAGCCGGCACAGCGCAAAAAGTCTGATGATTTCCAGAAGCAGTGGATGGTTTTTCTTTGGGTCAGCTCCTGGGAGAGCAAAGTTACTGATTGGGAATTTATTTGGAAGAGTTTTATGCTGCCGGTTCTCCCAGAAGCTCAGGGCAGCCTACGTTGTTCTCCTCTCTTCCACTTTGTCCTCACGACAGTCCTGTAGGGGAGACTGGCTGAGAGACAGAGTAGGGATTTAAATGTGGGTCTCCCAGATCCTTGGCATTTGGACATGGGTCTCCTAGATCCTACTCTGACATTATAGGAGCAGCAGCAGCAGCAGCAGTGGCATAGTGGTTAAGAGCAGGTGTACTCTAATCTGGAGGAACCGGGTTTGATTCCCCGCTCTGCTGCTTGAGCTGTGGAGGCTTATCTGGGGAATTCAGAATAGCCTGTGCACTCCCACACATGCCAGCTGGGTGACCTTGGGCTAGTCACAGTTCTTCTGAGCTCTCTCAGTCCCACCTACCTCACAGGGTGTTTGTTGTGAGGGGGGAAGGGAAAGCCCCTTTGAGTCTCTTTACAGGAGAGAAAGGGGGATATAAATCCAATTCTTCTTCTTCTTCTTCTTCTTCTTCTTCTTCTTCTTCTTCTTCTTCTTCTTCTTCTTCTTCTTCTTCTTCTTCTTCTTCTTCTTCTTCTTCTTCTTCTTCTTCTTCTTCTTCTTCTTCTTCTTCTTCTTCTTCTTCTTCTATAACCACCACAACATAATGTCTTTTCCTCTCTCCCCTTTCTTCTCCGGGAGTGGGGCATCACAGAATATAAAGTTTATCCATGGGGTTCTTTTTTTAAGCATTGTTAGCTCACCTTTCTCCAAGAAGGGGACTCAAGATAGATTACAATGATGATTAAAACAATATGTGTGTATGATTTTGCCATCATTTTACAGGGATTTCAAAGGCCCAGTTCTGGGTCACTCCCCTGTCCAAGCCAAAAATGAAGATTGCTGGTTTTGGGGGGCGGGGGGAGGGTGGGTTAGCCCTTTGAATTTAACATCAATATTTCTTCTATCGATATTGTGCAGGCTGCTATCATTCTTTTTTTAGGGAACTATGGACTGTAGATCCCTGCAAGGAGTTGGTGGGAGGGATACTGTCTTCCCGCTTAGCTTCTGCTTTTTCTTTCACTGTCTTTAGGCTAGCTATTATGCAAGGACCCAGTTTTCTTCTGCCAGTTGATTCTTTTATACACACACTCACACACAGTTTTGATATATTTTATCCTTTCAATTGTGTCCTGTTTACCTTATCCTGGTCTATGACCATAATAAAGATTTATTGATTGGCGAACCAGTACTGAGAGTTAGCATTCTTCTCACGTATGAGGATATAGATGAATTTACTGTCTGCACATTTTGAGTTTTACTGCCAACAACCATCTATTTACAAAAACACTTTTTAGAAGCCTCTGTAGTCTAAAATGCTGGGCAGTGGTTTTTCTAGAAATAAATGTTTCAACTTGGCTGTGACACTCTTTGCAGTTCCATAATTGGATAACTGTAAGTATTTTTGCGAATGTACAAATACACGCACTCGCTGCCTTTGATATAATTTTAATATGTTTCTAGAATATCTGTTAAGAATGTGCTTGAAGGGTTGCTTTGTAGTTACAAGTACAGATTAAGGAGACCAAACAAATTTCTATTATCTTTCAAAGAGGCGATTATTTATTTGAATATTTATGTGCAGTTTCCCCATTCGTTCAAGGTATCTAACAGCAAGTTCCAATAAAATACAAAAATTTAAAATCCACAAAGCAAAATTGCAGAAAAATCTGTCCAAGGGACCAGCACTAATAGAGGTTTACAAGTGGGAACCTGTGAGACTTGCGATGGGGGGGGGGGGGATCCGATCCTTTTTGTTCCCTCCCCCACTGACTTCCCCACTCACCCTCCAGCCTGCCTGCTTGTGGTGACATTGCCAACAACTGCCTGGCTCACACAATGTGGGGCAGAGGTAGGTCTGAGTCATCCTTTCCCCTGGTTGTTGTGGGCTTTCTGGGCTGTTTGGCCGTGGTCTGGTAGATCTTGTTCCTAATGTTTCACCTGCATCTGTGGCCGGCATCTTCAGAGGTGCATCATCTTATCTCTGTGATACGCCTCTGAAGATGCCAGCCACAGATGCAGGTGAAACATTAGGAACAAGACCTACCAGACCATGGCCCAGAAAGCCCACAATAACCAGTTGAGTCTGGCCATGAAAACCTTCGACAATACATCCTTTCCCCATTTGCCTGCTCACAGCTCCACTGTCCCTGTTTGTTTGGGACCGCAGCATCTTCTCCCCATCCACCTATGCGTTCATCCTTCCATTAATTCCACCCACCCACTGTTAGTGGCTCAGCCCCATTCCAGCATGGCTGAGCTGAAGTAGGTGCTAAATCAATGCCCAGGCTTTGAGGAGATGCTCCTTCACATAGTCTGCAAAAGCACGGGCGACATCCCTCTGGGTGTTTGGGGCAAGGATTTAAACCCTCTTTTTTAAACTTTTCACATTTTTATGTAAATCCAGGGGGTCCTCTCAAGACTATAGAAAGTGCTTTCTTTCTGTACGTGGCCCCAATCTGTGGATGTAAAAACCTGCAGCTGGGGCCATGTTTAGAATGAGACATAATAATAAATGATGTGGATGGCCAGGAATTGATTGGCCACAGGTTCAGGGTGAGTAAAGAAGAACTTGTTTGCAGTAATTAATTTGTGGAGTTTGTTAACTACAAAATAAAGATTCAACATTATCACAGGGCAGTGGTTTGCTAATGGCTTGGATTCAGCAGAGGCTTTTCTGTGAATGAAACAGGGAAGTGATTTTCACTGATTTCCCCCTCCTGCTGCAGATCTCTGACTCCCACCATGCTGTTCCTGAAGATCCCCTTTCCCTCAAGGGGGTGGGGGTGGCATTTTGGGATGCACCAGGAGGAGGGAGGCAGGATAGTCCTGGGTCGAAATCCCTTCTGTCCACACCAATCTCCACTGGATCCAAACCAATGACTGTGACAAATAAGAATGAAACTTCCCATTTGTAGAGCAAGATCGCTCCACTTGTTATGCTGTGGGTTTTAAATAGGCTAACTAGTAGCTACCACAAATATGCCTCAATTATAATTTCTGTAAAGGACATCTGTTGATTGTCGTGCGTTGGACCAGACGGGATTTTGCACCAATCTGTCAAAGGCAATCCTCATGAATTGACATTCTTTTTTTTTAAATGATAAACGTAATTTTAATAAATCTAATAGAAACAGAGTAGAAATAAACACTGCAATGGATATGCGTAACACATAAGATAACTATATAGAGGAATCCCAGTTTTGCAAATGTAACATATCAAACACCTTGTGGACATTTTTACCTGTTATTACATCCCATATACCTTTTCACAGCATGGAAGGCTACAGAAGAAAGTTCTATCTTTAAATTTTACAAGTAAGTAGTTTAAACAAAAATATCCAATTAGATCAAAAAATCATACTTGTGTTAAAAATCCAGCATGGCAAGCCTAAAGAACAGGGATCAAGAATAGTAGAAAAGGTCACAATCTATATTATTACAATAGCTTAACTTCAAAAACTGAAATTAGTAGTTTAGAATGTTTAAAGGGTCTTCATTTTGCAGATTTCTACAGAGAAAATGGAGAATTTTTATAATTACCATTTGCCAACGCAAAACCTTCAACACTAATTCAGGTTGAGCTATTTGCTAATTTTTCTGAATCTTCTAAAGGCCATCTATTGCTTATGCTTCAATAGACATGCAGAAACATAGTAAAACATGTACAATTAGATATCAGATTTTACAGTAGGGCAAAGCCTCTTGAACACAATAGAATATGTTGTCCAGAACCAAAAAGATAGATGCACATGAGAAATAACATATAAACTGAGTTTTGCTTATGTTCTCCCATAGCTGTTCCCCACAGTTAAAGAGTGAAGGAGTTTTTGAAACCTCCCAGCAGAGATGGATTATCACAAGGGCCAGATCTAATACTTTCCCATTGGCCATTACAAAGGGTCGTTACTTATCCATCCCTCTCCAGGATCGGGTTTGTCCACACTGTAAAAACCAAGTGGAGACTCTTCCTCACATTATTCTTGACTGACCAAGATACGTGGGCATTAGGAATTTCTCTCCCAGGCTGGCCCTAGTCAAATCTGTAAGATACTCTGACAGTTCTGTTGTGGAGCTTTTGTTAAACAATACAGATGTCATGCTCTTGGAAAAAGTAGCAAAATTTCTTTTGCAAGTGACAGAACTTTCTAAGTAATGTATACTGCTATATACAGTCTTTCTGTCTGCGTTTTGAATGTACTCCTGATTTGTACTTCATAAATGTCTGGTAACGCTCTAGAGCCTATTTTAAATGCCTAATAAAGGTTGTTGTTGTAAGAGTTTTTGAAGCTGAACAAAATCTTGTCATTTTAGTAGTAGGCGCTTCTACTACAAAGCTAAAAAGGAAAGTTGCAGCTATTTGTACTGTTTTCTCCTGTGTATCTTTGTCCCTTCTACAGATCCTAGCACTTGACATTCTCCTGCTTTTGTTTTTCCCTGATTGTGCAGCTTGGCTTTCTTACTTGTGTTTTTCTGGTTGTAATTGCCTTTGCAAACATCTTTTCTACAGTACATCTAATCTGTGCTTGTGGTGCATAGTGGAGTGTTGGGGCAAGCAGATAGCTGTGTGAGTCTATTGCAGCAAAAATTTAAAAAGTCTAGTGGCGAACAACATTGGGTGCTCACTAATGTTTCTTGGGCTTTTGTGACTGCTTCCTGAAATGCAAAGAAGAGTTGATGTGTGAGCTGTCTGGCCCTTACGGAGGAAGAGGTTGATGTGTTGGTGTCTAGCTGCCTTCCAGTTTGATGATAATCGGTTATGTTTGTTTACTTCAAATCCCTGCCAACACTGTGTAACCTGCAGTGGGAAAAGAGATATTGTTTGTAATGGACATAATGAAAAGCCGGAGACAGAAGGTAACCTTTTTTCCGGTGACACGAGACTGGCCTGGGGCATCTGTGGGGTTCAAGCTCATTTTTCCAGTCTTGTTATAGGTTCTAATCAAACAAGTTCTCCAGGCTGTTGTGGGTTTTCTGGGTTGTGTGACCATGTTCTGGTAGTTTTTACTACCAACATGTCGCCTGCATCTATGGCTGGCATCTTCAGAGGTATGTCATGGCAAAATGCTTTTTGTCACGGTGGCACAGCATGCCACCATGGCATACCACTGAAGATGCCAGCCATAGACGCGGGTGAAAATTTAGGAGCAAAAACTACCACAGCCACACAACCTGGAAAACCCACAGCAGCTAGTTGATTCCAGACATGAAAGCCTTTGACAGTGCATAGGTTTTGCTGGCTTTTTTGTTGTTGTTCTACAAAAATATAGCCCCAATGTGATAGTTTGATCTGAGCTGTATTTCAGTGACCATACAAGACTTTCTGATTGGCTTCACAGGCACCAAACCCGGTGCTTGCCATCTGGCAGTTCCCTTCACATGATGTGTCGAAAGAAGCCTCTAACATTGTTTCTTGCCAGGTGGCCCTGAGTTGTTTTCTGTTGCCCCAGAAGGTTAGAGCAGGACCAGCAGGTTGAAACTCAATCCAAAGAGTGTTTGACTCAACCTTAGGAAGAGCATCCTGACAGAGCGGTTCCTGGGTGGAAGAGGCTTCCTTGGGAGGTGGGCTCTCCTTTGGAGGGTTTTAATCAGAGGCTAGAGGGCCGTCTGGCAGCAACGCTGATTCTGTGAACTTGGGCGGATCATGAAAGCGAAAGCAGGAAGGGATGAGCCGGCACTTGGCTTTCAAGGCCCTCTCCTACATGTGCAGAGTAATGCCGGTGGGCATTTCAGATACAGGAAGGAATTTTTTTCCAGGCTAAAATTGGCCAGGGATCCTGGAGGTTTTTTAAAATCTTCCTCTGGACATAGAGCAGGGGTCACTGGGAGAGGGTGACTTTGTGCAGGGGGTTGAACTAGATGACCCCTGAGGTCCCTTCCAGCTCCATGTTTCTATGTCAGAGAGGGGGCAACCAAGCTTTTTTGTTGTGGCTTTCTTGATTTGAGCTGGAAATGGAGCCCCTGGAACAAAGAATTATCCAGGTCTTTGGGAACAGTAGACTCCCCTTGATCAGTGGTTTTCAGCTGTGGGTCACAAATTGAGCTGAGAGAGAACTCTGCCATCCTCCTCCCAGCAGTGGGAAATGGGGGAGATGAGATGGAGCTGCCCCAGTTTTTCCTCCTCACCTCCTGTACCCTGCCACTCCCTTTTTTTCCAGAGGTTTGGTCTACTCCTGCCCTCCAGCAATGCAGGAGTTGGTGGGTGTGGTCTGTGCCCAATGCCTTGTGGTCTTGCACCTGTGGATGGGGGGTGGAGCCTGAGGATGGTGGGTTAAGGGAGGAGAGGGGCCTCAGTGGGGTATAATGCAATAGTGTTCACCCTCTAGGGAAACTGTTCTCTGTTGCCTGGAGATCCAGTTGTAATGGAGTTAGGTGCCCAAACACCTCTTTCTCTGAGTTTTTGGTCTCTTCCTCAGGCGAAGAGGAATCTGTAAGCTAGTCTTTGATGGATGGACCATTTGCAGTCTGGGAAAATCTATTGGGAGGAAAGTTAATCTGCCTGCTCCAGTTTTGCAACCTAGACCTGGATTGGGTTCTTATTAGATCCATTGAGAGATAGATCCCTCAGGCTGTTCTTTGCAGTGGAAAAATACATGAGAGATCACAGAGGTCAGTCTGGAGAAATTGAGGCAAGGCAAATCCCCCTCCCATAAAAAGACTGTATTCTTTTAAAAATTTGAACATTCAGGAAACAGGATTACAATATCTGTGAGGGCACAGGAGAGGGCTCAGCTAATTTGCTCAGTTGCCACTTATGGCTTGATCCCTTCTAATTCCGTTCCACAATATGTCTTTACTTAAATGGTACATCAATACAGAAGAGCGTTCATGTTGGCTGGCCTGAATGCGTTTCTGTCTAGGGTCACTGAAGGGTGTTTTGCGGGCCTTCCCTGTTCAGATAGAAGTTGTGAATGTGGGGATGGCCATATAGAGATTCTGGAACATATTTCATTGTTCCACTGTTGTTGGTGTGATCTGAGGCAGAAATATTCAGGGCAATTTTTATCGTATAAATCTTATCTTTCCTCGCAGAGCTTAATTTAGTGGTGGCTGTCTGACAAAGATAGTAGAATTACATTATGGGCAGCAACAGTTTTGCGGGGGATAGTCGTAAAAGGGGTTAATGTGGGATATTATATCAGTCTGGTGCTGCTGGTGGCCTTCTGGATGTTTAAGCAATATCATTTAAGTAAGTAGCATCTGAGAGGGGGCCAGGCTCCTCCAACCCTCCCTCCCCCATTCCAGATGTTGCTGTGACCTTCCCCTGGGCTGCTGTCGAATCTTCATCAATAATAGCTATCTGCCTCCCTCCTGACAGTGCATCTGTGAAGCAAAGGAGAGATCACTGTGGTTGTGGGAAATAGTGACTTGGGTGGGGGTGGGGGTCTCCTTCCTCAGAGTTATGGCTATTAGTGCCAGTCAATTGGCAAGTGTGTCTGTTTGGCAAGACGTATTTGAGCTGTAAAAATCCAAAGCAAAGCTTAGCTGCAGAAAAAGCCTGTTCAGCAGGAACTGTTTGCGCCAGCTCTTAAATATTAATAAGACAGCCCAAGGAGGAAGCAAGAGGAGGGGGTGACACCTGAATTTTTAAAACTAATGAAGGCAAGCCATTATATTTCCTGTCTTTGGACTCCGAGGCTTCAGGATAATAGCATTCACCTTCTGTAGGGCTGTGAAGGTACGGGGGGATTGTCTCCAAATTTAAATTAGTGGCTTCCCCCCCCTTGTGCCTAACAGTCCCTTCTTTGCTATTGGTTGCTATTGGTGATGTCACAGAATGTTCATGAGCATTCTGATGGTTGAGGACCAAGGCCAGTGATAGAATGATCTCAAGTCAAGTCAAGACAACCTTTATTGGCATATCAGTATAAAGACAGACAAAGGAAAAGAAGTCATATGTAATATAACAGAGTTTGAGAATTGGCTGCAGTGCTATAGAACTCCTACTCTATGTTTGAAAACGTGTCACGATGGCAAGAGATGGAATGATGAAGCATCGAGTTAGTTCTGAAAGGATATGTTTGGGGAATGAAAAGTGTGGTTTCTCCGATGTAGAAATGGGAATCTCACCCAAGCAACAGATGACAGTTTGTACTTCAGGAGTACTTTGTGAGACTAGGGAAACCCAAAAGAGTTGACAGACAAGATGATGTGGGAAAGCAGAAGGAACTGAAGATCATAACTTTTAATAAATGGTTCACCACTCGACCAGGCAAGATTATGGAATTTCCTTCTAAGGCAGTGGTGGCGAACCTTTGGCACTCCAGATGTTATAGACTACAATTCCCATCAGCCCCTGCCAGCATGGTCAATTGGCCATGCTGGCAGGGGCTGATGGGAATTGTAGTCCATAACATCTGGAGTGCCAAAGGTTCGCCACCACGGGTTCTAAGGTGTTCTTTTTCAGGGCAGAGAGTCTTAACTAGTTATATTTTCCTCATGGTTTTTCTAGGTCCTGAGGATCATTCACACAAAGCAGGTGATGGTGTTTAAATTGGATTCCCAGGTATAAATGGACTGATTTGAATTAGAGCCAAATCTTTTCCAGTTGCTAATTTCCTGGCCTGAAATGGCCGCACAAGAGCACTGGTTGGCCATTGGGGAAATGCAGCTTATAGTCATGTTTTCCCAATAGGCTAAATAGTACCCTTGCTAATGTCGTTTCAGGTAAGGAAAATAGTGTTGGGAGAGGCTTAACCCTTCTCCACATATGCTGTGGTCCCAACCCAAACTGCCCTCCCCCCTTCACCCAACTCCTGGAACTTGAGTTTCCAGCTTGGAACTCCTAGTACATCTGATCACCAGAACCCTGGAAGGATATCAGGAGAGTCACTGTAGTGTGGTGGTTAGAGTTCTGGACTAGGATCTGGAGTTCCAGAATTCACATCCTCATTCTGCAGTGGAAGCTTGCTGGGTCACCTTAGGGCAGTCCCCCACTCTCAGTCTAACCTTCATCCCAAGTTGTCAACTGTAAGTTTAACATGAACAAGAGAAAATTGTGTAAGCTGCTTTTGGGTCCCCAGTGGGGACAAAGGCAGAGTATAAATAAAGGAAATAAATAATGTGTTATGAGACCCTTGCCATGACCTGGATAGCCCAGGCTGACCTGATTTTGCCAGATCTCAACAGCTAAGCAGGGTTGACCCTGGTTAGTAATTGGATGGGAGACCACCAAGGAATGCCAAGGTTGCTATGCAGAGGAAAACAATGACAAATCACCTCTGGAATTAAAGGCCAAGGGCATGCTAAATTAATGGACAATGGACTCCACCCAGACACAGGATTTGCATTCAACAATTCTGCTGATGCTGCAGGAAATGCAAATGCGACTACAAATGTAAATAGACTGATAACCCCACCCACAATACAATGCACTCAACCACACCTTTGCATAGCAAGTTCCACCCAAACACTTACTGATTGATGTAGTTGGTCGATAGACCCAGATTCAACTGATCTGACAGAACAGACCGATTCCATATCCAGAAGTCTGTTACTGGACTGGAAGTCTGTGATACACCTCTGAAGATGCCAGCCACAGATGCTGGCGAAACGTTAGGAACAAGATCCACCAGACCATGGCCACAGCCCGGAAAACCCACAACAACCAGTTGAATCCGGCCATGAAAGCCTTCGACTATACACTTCTGTTAGTTTCTGTTAAAACATATTATTGGGTCACCAGAAACTGGCTATGATGTGGTGGTACTTTACACATCTAGCAAGGCTCTCAAATTCATGCCAACTCCATGTTTTATGGCACAGGAACTGCAGTGCTTTGTACATATTGGAAATGGCATTCGCAGTTGCAATTCAATATACCGTTGCACCTACTTAAGACCCATTGATTTAAGCAGAATGTATCTGAATTGAGCAAAAACGTCGTTACTCCTCTTTAATAATGGCCGCTGACACCGAAACAGATGTTGCAGAAGGAGAGATATAACACTTATTGGATCTTTTGGCTGAAGCTGCATTGTGGTGCGGCAATTTAAAATACACCTTTAATAAATCCAAGATTGGTTCGCTCAAGCCCAGATTTCGTAATAAAAATTATTCTGGCTATAAAAGGCAACAAATAGCCTCTAAAAGTTTATAGCCTCACTAATATTTAAATGCTGAAAGGTTGTATTCTCGTTCCAAATGTTAAAAAGTTATGTTCTTGTTCCCGGTCTTCCTGGATAGGACATCGCATTGTGATCTAGGAGTGCCAGAGTATATTTTACTGCATTTTTAAAAAGGCTCTCAGGTGGTCAGTGTCAGGCTCTCGAACGTGGAAATAACAGAGACCGTAGGAAAGTCCTAAAGCAGTTTATTTCTAACAACGCATAGAGTAACAATAGAAAGCTGAATCTAAACTCTCCAGCTTAGATCCAGAGATTATATCCTTCAACACCCCCCCCCATTTGTCCCACACCAAATGTGCCTTACAAACTCTACAACATTTGCACTACAGAGCTTCAAAGAACCTGGGAACCGTTCGCACCTTCTTGCAGGAGGGCTGGCACCAGGGAGTTGCCAGGAAGGGAAGAGGGAAACAGAAAAGCAGTTACAGGAAAACATTTGCAATTCTTACACAGCAAGACATCTGGGCACTGACAGGCCTGGCCCTGACAGTCAGTAGCTACCAATTACCAATAAATGTTTCACAGCTCTGGAGCACATGTGGTCAAGCTGGGCTGAAGATGACCTGACATGAGGAAGAAGAAGAAGAAGGAGAAGAGGCAGTGGTGGTGGTGTTTGGATTTATAGCCTGCCTTTCTCTCTTGTAAGGAGACTCAAGGTGGCTTACAAACGCCTTTCCCTTCCTCTTCCTACAACAGACACCCTATGGTAGGTGGGGCTAAGAGAGTTCTGAATGAACTGTGACTAGCCCAAGGTCACCCAGCAGGAATGTAGGAGTGGGGAAACAAATCTGGCTCACCAGATAAGAGTCGGCTGCTCATGTGGAGGAGCGGGGAATCAAACCCGGTTCTCCAGATTAGAATTCACCTTCTCTTAACCTGAACCATGCTGGCTTATTCAGGTGGGACATGTTTACCTCTTGCAATTTCAGGAAACAATTATCTTTTATTTCTTTCTCACAATTGAAATTTCTGGGGAAATGTTTTACTGCAGTTGTATGAAAATTTGCTGGGCTGCCAAAGTCCAAATAAAATGGCTTTGCAAGCCAGATCCGGGCCACCAGTTGGCCATCTGCAATCTGTGACGTCTCTAGAGGAGACAGAAGTCTGCAGTGTCTCCAGAGGAGGTGGATGCTGTGCTTCTGGTTTTCAGGGGCTTAAGATGATCTGGATATAAGATTTTTAATAGAAAATATTTATTTATTAAGAAATTAATATACCCACTCTAGTTTTCAGGCTACTCGCAGTGGCCAAGTATTTGGAAAATATTTTAAATATCTAAGTTTTAGAGATTTTAAGTGACTTCACATGCATATATTTTGTGATATATGCATGTGAAGTCTTATGCCAATGAGGGTCAAATGAAAAAGAAATTAATACAATCTCCAATAAAGTTGATACAGCTACTTCAAATCAAAATCCAACCCAGGGATCTTCTACAGCCACTAATACCTGCATTCCTGTTCATAAAAACACTGTACAGTGAACAAAAAGCGATAAACAATTTCTATGACCTAAAACCTAAAACATTTTTCTGGCTTTATCTTCAATAAAATGGTTATGGCAGGATACTAAGCAAAGACTCATAAAATTCTAGAGAGACCTGTAGATTTCATCAGTTGGACTGAAACCTTCTGCACTTTGTTATAACCGATTTGGACATAAAAACTGACTCATTTGGTTGGAGATGTAGTCACTCTAGTTCAGCATTCCACTGAGTGGTAGTGGCTACCCCAGTTGGAAATGAAGATTCAGAAGCAGAGTGCAGTGGTGTTCCTCTGTTGCTCCCTGCCCCTGGTTCCTGGTACAGGGTCTACATACATTTCTCCCGGGTGCCTCCATGGGTCAAGTCACTCTCTGTGCTTCCTGGACACAAAGGGGGTTCAGTGGGAACTGCACTGTGGCGTGAGAGGCTCAGACAAATCCATTCCATTTTCCTGATGTAAATCAGTCCTGGAAAGTCAGTTTTTGCTTCAGTGCTGGCTACTCATGCAAGGTTTCCTCAGCAAATAGCAACCCTGGGGTCATTCAGGTTGGGGAAATGTCATGTTTGGAAGGGGAGCTTACTCTCTCTACTTGCTGTGGTCCAAATATGAATCCAATCCCCAAGTACCTGCAAAGCATAAAGCATGGAGAACTCAGAACCTGTTTGTAACTCAATCCAGAGACATACCCAGGATAAAGGTATTGTGTATTCAGGCTTTGACAACAGAAGTGTTGTGACAGGTCGACTGCCATTCATTGAATGGATACATTTATCTGATCATTTTAAAAAGCTTGTGGCAATGAGTTTTGTAGATTCTGTGTACATTGTCGAAGGACTCTTGCCTTTCTTAAGCAAGCTGCTTTTCAATTTTTCTGTGGAAGTTTTTACCATTTGCCTACAAGAAGCTGGGCCCAATTACATTTTTGGCTTACGAAGGACTCATTCTAAGGGCTTGTAAGTTACAGATTGTTTATTTTGCCCTGGGGGGGCATGTCTTTTTCCTCATCTCTTCTATCTGGAGCCCATGACAACTGTTAGCTTGCCAAGCGCGCGTTGCTTGAGAAGTCCCATCCCACCCTCTGTGCCATTTTTCACAGCATTATTGCATTGCCGACTTGCGTTGATCTCAAGAACCCCTCTGAGCCTTTGACTCCTTCCCACTTGGCCAGTGCCTGGCCAATTTCCTCCCCTGCTCCTTGGATTCTATTTATATATTTGGTTTGTCTTTCCAGCTTGTAACACTTTTACGTTTGTCTTTGCTGAATTTCATTTTACCGCCTGCAGCCTAGAGTGCCAATTTATCAAGGTCAGTTTTATCAAGGCAATTTTGCAAACTCGAAGCGAAGCCTTTTTTGCGGAGAGAAGGAAGATGAGGGAGGAGATACAAAAGTAGCTTCGGGGGCAGTGGGACCCCCCCACAACTCTGCTTAGCCATGAAGCTTATTGAGCCCATTCTCACAGCCTCACCCACCTCACAAGGCTGTGAGATTGCCAGAACGGCACTTGCAACAGGGGCCAGATTCTATAGACTGGAGTCTCCAACAAACAGCACGAAGTAAGGGAAAGTGTAGAAGGCTGGACTCTGCAGTTGGCATTTTGTGTGAATAGGCATTTTGTGTGTTTTCCAACTGTGCAATGTGTAGTCACATCATCCTAAAAAACCTGGATTTACAACTGTGCATATTGGA
This sequence comes from Sphaerodactylus townsendi, assembly GCF_021028975.2. NCBI lineage: Eukaryota > Metazoa > Chordata > Lepidosauria > Squamata > Sphaerodactylidae > Sphaerodactylus > Sphaerodactylus townsendi. The sequence goes on along the minus strand of NC_059439.1, from coordinate 10,681,827 downwards.
ATTGGAAAGTATGCACATTTGCCCTATTGTGATGAAACAGCAACCATGTATATCAAGATCACCCATAGCATGCTCTCCCCTTTTAAAATCCATTCTTGTCTTGTTGGAACATAGCATGCTCTCCCCTGATGCGTGGTTGAATTGCTGACATCATAACGACTAAACTGGGCTAGTGTCTGCAATCCAGCTCCCCCTGCCTCCAGCAGTGTCTCTTTTAAACTAATATTTTCCATGACACCTAATATGACCTAACCCCTTAGTCCATACTCTCAGCCATAATGAAGCATAAGTGCCCCCTCCTTGCCCCCTCCTTGCTCCTACCCTGACACTGGTACATCAGAGCCCTCATATTGAGGGGCCTGCCGTCCCCCCCCTCTTTTGGGGTGGGTTGAAATTGAGGCGGGACGCCTTGTTTAAATGTTAATTATTAACTGCTGGTTTTAAGTATTTTAAGACGTTTTATTGATGGAGCCTATGTATTGTGTACTGGATTTGCTCCGTTTAATGCTCTTCATGTTTTATATTATATTGTTCATCACCGGATTCTTCGGGATCGGGCGGTATAGAAATTGAAATAATAAATAAAATAAATAAATAAAATAAGTCTGTTTAACTGTATTTCTGAACGTTCATATCTACTCAGTGGCGTAGTGGTTAAGAGCAGGTGCACTCTAATCTGGAGAACCGGGTTTGATTCTCCGCTCTGCCACTTGAGCTGTGGAGGCTTATCTGGGGAACTAGATTAGTGTGTGCACTCCAACACATGCCAGCTGGGTGACCTTGGGCTAGTCACAGCTCTTTGGAGTTCTCTCAGCCCCACCCACCTCACAGGGTGTTTGTTGTGGGGAGGGGAAGGGAAAGGAGATTGTAAGCCCCTTTGAGTCTCCTTGCAGGAGGGGGGGGGTGTAAAGGTTTCAATGGTGTTGATGGGAAGGGCAGCCGCCTAACCTTGAGTACATTCCACAGCCCGGGCAATGGGCCAGCTTCATCGGGCGAGACTTTATCTCATGCTGGAGATGAGGTCTCCGTTCCCATAAGCCGGAGGGGATGGGATGGATAGAGTTATAACCTGTGCTTCTGGCGGAAGTGTCATTCCTGCCACTGGCGTAAATTGAGCTTTCTAAGATGTCTGAATAAACGGTCTTTTTCACCAAAGAGCCTTTTATTTCTGCTTCTATGGAATTCTTTACATTGTGGCAGGAATCCTAATTCATCTATATCCCTAGTGCAGTGGACCTCTGCGTCTCGGCATGGAGAGGTTGATGTTTGGGAATGCGCGTAGCCCCCAAAGAGGTCTTCACCTTTCCCTTCTGGATCTGGAGGAACCGCGAGAACGGTCTCGCTGGTGACTTTTCCCGTCCCGTATCAGCACGAAGCCTTCCTTTACTCCGTTGGAACGAGGGACGGATCAGCGACCATGGAGACTTACATGAGTCGCTTTGGGGCGCTGTCTATGGATCGAGTTTCGTGGATCGGATCTCTACCCGCTGTGATGGATTACAAAACCTCAGATGCAACCTGTCATGGAGGAGACGCCTGACCACCTTCATGCGGCAACCCAGGAGTCCATTGAACGATTCCTGGACTCGTGATTTTGGTGATGCTCCTAAAGAACCACCGCGGCAATAAGCACTGAGGGCCCGGCCGAAGGACACTGGGACTAAACTCTGGGATTGGGAGGGGTATCCGCATTCGCCGTCTTCGATCGGACCCCTGATCCTGGTCAGCCAAGGCTGCACCTGGAGGTTCCCGGAGCCACCGGGTGGCCACGTGTCTCCATGTCTCGCTTCCAGACTAATTTAAGAGTCCGAAGAAAGCCTGCACTCCCAGCCGGATCTGTTCCCTCTCCCATCGAAGAGAGCTGAGGAGGAAGTGGGCCGACTAAGTAGGATGCCCAAGAAGCATGGACCCGTGAACGCCAGCTATGGGAGGAGGAACGGCACAGCTGCAGCAAGAGCCAAAACCTGCAGAGGACCGAACAGTAACGCAAAGAAGTCCAACTCGAAGTTGGACCTGTACAAGATGCGCCTCCAACGCATTAACAATAATATGCCAGAATCTGTCAGTCCATGATAGTGTCCCTGGAACTTTCCAAACTGGATTTACAGCCGCAAAGCCGCTCAGCCTTGGCGACGCAGCGAGCTTACTGCGTTTTACAACGGACCTAACTGGCTAAATTGGAACGAGAAAAAGCAGCTCTGCATGCGCATTCAGGATGCATTGACCGCGAGAGAGCTGGCTGCCTGGGAGAGGGAACTGAGGAAGCGGCAGACCAGGAAGCCCCAAGTTGGAGCCTACGTCACTGATACTGCCGGGCGCCAGAGGGCAACGCTGTTGGGCTCCTGCCACCTTCCGCGACCAGCTCCCACCGAACGCCAGCTGCACCGCATTAATACCGCCACTGATCCCGCCCCTGCACCCGCCCAACCTGCTCAACCTGATCCTGCAGGTAAGAGCCGTGAAAGGGGTTACTACAGGCCCCGATTCTCAAGCCCGCTTTGATGGGACCGGGCTTCCAAACTCCCCTACTTCATCTTACAACCTCGATGCCCACATGGAGGACTATGATGATTTATACCGTCTGAGCGCCGGTGTAATACGTGGACATCGGCTCAGTCCTGGATGGGGCAGCAGCCGACTCGGTTTGTGACTCTTTTGATTTGTAAGATGAAGACTCTCGTGACGGGTGCCCGTGATTCCTCCTCCAAGCCTTAAGAGCGCCGGGCTTCCAAGATCCGGGCGCCAAAAATGAAGGCTATCCGCACTCCATCAAACTATCCAGCAGGGCAAACTGCTCAAGGTTGCAGAATTTGCCCGCAGGAATTTTGCGGCGGCGCTGCTCGACTGCCTCCTGAGTGGCCTGAATCCATGAAATGCGAATACTTCTCGACGCTGTGTGGACGCAAGCTACGCGGAAACGGTAAGTTTTTAATTCGAAGTTCGCAGACTGCTCGCTGATTGATCCAGTTGGGATCCCAAGTGGCGTCTTCGCTTTGGAATACGCCAGGCCGGGAGGCCGCCCACGCCTAAAACCTGCCACTGCGCTCTACCAAGCTGCTTCCAGCCTTACCGGTATCTCACCTTCTGAGCACCACGCCGACTGGGATTGTGTCTTTACTTCGGAGGACCAGGTCATCTAGGCGCCAACTGTCCGATGAAACAAAACCAACAGCTCCAGCCACGCCAGCACCCCATCTGCCAAGCCACCACGCAAATCGGGCCGCCTCGACGGGCTCATATCTAAAGCGGTCATCGGCGGGGCGACCGAGGAGGGGGAAGCAGCTGTTTGCCTTTCTTCAGCCCCCATGGACATGGGTCCGACTCTGACGCCGGGTGAGTGAAGGCAGCGCCCCATTACTGTCCGCTTGGCTCAATCCCGGCTAAGCATACCGCATTATAGCCTCGGCCCTTGTGGTTTCTGGCTCGCCCCATTGCTTAATGCGGCCCCAGGTGGCAGAGAGGAGCTAGTCTGACCAAATTCCCCCTGGCTAAGCCCATACCATTCACCCAAATGGACGGCAGCCCTCTCGGGAACGAAGGACCGGCCCAGTTCAAAACACAACTGGTTCTCCTCCGTTGCGCCGACCATTGGGAGAAAATTAGTTTTATTTTGGCGCCAGTGGCCAAACACTCCATAGTTTTGGGCATGCCATGGTTATTGTTACATGAACCAAAGTTCATTTGGAAAGAAAGGATCTTAGAATTCACTGACCCTCCCTGCGGTGAACACATGAATTGGGGGGAAAACCTTGAGAGAAGACTTGAAAGAAGCTTACTACAGGGTCAGAATTGCTGAAGGCTATGAACACTTGACTGCGTTTAACACAAAGTTTGGACAGTTTGAATACTTAATAATGCCATTCGGGTTAAGTGGGGCCCCCGGGGCTTTTATGGCCCTTATCAACAAAGTTCTCCATGATTTATTGTACAAGGGAGTTGTGGTATACTTAGATGACGTTTTAATTTATTCACAAACCATGGAAGAGCATGAAGCATTGGTTCGGGAAGTATTAAAACGCTTGCTCAACAACTCTCTCTTTGCCAAACTCTCCAAATGCTGTTTCCATCAGACCTCTATTGACTATTTGGGTTACCGGATCTCGCCGAGGGCTTAAAAATGGATCCTGCTAAAATTGACGCGTCCTCCAATGGCCCGGCCTACCAATCGCAAAGAACTCCAATCTTTTCTGGGTTTTGCTAATTTCTATCGTGACTTCATACCCCACTCCGCTGAACTGACTCTCTCCTCACAGACCTCTTACGCACTAAGGGTAAAGATCCACTGTCCGCCAAGCCCGGGCCCCTTTCCTGGTCTGGAAGAATGTCAAACAGCCTTTCAGCTCTTTAAAGTCTGCTTTTTACCACTGAACCCATCCTGAAGCACCCTGACCCAGATCTCCCGCTTGTGGTTCACGTGGATGCCTCGGACAAAGCTTGGGGCAGCCCTCTTGCAGAAAAATAAAGATGGTAGGCTGGTTCCGCGGTGCTTATTTATCAAAGAAATTCTCCCGGGTGCTGAACTCCAACTGGACTGTGGGAGATAAAGAGACTGCGCCATCAAAGTAGCACTCTCCACTTGGCTTCACTGGCTGGAGGGGCTAAACACCCTTTCAGGTTTGGCCGGATCACAAAACTTGGCCTCTTTCCACCCCTCAAGATGTCCGCGAAACAACTCAAGCAATGATTTTCTTCGCTTCTCTTTCACAGTCCATTTTTTCCGGGAAACCAATAAACTGGCTGACGCTCGCTGGCCACCCGAGAGGGGTGAGCTGCCTTTACAGACATTCCATGCACTGTTCTCTCCTCCCAGTTGGGGATGGCTGTCACCCGATCTCAGACGCCCACTCCTCCTTCACCACCCATTCCCAGTCTCGCTCTCCTTTTCCTGGGCGGGAACTCGAGGAGGCGGCTGGCGCGAGCCTCCAGCGGAGGAAGGTGATTCCCACCACGTTTGGAGAATGGAGTTTGGCGAGGGGGAGTGTTGGTATGTGCCTCCCTCCGCAAGCAGGTTCTTGAAGCCTGCCACGATGCCCGCTCGGCTGGACATTTTGGCTTCTGAAAACTCTGCATTTGGCCCGGCCAATAGTTCTATGGCGCCGCAATGCGCAAGGACATTGGAGGCGATATTAAAGGTTGCTCTGTCTGTGCAGAAGCCAAAAACATTCGAAAGCCCCATGGGCTGTTGAAACCTTCCCCGTGGCCTCCGCCTCTGGGAAGTCATCTCCATGGATTTTATTACAGATTTACCGGAAAGTCATGGCAACACGGTCTTATGGGTAGTGGTGGACTTATTTTCTAAACAAGCCCATTTTATTCCATGTGCTTCATCCCTCCGCCCTAAGTTAGCACGGCTGTTCATTCAACATGTTTACCGCCTACACTCACCTCCGTTAAGGTGGTCTCCTCATCATGCCCCCAATTCATTTCAAAGTTCTGGAAGGCTTTTTAGGGTTGTTAGTCAGCCTTCGGGCGTCGCCGCCTCTACCACGCCTTCAAAGTGACGGTGAGTCGGAGAGAACTAACAGAACCCTAGAGCAATATTTACGTTGTTACACCAACTACCACCAAGACAATTGGTGCGAAGCTCATTCCGCTTAAGTGGAGTACTTATAACAATGCGGTTCATAGCAGTACAAAGAAAACCTTTGAAATTGTGTCTGGTCGCCTTTCCGCCAAGCACAAGAACTACCCGCGACAGCATTGATCCTCCAGGAGTTTCAACAATGGATTTTCATCCCCAGCCGAGGTGGAAATCGGTTCAGACCGCCTTTACAACAGGCTAAGTGGACTCCCAAAAGTTGCAAGCCGGATAAGCACCGCCGGATTTCCTCTGCGTGTGGGCGCTAAGTGTATTTGTTCACCAAAAATCTCAGAGACGTGCATAAATTCTTCCAAACTAGGCAAAAGATTCGTGGGACCTTTTCAGATTACTAAAGTGATTAATGATGTCACTGCCCGCATTAGATTTGCCTAACTCTCTTAGTAACATTCATCCTGTCTTCCATTCCTAGTTTACTCAAGGAGGTTCTCGCTTCCGATGCCTGGCAACGACCGGAGAGACCCCACTGACTATTATTGATGGCCACAAGCACTACGAAATTGACGCCATCCTGGACTCTCGCTTAATCGCAAAACGCTTGTAATATTTAGTTTCTTTGGGTGGGATATTCCTCTGGGTATAATCAATGGATTTATTCCGAAAATATTGACGCTTCCCACTTTATTTCTGCTTTCCAATCGCTTTCCGCATAAACCTGAGGAGGTCTTCTTTAAGGGAGGCAGAGTGTAAAGGTTTCAATGGTGTTGATGGGAAGGGCAGCCGCCTAACCTTGAGTACATTCCACAGCCCGGGCAATGGGCCAGCTTCATCGGCGGAGACTTTATCTCTGCGCGGGAGATGAGGTCTCCGTTCCCATGGGAAGCCGGGAGGGGGATGGGATGGATAGAGTTATAACCTGTGCTTCTGGCGGGAAGTGTCATTCCTGCCACTGCGTGTACTTGAGCTTTCTAAGATGTCTGAATAAACGGTCTTTTTCACCAAAGAGCCTTTTATTTCTGCTTCTATGGAATTCCTTACAGGGGGGGTATAAATCCAAACTCTTCTTCCTCTTCCTTCTCCTCCCTGTCTGGTGGGGCATTTTAGGCCGCAAGTTACCGGGGGCAGGAACTATTTTCTTGTGCTTGCATACTCAGAAAAATGTTATGTGCAATAATTATGATATATGAATAATACTGTTTGTCACAGAATAGCCCCACTGACCTGTGAGTGAATTCCACTCTGGGTGCTTGAAGTGGTCAACATACTCAGCGGCCATCCTGACAGTACCTAACAGCAAACCTCTCTCCCAAACCCACCCAACTTCCAGGGGGGTTCATTGCTTCTCTCTGGGCATCGATGCTGCAACCAGCTGGTCATTTAGATTATCTCCCACTAAGAGGGCCAGCACTGCTTGCACCCTATCTGTGTCGTCGTTTAGTGCTCCCATCTTCCACTAGCTCCAGTAAGCTACCACAGGACTGTCTCCAACCAAGCTTGTCTAACCTTGGACAGCTCCCTATAAATCAGGGCTTCCGCTTCTATTCTGAGGGTTTTCTTCAGTCACCCAGATCTCTGCTTCCTACCAGGGACTTTTCTCCCTGATTGTCCAGGTAGGCCATAGTATGGGCGAGGGAACCGCTGCAATTACTCTTCTGATTTTTTTCACTTCCTAAGCCATACGGGAGACGGGAGATAATGACGGGTGGGCATCAACTTCAGCTCAAACACATGAAATAAACACCTGTTAAAGGTTTTATTTTTTAATTAACTTGACACTAATTACAGAAAAAGCTCAGGATCCTCAGAACTTAATTTGCATGGAAAGTAGCTCATTGAATAAAGATTGGGCTTGAGCTCCATTTTAAAGGATTAATACTGAGGTGTTTGCTATTCAGGGCAGGAATCTTCACTCCCGAGTCTTGTCATGTTCAGAGGCTAGCAGAAGAAAGTTCATTGCTTAGCAGCTGCCAGTGGGACATCTGGGAACTAAAAGGAGATGATTGGAACAAAGCGATAGTGGAGTTCTAATGCTAACTCCAGTTTTCAAAACATGAAGAGAGAAAAAAAGCTGGGTGTGAATTTTGAGTTCTGAAATCTGTGTGCTGGATTTGCAAACTCTGGGCCTCAGGTGGTGGAAAGATCTACCCAGGGTTTGGATCTGGGCAACAAAATGTGGAACTCTGACCCACCTGGTCAGATAGAGCCACCTGGCAGCCTACTCCCACAGGATAATGGAAACAACCCCATTTCCCACAAGACCAACATGTTAGGGGAAAGCCTAGTTATCTACTCAGAGTGTGAAGCCATAAAGAAAAGATCAATGAAAGAATGTCCTAAGTTGGCAGCAATAACATATAGCAGACTGGTTACATATATCTTGTAGCAATTACATTGAGCTAGGAATGCATCTCAATCACCTAGGCTCATTCCGCACATGCAAAATAATGCACTTTCAAACTGCTTTCAATGCTCTTTGAAGCTGTGCAGAATGGCAAAATCCACTTGCAAACAGTTGTGAAAGTGGTTTGAAAACGCATTATTTTGTGTGTGTGGAAGGGGCCCTAGTTGCAGTCCCCCTGACAGTAATCTCAATTAGATAATCAGCAATAGATTTGCTTTCTGAAAGAACTGATTTCCTGCTATCACAAATGGACCACTCTCAAAATCGCTGCCACCAAAAATATTACTTGTAACCTGTCACAGGTCACTGTTTACCACCCAGTCTTGGGCCTCCAATATGATGTACTGGTCACTGGCCCACCAAACACCCCCACTTCTACACTCCCCTTTGACTGAAGGAGTAATTAACAGAGCCTCTGACAAAAAAATGGAGGGAAAGTCTGTCAGAGAGGGTTTTGGCTTAACTGCAGACAGACACCACCCCTTGTAGGCACACAGAAATTAGACTGGCGCTTTTGGTAACGTGAAAAACAGATTTAACGTTATTATTTACAGAAATGAACTGGCTTCTCAGATGGCACAGAGAGGTTTCATAAGCATGCGGTTTTAGATAGTTAGAGCTTCTACTTCACAGGTTTCTCAAGCAGTTTCACTGACACAGACTTGGACAGTTTCCGCGACGCCACGCATACGACACCGACTCCATCTCTGGGACCGCTCGCATGAACGTCCTCCCGGAAACCACCGGCATGATGGCGCCCGATCGATTGTCTTCGCGTCGACCGTCTAGCTGCCGCCGGCCAGGGGACACGCCCCTGCCCTGCACGACTGCTCCGGAGTTGCAGGGCAGGGGGGGCGTGTCCCCAGGCCTCAGCGACGCGCCGGACGGTCGCAGGGAAGGTGAGTCGATTGGGAAAGGGGGGAGGGATGGCGCCTTCCAGCCGCTGCCGTTCGCACGGCAGCGGTTGGAAGCCGCTGTTTCCCAAAAACCTCGCTCGGGGAGCGAGGTTGGGAAACAGCGGCTTCGCACCGGTGGGGAGGCGCGAGGGCAGCGCGGCTGCAAAGCAGCTGTGCCCCCCCTGCGAACAGCTCCCTGGGGACAGCATTTTTGCCGTCCCCAGGGCGCTGTATTTGGCCCGTGCGGAAAGGGCCTTGGTCACACACAGGTGCCCACTGAGAGTACTCTTCCCTCTCACTAAAGTCTTCAACTTTTCAGCTACCAGTACACCCACTGTCCCACACTACCAGCTGGAGCTGAGAGGACTCTTGGCTCCCTAGCCTTCCTCTCTCACTAGTCCCTATTTGGGTTTCACTGCCACTCTGGACTTCACTCCCAGACTGGATGGAACTGTGTACTGACAGATATTCTCTGCCTGGATGCTAAGCTGTGGGTCACCTTCCACAGACTTAGATCCACCTCAGCTTAACAAAGCTTTTCACTGCTCAAAGAGCTCTTGCTGACAAAGTCAGACTTCTCTTCAGATCAAGATCCAAACGATTCAGATGTCAAGTGTGTCTCTGACAGGCTTTCTCCTGTTTCTATATAACCAGCTCTTCTAGCTCCCCCTACCTGAGGCTATAGGCGGACTGCGCCTCTCCCAGCCAATCAGGTGGTAAAGGAGCGTGCTTTACACATTTCCTTGTTGTTGCTAAGGCCAGCTAATCTGCACCTTAAGAAACACACCAACCCTTCAATGTGGGCTAGTCCATCACACCTTCCTTCCTTCCTTCCTTCCTTCCTTCCTTCCTTCCTTCCTTCCTTCCTTCCTTCCTTCCTTCCTTCCTTCCTTCCTTCCTTCCTTCCTTCCTTCCTTCCTTCCTTCCTTCCTTCCTTCCTTCGTTCTAACCCCCTGTTTTTAGACCAGAGTCTTGAACAATAAATCCAAAACTTTAAAATTCCCGTATGTAAAAACACTTCTTGGCAGCTTCTAAAAAAGGAGTGACAAGATAAGTACATTGAAGTTCAGAGTTCTCTGAGAGGAACTGAATCTTTTGCTTTAATATTGCTCGAGATAACGTGGACTGTTTATTAAAACATGCCACAATCCATTTTAGCCTGTGCTGGAATGATTTCCTGCCATTATCAGTCCTCCCCATGCAAATCCTAAGTGTGTTCTGAATTCATACCTGGGGATGGTGAGATCCAAATAGATCAGTCCAAATAGGAGCAGTAGTGGTTATGAGCAGGTGTACTTTGATCTGGAGGAACCGGGTTTGATTCCCCGCTCTGCTGCTTGAGCTGTGGAGGCTTATCTGGGAATTCAGATTAGCCTGTACACTCCAACACATGCCAACTGGGTGACCTTAGGCTAGTCACAGTTCTTCGGAGCTCTCTCAGCCCCACCTACCTCACAGGGTGTTTGTTGTGAAGGGGAAGGGAAAGGAGAATGTCCTTTGAGTGTCCTTACAGGAGAGAAAGGGGAGATATAAAACCAACTCCTCCTCCTCATCGTCGTTGTCTTGTTCTTGTTCTTGTTCTTGTTCTTGTTCTTGTTCTTGTTCTTCTTGTTCTTCTTGTTCTTCTTGTTCTTGTTCTTCTTCTTCTTCTTCTTCTTCTTGTTCTTCTTCTTCTTCTTCTTCTTCTTCTTCTTCTTCTTCTTCTTCTTCTTCTTCTTCTTCTTCTTCTTCTTCTTCTTCTTCTTCTTCTTCCAATACCCTTTGTCAACTGATACCACACCCCCTAGGGAACATGCCCTAGAATCATGCTGTATTTTTATGTATATACTTGGGGGGGAATGTATATGAATGATGCTTAACTTCTATATCAGACAGATGTGCTCAAATCCGGTGATTTGTAAATAGACGGCAAATGTCAGTAGCCAAGATGAGATTTGCTCTCTTGCAATGTGTGGAATGACTCCAGAATGATGGTCTCATGGTCTGGGACCCTCAGATGGATCTTGAAACCTTCAGATGGTTGGAGAATCCCTTAATTTCTTGCTACCTTTGGGGTGTATAACTACTGTAAATAAATATGCTTGTTGGATCCTGGATCTATAAAGGTGGAATCCAACTATACTTAAACATAAAGGTATAGTGAAAGGAATGGGGGACTATAGTACCACATTTGGCCAGTGCCTGGTTTGCATGTAAATCCTTCTGTCAGCCAGCGTGGTATAGCAGTTAACAGCAGGTGCACTCTACTCTGGAGAACCGGATTTGATACCCCACTCTGCCACTTGAGCTGTGGAGGCCTATCTGGTGAGCTAAATTAGCTTGTGCACTCCACCGCATGCCAGCTGAGTGACCTTGGGCTAGTCACAGTTCTTCTGAGCTCTCTCAGCCCCACCTACCTCAGAGGGTGTTTGTTGCGAGGGGGAAAGGGAAAGGAGTTTGTAAGCCCCTTTGAGTCTCGTTACAGGAGAGAAGGGGGATATAAATCCAAACTCCTCCTCCTCCTCTTCTTCTTCTGAAGAAAGGGCACACAACTGTGGATGGAGGGAACCAATTCAAGGAAGTATTTTAGAAGTATGAGCAAATTGTGGTACAAGGAATTAGCCTCGCACTCAACCATTCTCCTTAGTCCAAGGACACCGAGATGCTTGATTTAAAATTAAAAGTTGATGAATAAGACCAAGGTGATTTTTCACTGTGGGATCTTGTGTACAGTTGGCAGCTAAGCTTTCAAAAGTGCCAAATGCTTGCTGTCAGCTGCAAATGGCTGCCTGTGGCCTTGTGGCTCAGGAGCTGCCACGGAGCAGGGAGCAAACTAACTGACCACTGCTGGATCAGTGGAATGAAATTGCCCACCCAAGAGCTGTCTCTTCTTGTTTTGGGAGGTTTTATAAAACTGGCTCTGGTGGGTTTTCCGGGCTCTGTGATACACCTCTGAAGTTGCCAGCCACAGATGCAGGGGAAACGTTAGGAATAAGATCCACCAGACCACGGCCACACAGCCTGGAAAACCCACCAGAACCATTTGAATCCGGCTGTGAAAGCCTTCAACAATACTGTATAAAACTGTTTGCTATTCAAACTGGCTTTTGGGTGTCTGAGCCAACTAGAATGGAATGAGTTTTTTTAAAGTGCATTATGATCTATTACCTGCTTTATATACTCACATGTGCAACTGATACCTTGAGATTTGTAAATTCAGGGGGTTTTTCCTCCTCCTGCTGTTTACTGCTACTGTTTCCCCATCTTTCCCCCCAGATTTTGGTTATACCCAGCAATGTCCCAAACATTGATTTGAATCCTAGTGACCCAAGCTAACCATTGGGACTCTGTAGGTGGTTAAGTGAGTCCCAAGACTCTTGAAAGCTCTGGGGCAGAACTGGCTGGCAGGACCTCCTGCAGTCCAGCAATAACTTGGGAGGAGAACTCCTCAAGGGAAGACTTTTTAAAGACTGCGGAGCTCTCCTGGGCCCTAGGGCTCCTTGCGCTCCAGGACCTCCAGGAAAAGATCCCTTGGCTTGGCTATTGTGGGTTTCCTGAGTTGCGTGGCCATGGTCTGGTAGTTTTTGCTCCTAACGTTTCACCCGCATCTGTAGCTAGCATATTCAGAGGCACGTCACACTGACATGCCTCTGAATATGCAAGCCACAGACATGGGAAAACTGTTAGACACTAATACTGCCAGATTGTGGCCACACAGCCCAGAAAACCCACAACAGCCAGTTGATTCCAGCCATGAAAGCCTTCAACAATACGTTGCTTGCCTTCTCTACCATTGCAGGCTCCTATTCAAGGGTCAGCGGGACAAGCAAGTGAGGAGCCCTCTGAGCGAGCATGTCCACCTTCAAACCCTTCAGAGTCTTCTCCAGGACCAAAGAAGGCAGGGAGCCAGAGTGGAAGGGTTGGATCCAGTCTAAGTTGGCAATTCCTATGGATTCCCTCTTTCCACAGCTGTTCCTCAGGGTCCACACTCCTCCATTTCATAGAGATCAGTGAAAGGAAGCAGATGGAAAATTTAATGTGGATCCAGCCCCAAAGCCTGAACCATGTAAAGGAATGCATGCCTGGAAGCTCAAGGCACCCAGCATTCCAGTCTGCACAGATTAGGTGAAGGAGGTAAGCTTCTGCGTCCATGTCTTTACAGGATCCAGGGCCCAACTCTGGCTATGGGAAGGGGTGGGGTTACCAACTTCCTAGTCAGAGCTCTATGTAGCCTTTCCTGGTTCAAAAGATCTCCAACCAAGCCCATGCTAGCTCTGGAAAACTACCTACAGCAAAGCTCCTGCAATCTATTGTCGATTCAATTGGCCATGGTCTGGTAGATCTTGTTCCTAACATTTTGCCTGCATCTTCAGAGGTGAATCACAGAGAGAAGTCTGTCTGGAACAAGATCTACCAGACCACGGCCACACAGCCCGGAAAACCCACCACAACTTCCTGCTATCCAGTTCCTGCACGACTGGTCCAAACCAGACCAGCCTCCTCTGTGCTGGTCCCTGAACACCCAATGCTGTGTTTCTTATACCCCCATTTTTGTAGAATAGGTGTCTTACAGCTTCACCTCTTTTCTCTCATCGCTGCTGTCTTCCCCTAAGATAGCCTGTCAGGTCTGCTTCCAATAGCAGGACTGAAATAAGAGCTGAGAAGAGAAATTCCTCTGAGAATATGCAGAACGCATTTGCCTTGTCACAAAGAAATGCAACTTCTTCCCTCCAGTAGCAGGTTGGCTCTGAGAGAGATGTTGGCAGGTTGATTAAGTAGGACTTGATGAGTCAAGTTTACCAGGGTTAGTCTTAAGAGTCTGCTTCTAATAGCAGGACTGAAATAAGATCTGAGAAGAGAAATCCCTCTGAGCATATGCAGAGTTCATTTACCTTGTCACAAAAATATTGCAACCTCTTTTTTTCAGGAGCAGGTTTCCTCTGAGAGACATGTTGGCAGGTTTATCAAGCATAAGGGCTGCTTCCCAAGCCCTTCCCTTCCCCTCCACCCATATGTTTCTGGTTCCCTCTCCTGCTGCTTCCCATTTTTTTCCCTGCTTGAACCAAAGATACAGCCTTAAAAAAAATTCCAGTGCAGTGGAAGAAAAGTACTTTCTGTATTTTGAATGTTAATGGTGAATAGTCATGTTTTTCAAAGGTTTTTTTTTAAAAAAAAAACACTTTATTTTGCTCTCCATCCCTGACCTCGTACAACTCTGGCTGGATTCTCAGTTGGCTGAGCAAAAACACCTTGACCAGCAGTGAAAACATCTAAGCCTTTTTGGGAAGAAAGTTCAGAGATGAACAAAATAATCAGCAGATATGTGAAAAAAAATAATTTTCTGTCACAGTTTCTCTGTCAGAATCTGCATAGTTATAAAATAAACAATCATAATTTTGCAATGCTGCCATAACTAAGTGCCTCAAAAATGGACGATAATTTATTTAGCTTGGCAAAAATGCTTGTTTGTGGTGTCTGTTTTTCCCCCAGCTTTATCTATCATTGACAAGCATAGTATTTGTATCTAAAAACACAGAGAATCTGAAAATGGGACTATCTCACATGAAGTGAACAGGTGTGTGTGAGCAAATACGAGAGAGAGATAGAATTTTGGTATTGGTGAAGTAGATGTCGATTCGAGAAGACTAAACTCCTCTCAAATTATATAATCATGAACTTCTAACATTTGTGTGTTTTGGTATAAAATTGGAGCTTTGTCAGATGAGATAACATATTGAAATCTTTAAAGAAGGCTTTTTCTGATCCAATACTTATTCTAGTAGACTTGGTGTCCTTTTTAGGATTTGAACAAGAGTTGCTGGAGAGATGGAGACTTTGACAATGAGGACTTCATAGCTGAGGATAGATTTAAACTTTAATGTTTCTCTTCCAATTTCAACTTCAGTGCCCCAGATTTCGTGTTCCAAAGATAAGTTGGAAAAATTCAAGAATCTGGCATTTGCTGGTCAGAGGAAATATCTATCAGAGAAGAAGACTAAACTTCAGGAGTTGCAAACCTAGAACTCAATGACTTGGGAGAATTTTTTTAACAGATTAGAAAAGAATTCATAGGGTGCGCAAGCTGCTTGTGAAAGATGTCTTGAGGAGCTTGCAGGGGTTTGGCTGCGGAGTTTGTCTTCTCCTCTCAGCACTCGGCTGGTAGCATCTGGGGTAACATGTTTGAAGAACAAAGACTATAAATCTTGTGCCCGGAAAAGGAAGGCTCAAAGAGACTAGCGAAGATTCTATAGAGGCCAAGTATTATGCAGAGAAGGAAAGAACTTTACAAAATGAACAGATGTCCCTCCTGTTTGCATTGACTTCATTCTTGAGCTCTGAATTGCTTAAAGTTCTGTCTCCAAGAGAAGATGGCAGCATTCCCTTTTTGTTCAACTCTATTAGGTAGAACTACACAAGGGAACAAAAGGAGCACAACTTTCAGATTTCCCCACCACTCAAAATATTGATTTCACATTGGCACCAATTAGGGGGTTTTTCCAAACAGATTTTTCTACTTCTTTTTTCGCTTTTTTCAAGAATTATAGATTTGAATGGTCTTCAACCTCTCTGTTTCCCCCTCCTCATGCCGCTTTCTTTCAAGCGTTCCCCAGTTATGATTTGATGAATTTAGTTATTCTTTTCAAACAATAAAGAGCATTATAAGTTCCATGTTTTTTGTTTTGCTTTTTTGGCTCATCTCCTTGCCCAAGCCCAAATTTTTTATTTGGAAGATATTTACAACCTGCTGTTCTTCCCTGGGGGGAAACAAAGTATTGTTTGTTTATTTATTTATTTATTGTTGCATTTTTATACCGCCCTCCCCCTCCTCTGTTTTATCTTCATGACAATCATCCTGGTTAGGCTGAGAGTCACGGGCCTAAGGTCCTCCAGTGAGCTTCCATGACTGAGTGGAGATTCAAACTCGGATCTCGCAGATCCTAGTCTGACATTCTAACCACTTCACTGCACATGCTGGTTCTTTTTATTTTTGTAGGGGTGTTGGTTTTATGATAAAATATTGTTTTTACTGATGGTCTTGTACGGTTTGTTTTATGATTTTAGATCCAGTGTTGTTGGATTGTAGCTTGATCATTTAAACAAGACTGTTAGAAATTGCCTCAGGAGTATGTTTACCAGAGGTCCCCAACATGATGCCGAGGGGTATCATGGCAACTTTCAACACCTTCTCTGGTGCCTTCCAAGTGTTTTTAGAAAGGGGGAGAGGCCAGGTGGAACTTCTGCCTGGCCAAGCTTCTGAAGGTGGGACTTCTGCCATAGATAGACCTTTCTCATAAATTCAATGAACAGAGTTTTTCAGATAAGTCTGTCCCTGATTTGGTTACCTGTGTCATCCCAATATTGCATTGTTGTGAATTGAGAAGTCTCGCAATTCCTGCGGCAATCCTATTCTGAGTCTGGTTTTAAAGCAGCAGAATATTGCCATTGTTGGGCAGTAGAATCGGGCTTGATGACCTCTGGAGACCCCTCGCTAGCTTTTTGATACCTTTCACATTTGGGTCAGAGTGGAGGAGTCTTTGAATGCAGGAACAGTGACTCGTGGCCCCCTCCTGTCTCCTGTTTGTGGATTAAAACCATGACCTCCACGCCAGGCAGCTTTGCTTTTACCCACACACTGGCCCGTGTATAATTGAATCCGTTTATAAAACTGCTCTTTAAAATGTTAAACATCTTTCCCTTGAAGGTCTTTGCCATCAATCAGGCTTGCAAAGAGCCTCAAAGCAGAGGATGAGCTGAGGCCGCTGTAAGAAATCCGTAAGCAAATGTCCATCACTCTGGCCTCTGACATTTTCCTTC
This sequence comes from Sphaerodactylus townsendi, assembly GCF_021028975.2. Taxonomy (NCBI): domain Eukaryota; kingdom Metazoa; phylum Chordata; class Lepidosauria; order Squamata; family Sphaerodactylidae; genus Sphaerodactylus; species Sphaerodactylus townsendi. The sequence goes on along the minus strand of NC_059439.1, from coordinate 10,665,197 downwards.
GGCAGGAAACGAGGATCCCATGGAAGGTCACCACGCCGGATTATGTCAGCTTGTGTAGAATGATGCTGTTGTCTAGGCCTGGGTTCCCCAATTAGAAAATGGGTTAAAGGCAAGCACCCCTTGTTCAGGCTCTTCTCACAGGAGGGCTCCAGTTTCTTTCTCTGCATGATACAGCAGCTCGAGAAAATGTCAGCCTTCACATTTGAACAGCGTAATTCTTGCTGGGAAAGAGAGCTGAGGATCTTTCTGAGCGTTTTTCTGCCGTCCGCTGTGAGGGTAGGTCCCTTTCTGCAAGTCATAGTCACTAAATGTCTCCCATTAGAGCTGATTATTCATTTGGTCATTACCTTTACAGCCTACCATATGCTGCTCACTCAAGGTGGTAACTCTAATTTCATCCAGGCCAAAAGTGGTAATGTTTATGTGAATGTGGAGTCCTCCAACTATGCATATCAGGCACGTACCATCTCCAGTTCACACATATGGAGGCACCACACAAACAGAAAATCCACACTTTGTCCAATTCACACAATACGGTGATTGCATGTAACGGGTGTGTTACACAGATTAGTAATGCCTGATAAATGTGGTCAGCAAGCTCTCATTTTGCACGAATGTAACATTGGCACAGGCCTGTGTGCTCAGTGGCCACAAAGAAGAAGAAAAGGAGTTTGGATTTATATCCCCCCTTTCTCTCCTGTAAGGAGACTCAAAGGGGCTTACAATCTCCTCCCCCCCCCACCACCACCACAACAAACACCCTGTGAGGTGGATGGGACTGAGCTCCAAAGAACTGTGACTAGCTAAAGGTCGCGGCTGGCATGTGTTGATTGCACCTACTTCGGCTGGTTCACCAGATCAACCCTCCACAGCTCAAATGATCGAGCGGGGGGTCCAGAAGCCTGATTAGAGTGATTGCCTGAGCGGCTGCACTTTATCGGGCTTGGTAGTTGGATTGACTGGCGAGCCATCTCGATCCCTACGCTTCACTACGGCAGCTTACAAACACTACCTCAACCGCCTGTCGGTCTGATTTTTTGCCCCAAAGGCTCCAAAATCTATTCCCCAGCCTACATTTGTCAGCTGGCTTCTTTCTCAGTCCATACATTTTAAAAAAGAGGCACAAAGGACCTACCAGTCTTTAAAAAAAACCCTGCAGTATTTTGTCCTCTAATAGTCTTGATCCGAAGGAGAGATTACTTCCATTTTAGAGGTAGCCGTGGAAGATTGTGGTGGTGATGGGTTGTCTGGATCTTTCTTTTTTTTACCTCAAGCCAGTGAACAGTAGCCAGGAGCCACCATTCATCTGAATTTTATGAAGGGATCTCTTTAGTGGCTTGTTACACAAAAAGCCTGAATGATTGTGTTGGTGCCGCAAGAACTGCGTGTTTGGACTTTTGCAAGTAGATCCCAGTCAGGAAAGTTGACATGAGAATTTATCTTCCCCAAATACATTTTTGCTTTAATTTAGAACTTTTCAACTGGTCGTGGCTAGAGGGTCAGTCTAGGGTTTGGGACACTGTCAGGAACTGTGCCTGACAGCAAATGGGGGAATTCCTGGCATTGCGCTATTGTAACAAATTATATTGACAAGTAGGGCAGCTGGGTGATTGAGATGTACTTTCAGTTCAGTGTAATTGTTGGAGATATATTTAACTAGCCTGGCATATGTAATGGAACTTTCTCTTGATCTTTCTTTATGGCTTCACACCTTTGTAGATAAATAGGCTGATCCTGGCAGCTTACTCCCAGGGTGAACGGGAAGTGCCTATTTCCCTGGGGTGGGGGTAGACAAGCCAGGTGACTATATCTCTCCCAATCTGACCTTGTGGCACTTACGCTCCAAAATAACTCTTTCCACACATTCATTGGGAAAACGGGAGGGGGAAATCTTCAGGGATAAAGGGGTCAGTAAAAGCCAGGTCTGGTAGAACTGGCTTTCTAAAGCTGGGTCCTTCATTGCCTTTCAATAAATTCTGCTGATCAAGAATCTAGAGTCTGTTTATTGATTAAAGGTCCAAGATCTAACAAAGACCCCACTTCAAATCCCCCCACTGCCGTGGAAGCTTGTTAGGTGATCTTGGATAATCCACAGGCTTTCTGATGGAAACTACCTCACTGGAATTCCTTCATGAAAGGGATTTACAATGTAAGAGAGAAAAATTAAATCTCAGTGTAAGTCGCATTGGGTCCACATTGGGGAGAAATGCAAGGTTTCAATGAAGTTGGTAAAAATAAATGCGTAGACTGGACCTAAGTGGATACAGCAGATTTAGAAACAATGAAGCAAGCAATGTCACCTTCAGTAGACCAGAGTCCTGTGGGATCTTATGAAATTTTGCAGGGGCTGTAAGACAGATTTGTTCTGCCAGGTGTGTGCTTGAGGCAGCTACTGTATCATTGGGTCTCCTCCTTTCCTTCAAGTCCATCAATTGAATCCTCAATGAATCTGTTCATTGTTTATAACCATCTTGGAGGAATTTATAAATGTAATGTAATTTTTGTAATGTTTTAAAATGTTTTAACTGTCTTAATTTAATAGTGAATGTCGTGAGCCGCCCCAAGACTGAAAGGTGAAGGACAGTATATTAAATCTAATTTTAAAAAATAATCACAAAGGTCTTGTGAAAGACAGTTTTTAAGAGGTCAGTGGAATGTAATCTTCTGAACACGGTGATTTGGACTGTAACATCCAAGTGTTTTGCTTTAGATTACTCTGTGCCCTGTAGTTCCTTTGTCAGAGACGTGGTCAGGGGTATGTGATGTCGTTTGCGTGGCTATTTTAATACCTGCTGTAACGCTGCCCGGTTGTTGATTCAGTGTCCTTGGACACCATCTGGCTTTGACTGTCATAATCTTGTCATATAAGTTAAGAAGTACTGACACAAAGCAATAAAACCTGCCACTGCCACCCCACCGTCCAAAATGGATGCCCTTTTCTAGGAATCGGCCTGCTGGTTTCCCCACAGCACCGTGCTTGGGAACATGTTTATCTTTAACCGAGGTTTGTAGGACATCTGCCAAGCCCAATATTATGCAGCCTCCAAAGCGTCAAGTTAAATCTCTTGAAGGTGACAGAAGCGGTGAGGTCGGGAGATGTGGAAAGCAGAGCTCGTAAAGTTCTCGGAGATGTGTTTACAGGAGAAAGGTTTTATTCTCAGCATTTGTGATGGAACATCCCATGGGGAATTTGACGAGGAACTGAGGGGGGGGGGGGTTATTGCGTCCAGATCCATTAGATGTGTTTCAGGTTTTGTTGGAAGATGCTGCCGTCAATTTCCCACAAGCAAGCTTTTTTCCCCAAAATAAGTACACATCAAGGCCTCAGACAGGGCCTGAGGCAAAGAGAGGTGTGAGCTGCCATTAACATGAGTTTGCCTAAAAGCTAGAAACATTCAGAGTCCCCAATCAACTGGCACTCCAGACAAACACCTGCAAAATAGAGTCTCAATCACAAGGCAGCCTCCCAATTCCCAAAGGGACCCTTTTCCTTGTTCACACCATTTCCCTCCTCCGCACAGGCCTCCTCCACTCAGAAAAGTTTTCAGAAAGTGGATGGCTGTGATAGGTGAGTGATAAGGTTGCCATACTTCCACTCCGGCTACCAAAAGAAGGGCTTTGTCTAGGAAACATTCAGAATGAACAGCCACTCACTCGCCTTTGCCAACCTGAGCAACTTGGGAAAAGAGAAGGATGAAAATGCGATTGATTTTTGAAATTTAGGCTGTGGCAGTGGTGTAAGAATATAACCTGTGGCCAGTAAACAACCACAGAGTGCTTTCTTTCTCTGGAACATTAGGTCATTCAATTGATTTAATTTAAAATCGAGGGGGTGGGGTGACAGATCAGGAGACGGGTGAGGCAAGTGGTTTGGGGCTGTGTGAGGAGCGCAGAGTGCATTTCTCTCAAGAGTTTACCAGCTCTGGCAAGTCACAGATCTAGCAAGGTGCAGAGCCCCCTATGAGGTAAGGGCCGGCCTGGAGACCATCTACCATGTATTTGGTGCAAAACTCAGGTGGGAGGGAGAGGGAAAGACCAAAAGTGGAACAAGGGACAAGGAGTGATAAGGTTGCCATACTTCCACTCTGGCTACCAAAAGAAGGGCTTTGTCAAGGAAACATTCAGAATGAACAGCCACCCACTCGCCCTTGTGAACCCTGCTCACCATTTCCATGCATTTTCTTCATGAAGTGACAGTTTGATTGCTTCAAGTGAGAATGGAAGAGACTTTTGGGCCAAGGGACTGAATAGCAGAAAGGTCTGCTTTTATTGGTTGTGGGTTTTCGGGACTGTGTAGCTGTGATCTGGTAGATTTCGGTCTGAATGTTTCACCTGCATCTGTGACTGGCATCTTCAGCAGCATGTCACAGGAACGTGTGTTTCTCTCTGTAGTTTGTTTTTATTCTTTATTTCTTATTGTTTCCTTCATGGCCTGAGTTCCAAGCATTATGGTAGCAGTAAAATACAAATAGCCCTGATCTGATAGCTCAGACTGGCCTGATCTTGGCAGATCTCAGAAGCTAAGCAGGGTCAACACTGGCAGGTACTAGGGTGGGAGACCTCCAAGGAATACCAGGGTCATGATGCGGAGGCAAGCATTGACCAACCATCTGAAGGTCTCTTGCCTTGAAAACCCCACCAGAGATCTCCATAAATCAGACGTAACTTGATAACAACAACAAAAAAGTTATAAATAACTGCACTGTTTTCCCATTCGGTTTGTTGTAAGGAAGGACCCTTATTTAGCAAGTACAGTGGAACCTTGGTTTTTGTTGTCGTTGGTTGTTGTCGGTTTTGGTTTTCATCAATTCTTTCCCCAAAAATTTATGTCTCGGTTTTCGTCGTTTGCTTCGGTTTTTGTCGGATTTCGTCGGCGCACACATGCGCTAATTTTGTAACAACAAATGGCGACTCGTGCAGTTCCAGTGGCTGTCTCGGTTTTCGTTGGTTTCGGATTTCGCCAAGGTTTCCCGGATGGATTATCGACGAAAACCAAGATACCACTGTACCCAGAAGAGAGAAGAACCAGTCATTTCTAGTGGTTAACTGTCTAGTTTGCAACTGCTGAGTAACCAAGATCCTCACCCACACATCTGAGATTCGAAGACCAACCTTTTTGCGGCAAAGGGAATGGTGTCAGTTCTGCCAGGAAAGAGAAAAGTCATGTGTTTGAAGAGAAATGGTGGAGACTGCCTTCCCAGCCCCCTTAATCTCCAAGAACCAAAGGAAGTTTGTGGAAATTATGAGGCCTCGCCTGTTTGCTGCTAATTTAGCTTTGTGCCACAACGGTGGATCAGTGGAACGCTTTTGTCTGACTGGTGATTGCTGTTGAGGGCTCTTAGAGGTGTGGTAAATCACCTTTCCAACTATCAGCACAATTTAGCATTGCTTGAGTGGGTATTTAAAAAGAAATACCGAGCTAATATTCAGGCAGTGGTTGAGGAAATACTGGCGGTCAGTCCCCTTACAGCTAAGACATGCATGGTATCATAAATTAAACAAATTGCAGTCTTCACGGCTGTTTCCCCAAAGTGCTAATTATCCGGAATGAAGAATAAACTGATGGTCAGAAGCTGGGAAACTTTGGGGTGGGCAGGGGTGGGGAGAGAGAAAAATCTTTTCTTCTGTCAAAGACTTGGTTAGGAGTCATGTTAACATCCTAGGAGAGAGGGAATCTTTCGTACTGAATACATCTCTTTCTTGCTGAATATCTCATTTTCATATTTAGTACATCACCATGTGTGATGCTCATATTCCTAGTCTTTATCATATACCAGTGTGTTGCCTTACCCAAAGGATAATGCTTTATTTATTTGTTTGTTTGTTTAATTGATTAATTAATTCTATTTATAGGCCTCCCTTCCCCTCGCAGGCTGAGGGAGGCTTCCAACATAGGGATAATATAATAAAAGATAATACAATAAGATAATAAAAGTAATGCAATAAGGTTAAAATATGCTAATCCCTCTGACATTATTTTACAACATCACATTTGCCTTGTTGGGTCAGACCAAGATCTGACTTTTTATTTCCAGCGGAAGACTCTGTCAATCCCGACAGGATATCAAGTTGATGCCCTCCTTTCTGTTTATCCCTCATATCTATTATTTAGAGGTACAGTGTCTCCGTATGCAAAGGTTCCATTTAATTATTATAGCAGATAGCCACTGACAGAGTTTTATCCTCTGAGAGTATGTCTAATCCTTTTTAAAAATCCCTGCAAACGAATGGTCATCCCTGCCCCGTGAGGAATATTTTTTCCTTAGTTACTTACATATTGTGTGAAAAACTACCGCTTTATCCTGTTTCCTTGGATGATTCTTGGTTTCCAGTACCGTGAGACTTCTGGTCTTCCATTATCAATTTACGTCTATAGTGTGCATCAAAAATGTCTGGGTCCAGTAGGATTGTGGTGGTTTTGAGATACCTAGACCTAACCAGTCTCACCTGAGTGAATTTAGTGTGAGACCCAGACCATGTCCAGAAATGTCTGTGATATGTGGAGATTTGGGGGCAAATGTAATGCTGATTTTCAACCAGGGCATAGCAGGAACCCTATAGGTGGCCGCTGTGATGCTGGAATCCACCCCCCCAAACAGCTGCTTCATCCTTCACGTGGTGAGTGAATGTAGCCGTAGTCATGCAGGGCTTTCCAGTGGTAAACACATTAACCACATTAGCTCCCATTGGAAACAATGGGGGATGGGGCACCCCCTTTGGGAGTCCAAAGCTTTGGACCCCCTGGACCAAACTTTACAAAACCTGGGTGGTATCAGTAAGAGACTCTCCTGATGATACCACCCAGGTTTGGCGAAGTTTGGTTCAGGGGGTCCAAAGTTATGGACCCTCAAAGGTGTAGCCCCATGTTCTATTAGCTCCCATTAGAAACAATGGGGGATGGGACACCCCCTTTGGGAGTCCATAACTTTGGACCCCCTGAACCAAACCTCACCAAACTGGGGTAGTATCATCAGGAGAGTCTCCCAACAAATCCCTGAAATAGCCTAAAAACTGCGCCCCGTGCAGGCAAAAAACAAAAAACACTAAAAATACAAAAACCCACAAACGGGGGGCCAAGCTTCAGATATGTAATGGCGGGGGGGGGGGGGGTTAAACATGAGAACCCACCCTTACCTACATCCTTGGGGTATAGTAATTTGTGGTTCCCTGAGGACAGCGATCTGTTGGGTTGTAACAGAGTAACTCAAAACCATAGTTTACTCTAACCGGGATTAGCTTGTGAAACTGCTTGCACTTTCCATAGCTCTTGCAGCTATGGAAATGTTCTTGCAGTTCCGTGGTATTTAATTTGCCTACTTAAAACCCATTTTTCTCCCTACTGGAGACCCAAAAATAGATTAAACCATCCTATCTCCTGAGGGGTACGTTAGGCTGAGGGAGAGTGACTGTGTGAATCTTGAATGGGGTAAGATTCCTATTAGATCTAAAAAGCATGTTATTAAATATTTTACCAAATAAAGTACCAAAAGTATATGATGAATTGTTTAAATATATGGTGGTGGCAGCCAGAATTGTGTTTGTAACAAAATGGAAAGCCGATCATTTCCCAGATCTTATGGAATGGATGGATAAATTAATGGAATATTCAACAATGAAATATTCAACAATGACACATTTGACATCCTTGAAGATGATGGAAGTTTTTGTTTTTGGATTACATAAACCAAAGTCTTGGATAACTAGAGACAACAAGGGCTATATGAATAAGCACAAAATGTTGGACTCAGATTTTAGATCTAATTGAGACTAGAAAATCTTAATTGGAATTTAAGATGTAAGATCAGACGATAATAGACATAAGCAAACTTCATATATTCTATCTATATATATAAAAATGGAACCATGCGTTTGTTGCTTCGAGAATAACCCCGCACCTGCTGGCCCAAATGCTCTGAAAATTTCACAGACACTTACTCATTCCCCCAACTGTGTTCTTACGTACCTCCCACTGTCAGACAACACACCTGAGCCAGGTAAAACATCTTTTTCCTGGCACACCAGGCCATGAAGCTGCCTGTGTGTAACTGTTACCCTTAGAATGTTCATGCCCTTAGAATGTTAGCTCAGATGGCCAGATATGAGCAGTGCAAACAGTACATAGGCAATAACTCGAGAGGACGTGAAACACATACACACGTTGCCGTGTGAGACATCAGGTGGGGTTCCCCCACACACATGCAGGTACCTTTCACTCTCTGCCTCACCCACTACTACCACACAACACACCTACTCTCATACACATTCAGCGGAGGGAGAGGGAAGGGATGTAGGGGGAGGCATGCAAGGGAAGAGAAGTGAGGGAGGGGACAGAGCGTGAGGGGTGGTATGCAAGGGAGGGGAGAGAGCAGGCCCAGCATCTGGATATGACCCACCGACCCTAGCAGAGGGAGACAGAAGGGAGGGAGGGGGAGGGGTGGCATGCAAGGGAAGAGAAGTTAGGGAGGGGAGAGAGTGAGGGGTGGCATGCAAGGGAGGGGAGGGAGGGGGCCCAGCATCTGGATATGACCCACCCACTCTAGCGAAGGAAAAGGGGAAGGAGGTAGGGGGAGGGGTGCCATGCAAGGGAAGAGAAGTGAGGGAGGATGCGGTCATACACATCAATGACATCGCACAGTATCAGCCTGCGCGTTTCCATGAGCACGTACTGCTGACCTCTGCAATTGATTTGCTGCTACTGTTCCTTTCCCATTTCACCACAATAAGCCACAGCAACGCGTGGCCGGGCCCCGCTAGTAAATTATAACTATGAATTTTAATTTTATGGGGAAAGAAAGATTCCTGTGGTTAAGTGGCAGGGCTTCATGGGCTGACACATTGACTTATGGGAAGCAAGATGTATAAAGCAACATGGAAAGAACTGTGGAATAAATTGTGCAAATGAGGGGGAAATCATGAAATGTGCATACTTCATATAAGGCCATGGAATTTGGGGCACAGAGAGCTTTTTTATTAATAGTATGAAGACACGCAGTCCTGGCAGTGGCAAATGGGGACAGCTCTTTCAAAAGAATGCAGGAGAAACTTTGGAACCGACTGTGAAAGGCAGACACATGTCCAGAAACACAGAGTGGATGTGTGCAGAGGAGCCAGAGGCACATCAGATTCACTGGCACATGTCTCCTGTGGTCAGACATGAGTCTGCCCTTCATGCTTTATGTGTTTACCACTGGAAAGCCCTGCGTGGCTACGGCTACATTCAGTTGCCACGTGAAGGATGAAGCAGCTCTTATTCTTGGCTTGACTGGGGCGTAGAACAGGGTAGCGGAGGCTGTTAAATAGCCTTTTATCTTAGTGTCTGGGGAAATTGCAAACAACCTCACTGAGAAGGGTGCAGCCCATTGTGCTGTGAGGCCTCTCTTTTTCTTTCTCTCTCTGAAGAGAGATGAGGCAACAATTGAAAAGGATATTAGAGTTTTGCGGGGATATGGAGAACGGCCCTGGAGTTCGGAAGCATAAACCACTCTGTGTTCATTTAGCGGGGAACAGCAGCCCAGTGGAAATGCAGCACACTGGCTTGAGATGCTTCCCACGTCTCTGGTGTGACCTTTTTTTTTGGAAGGAAGAAGGCATGGGGTCAAAGAATCGAGAGTATCTGCAATAGCTCAGTTTCTCCCTCCCTTTCTCAGCGGTTTTGATTAATTCCTCTGTTTCCACAAACATTTTTCCCCTTTGCGTGCCACGCCAAACCCCAAGTTCGAGAGGCAATGCAACACTATTACACCAGTATGACCCTCATGAGGCATTTTTGCTCTTTGTTTAGACATTAGAAAGTAAATCTTGTGAGCCACAAGCGATCCTTTCTTGAGTCTTCACCAGTCCCGCTTCAGTTTCCAATGAAATAACAAAGCTTCAAAGATGTGCCCAAAATTGTTGGGATCGGATAGGTCACTGGCACTGAGGTAATTCAGGAGTAATTAATTCACCTCAGTTAAATATCTCACAAAGAAGATAACACAGAGAAGCCTTTGCACAGCGGTGGTTTTGAAGAAGTGTACAATGTGGCTCATTTGGATAAGGCAGAATTAAGTTGTGATAGAAATGTAGAAATATGGCTTTGTTGTACAGCAAAGGCAACTAGAATATAAAATACTCATTTTGGATGCCGAGTGGTAACCAAATGAAAGCTTGAGGTTATCTGCCTCACAGCAGAAATAAATAGGAGTTTTGTGGTGTATTAAAAACTAAACAACATGTATTCTAGCATCAGCATTCATGGACAAGGGCCCACTTCATAAGCTGCATGAGATGGGTCTTCACTGGGCAGACATTTACATTTCAGGTTAACAGCACAGACCTGTCCATATTTGCTCAGAAGTAACTACTGCTGATTTGAACAGGGCGAACTACCAAATAAGTGTATTTAGAGCTATAGCCTAATGCTTAACTTTCCATGAGTTTACGAGGAAGTAAATTGCATGATCTCACTGAGAGTAAACAGGCCAAATACTTCTTCTGAAAATCTTTCAGCTTTATGAGTTTAGCTCTAGGTAGGTATATTTGGAGTTCTGAGAACAGAATATATCTTTACTGTTGAATTCTAAAGTCACAAGAGGTGGTAAAATAAGATTTCCACTGGTTGGAGGCAGGATCAACCACCAGCTCCATTCCTTGCTCTTCAGGGCATACCCATTTTCATATGCCCTTTCCATTGAACTGTGACTTTACTGGGATGCATATCTTTTCTTCTGCAGTCTCCCCTTACATCTTTTATCATGTACATTAAAAGTTGGAACATATGGAAGTATTTGTAATTTTTAAAAAAATCCTGTGCCTTATATTGTTTTGCACCTTAATGATACTTAACTGAGATTATTATCCAGAACATACAAAACAGAAATAAACCATGCCAACCAAAAACTGCAGAATGACATACTCCAGAAATTATATTAATTTACTTAATTTTTACATTATTTATGGATCACAGAATTATGGACAGAATTTGTTTTAGCATACTGTACACATAGCCCTGTTCTAATAAACAGTCCCTTCAATAAGGAGGCTGCATTAAGTTTATTTGTCCTCTATTTAATAGGTTTCCAGGCTTGGTGCAGGTTAAAATGTTACTGATAGATGAATAACAACAGGTGTCAACCAGTAGAACTAAATAGCCTCCTTAGCGCAGTAGGCAGCATGTCAGTCTCATAATCTGAAGGAAGAGGGTGTACAACTAAGTTGTGTGTGGCTGTGTACAAAACTTGGCAGTCTTTGGTTGGTCAAGCCTTATATGTAAAGATTGTAAGCTGTTAAAGGGTTTTATTTTTTTATGTTTTTTATGAAATTCTGTAATTTCTTTTAATCTCTTTATTTAAAGTTTTATAAAATGTAGTGGAGTTATATTCTGGTCTAAGACTGTGATAATAAATAAGGTAAACATATAGTGCTGTTTTACCTGCCAGATGTTTTGAGTGAATTAGGGTCTAGACCAGGGGTGGGCAATTATTTTTTCCATGGGGCCGCATAAGAAACAGAAAATATTGTGGAGGGCCGGGCCAAAAGGCAGGGGGGCGAGGTGCTTTTGAAAGCCCCGCAGAAGCCGGCAGTTAAGACAACCGGCTTCTGCAGGGCTTTCAAAAGCGCCTCGCTCCCCAGCACGGCAGGGGGGCCAGTCAGGGTCATCCGGCAGGCCAGATGTGGCCCGCGGGCCGTATAATGCCCAGGTCTGGTCTAGACTATCCACTGGAACTGAGGTTCCACCTTCTTCTGTGTGGGTATGTATGCATGTATACAGCAGCACACAAGTATGAGAATTTGGTAAGAATCTGCCTTATGGCATGGGTGAACAAATAGGGTGCGTATGCAGTCTGCCTATGGATGTCAGCAGAGGTGAAACTGGTGACTTAAGGAAGAAGAGCTTTGCTTATGGAATCTTTCTTGAGGAAAACTTTGCCATGCTCTTTCGATAATTTTGGGAGCTTGGAGTTTTTATATGGGATTTTGTTGCTGACATGAGAGCTGTTGTGCCTTTTTAAAAAAAAGGAGATATCTATCTATATATATAAAAATGGAACCATGCGTTTGTTGCTTTGAGAATAACCCCGCACCTGCTGGCCCAAATGCTCTGAAAATTTCACAGACCCTTACTCATTCCCCCAACTGTGTTCTTACGTACCTCCCACTGTCAGACAACACACCTGAGCCAGGTAAAACATCTTTTTCCTGGCGCACCAGGCCATGAAGCTGCCTGTGTGTAACTGTCATCCTTAGAATGTTCATGCCCTTAGAATGTTAGCTCAGATGGCCAGATATGAGCAGTGCAAACAGTACATAGGCAATAACTCGAATGGACGTGAAACACATACACACGTTGCCGTGTGAGACGTCAGGTGGGGTTCCCTCCCTCACACGCAGGTACCTTTCACTCTCTGTGCCTCACCCACTACTACCACACAACACACCTACTCTCATACACATTCAACGGAGGGAGAGGGAAGGGATGTAGGGGGAGGCATGCAAGGGAAGAGAAGTGAGGGTGGGGACAGAGTGAGGGGTGGCATGCAAGGGAGGGGAGGGAGCGGGCCCAGCATCTGGATATGACCCACCGACCCTAGCAGAGGGAGACGGAAGGGAGGGAGGGGAAGGGGTGGCATGTAAGGGAAGAGAGGGTGGGAGAGGGAAGGGACGGAGGGGGAGGGGGAGGCATGCAAGGGAAGAGTTGTGAGGAAGGAGAGAGAGTGAGGGGTGGCATGCAAGGGAGGGGAGGGATGGCCCAGCCAGCCTACATTCCCTGAATACTGTTACAGTTCAGAAAACCAGGTTGCCTCCAAGGCACGCATTACTCAGGAGTAAGCTCGGTAAAGCAACCGTGACATACTCAGAGGGTTTACTCAGAAGCAACACCCATTGCCACCACCCCAACTTACTCCCAGGTACAGGATCGTGACCAGCCAGCCTAGATGTGTGGGAGGCGTGACTTTCCATTCCTCCCCCAAGGAATGCGGTCACACACATCGATGACTTCGCACAGTATCAGCCTGCGCATTTCCATGAGCACGTACTGCTGGCCTCTGCAGTTGATTTGCTGCTACTGTTCCTTTCCCATTCCACCACAGTAAGCCACAGCAATGCGTGGCCGGGCCCCACTAGTTTGAGATAAGAAGGAAGTCGAATGCCAGTAAAACATCACCATAAGGGTGTTCAGGCTGTAGGTTCTTAACTGCACAACTTAGCATCACCATGAAGCGTTTCTGGAAGGGTTCCAATCAATCAGAAAATGAGACTCAAAGTGAGATTGGGATGGAGATATACTGATAGGAAAGTTCTGTGACTTTTCTGGCCTTCTTTGCTAGCTAGTTGGGGAGACATTTGTCATCAAATCCATGTTCTTTGACTTGTTGAGAAGCCAATCCAACAGTGGCAGTAAATGCTTTCTTTCTGTCTTTTTTCCCCTTAGGTTTTTACGAAATATGGGAAGTGCTACATGTTTAACTCAGGAGAAGATGGGCATCCTCTGCTGACCACTGTCAAGGGCGGGACGGGCAACGGCTTGGAGATCATGCTAGACATTCAGCAAGACGAGTACTTGCCAATATGGGGAGAAACAGGTAAGAGGGGACACGTATGATAAAATAGAGGAGTCCAAAAGCAAAGACCAACAGCATTTATCCCTGCATATGCTTTTGTGAGATTTTGTCTTGATTCATCAGTTTAAATCAAACACTGCTTAGCTATAAATCTCATTGTGAAACTGGGATTAAGCTCTCAGATGATCATGCAAACCATGGGTTCCCTTGGGAAATGAGGTTTTCATTACCCATGAAGAGAATGATGCCAGAGAACAGACCCCGATGAAACCAGGATGTCTGTGTCCATGCATCACACAAAATCATAGCCAGTGTGGAGTAGTAGTATCAGAGTAGAATCTAGGTCTAGGAGATCTGTGGTCACATCCCTGCTCTATTATGGAAGTTTGCTGGGTGACCTTGGTATAGTCAGATTCTCTTACCCCAACTTTCCATACAGTTTTTTTGTGGGGGGAAGGGGAGATAACAATGTGGTAGGTGTGGTAAAAATAAAATAAATAAGCTATTATACTGATTTCAACCCACATCTGTTAGAGCCCCAAGGCTCAGTTCTCCCCAAGACACTAAACTTGCATCTGGGCTGTACCTGTTCAGGTGTCGAGCGGGAATTCGTGTGACTGAACGCTCCTCTATCAAAAAAAAGGGGGGGGGGTCCTCTTTCAAAGAGAAAACTAATTGGGAGGATGAAAGGGTTCAAGACCAGCTTTTCCTGTGATGTGCAAATTTGGTATTTGAAAGAAATTTTGGCTCAAAATAGGGAAAAATGACATCTGGAAATCTGGAATCTGTCCATCTCTGCCTGACTTGCCACAGTTCAAAATAAAAGTGCCTTGATTTGGTCAGGAGTGTGTGAGGGGTGGGGGGAGAGGGACTGGTCAAGATTGGAGGGACACCATAGTTATGTTCGTTTACATTTATCCATTTATCAGCCACTCTTCCCCAAACAGGCTCAGGGTGGCATGCAGCATTGATCAGACAGTATTAAATCAATAAAATTCCACAACTGAATCCTGGCGCCGTTACTCCACTAAAGGATATCAATTAAAACTAACATTATCCCTTAAAAATGCATTCATACCCATCAAAGGACAAAAGGGGAGGGAAAGGAAAGGGGGAGCGGGATGAAGAAGGGGAGAGAGAAGAGGCCAATAGATGGATATTGTTGCTGTTTTCAACTGTAAACCTGCCGAAACAGCTCCATCTTACAGGCCCAGTGAAACTACACCAAGTCTCACACCATGTAAACAGTAGCACCAGGGCACTTGACCCAAGCTAGCTAAAGCCAGATTTTATTTGAGGTACTATTTTCTGCTTCCACTTGAGCTGTCAAGATTCTTGCTGCTGTAAGGGAACTTTTTATGAGATGCTCATTTCCCCTTTTCACTTATTTTGGGATTTGCCCTGGAAGGGATGTTTTAAGTATACATGAGGGTCTATTCAGAATTTTTTAATAACTGGGCATTACCATCAGATACAGTAAAAATATCCAGTTATTTCTTGTATCTCTAGTATACGGTGGAGCCAGTGGTCATAATTTTGGCAGTTCTTCCTGGCATGTAATACCATCTTTATAAGATCTTTAAAGCTTTCTCTCTCATTCCTAAGTTTGTAGAAGACTTTGCTGCTTTCAGCCAAGTAGCTTCAGAGATGCTAACTGAAAGATCTCCTCCCCACCTGCCTGTCACCTTTGATTCTGTACACCAAACATGTACTTTCCAGTAAACTGAAAAGTCTTATAAATTTTTGTTACCAATCCCTTTGCTTTAACTGGCTGAATAACAATTTGCGCAAATTTATTTCCTGGACAAAAACCTGCTTTTTGGACCTCTATGTGTAAGGCCAGATTTTGCTTTCAAAGCTGTGTCATTCTTTAGTAGGCGCTTTGCAGATCAGGTTACAATTCATGGATCACCCCTAATAATGCTTAAATGTCCTCTTAATCTTGAGAAACGGGTGGTCACAGAGAACTAGTCCGATGCTGCATAGGAGAAAAAAAGAGTTTGAATTTAGACCCTGCTTTTCTCAACTGTAAGGTGTCTCAAATCAGCTTACGAACTCCTTCTTCCCACAACAGGCACCTTGTGAGTTAGGTGGGGCTGAGGGAGTTTGGAGAGAACTGTGACTAGCCCAAGGTCACCCAGCAGGCTTCATGTGAAGGAGCAGAGAAACAAACTTTATTCTCCAGATTAGAATCCACCGGTCCTGTGGAGAAGTGGGGAATCAAACCCAGTTTTCCAGATTAGAGTTCACTATACCATGCTAGCTCAGATCTGTTGTTTCCACTCAGGCCCAAGTACACATGTATTTATTTATGTATTCATGTACATTCATGTACTGGGGACCCAAAGCAGCTTACAACATTCTCTGCTGCTTCGTTTTAACCTCACAGTAGGCATAGGCTTTGACTTAGTCACCTAGCAAGCTTCCTCAGCAGAGGGGAGTTGAACCTAGGTCTCCCAGATGTAGGCTGACACTAACCACTGGCTCTACACGGGCCCTCAGAGATGGTACAATTTTGAGGTTGCACCATTTCAGATCTCAAGGGGAGGGGAGACATAATTTTCATGTGCCCTCACATAAAATCTCCCCGCAGTACATTTGCATGCTGTGCAAGTTATTTACAATACGAAGGAACTTTGATAAATACACCCCATTCCCAGCTGTCAGCAGTGGTTCAGCCACCTCAACCCAATCCCGCCTCTTAAGAAGACCTTAGCAAAGTAGGAGTCAAGTGACTGAATTGCGGTCTCAGGGAGCACTATGATTGCCTGAATTAGCATTAGAGGTGTACCAGCATGACCGGCTTTTCCTGAGTCAGAGCTATAATACAAATTAATAAGATCCAGGAAAAGCGTTTACAATTTGCATTAGTAAGCACTGTCAGGAAATGGACAAGAGAGTAGGGCTTGAGAAAGCGTTTCCGAAATCATAACCAAACCGGAGGTCACATCTGTCAGGACCATGCCTGTCAGTATCTTGATGTCTTGCTGTGTGTGATTTGCAATTGTTTTCCTGTTTCCCTCTTCCCTTCCTAGCAATCTCCTGTTAGCAATCTCCTGGCGCCAGCCCATCTTCAAAGAGGTGTGAAAGGTTCCCAGGTTCTTTGTAGCTTTGTAGTAGAAACTGTAATGGACATTTGGTGTGGGGTGAAACAGGGGGGATTAAAAGATATAAGTCCTGGATCTGAGCTCTCTAGCTCAGATTCTGCTTTACATTGTTACTCTTCGCATCACCTGGAATAAACTGCTTTTGGACTTTCCTATGGTCTCTGTTATTTCCAAGTTCGAGAGTCTGACAACATCACCCTATTCTTTGTGGCTCGTATCATTTCACTTCATTCTTATTGAGATTTTCTGTATGTATTCTGAAGCCCAGAGTTTATAAGAGGCTTCTATCTTGTTTATGATAGTGTAGATGAAAATAATATACAACCAAAGAGTTTTTCCTGTAAATATTATTTAAGTACATTGAGATATAGTCTTCTGGGTTTCCAAACTGTTTATTGGTGCTTGAAAAAGAAGAAGAAGAGTTGGATTTATATCCCCCTTTCTCTCCTGTAAGGAGACTCAAAGGGGCATACAAACTCCTTTCCCTTCCCCCCTCACAACAAACACCCAATAAAGTAGGTGAGGCTGAGAGAGCTCAGAAGAACTGTGACTAGCCCAAAGTCACCCAGCTGGCATGTGTTGGAGTGCACAGGCTAATTTGAATTCCCCAGAGAAGCCTCCACAGCTCAAGCAGCAGAGTGGGGAATCAAACCCGGTTCCTCCAGATTAGAGTACACCTGCTCTTAACCACTATGCCACTGCGAAGAACAAAATTGTGTTTTAAGCTATTGCAGCATAAAAGTATTAACAGGTTTGATAGACCTTTATGCATTTGGTCTAGAGTGGCATTGGTTTTCCCTCTGCAACCGTGACAGCACCTAGATCTGGGTCTCTGACACTCCTTCAGGCATCCTCCATGACCCTGGATCTAGCTTGGCACTCTCATTCCATGAGAACAGCAAAGCCGTGGCATGAATCTGAATCTCCCACCTGGGTTACCTCTGGCAGAGGCAAGGCTTTGAAATGTGATGCTTTTCAGCTGTACTGGTTGATGTGGCAACACTTAATTCATCTCTTGGATTTAAAAGAAGAGACAGTGAGGGAGAGTTGAGGGTGACCAGATATTAGCATTCAAATGCAGAGTTGGTTTGGTCCAAAATCCACTCAGACAGGTTTCTGGTGTAAAAAAGAGTTTCCTTTGTTGCCTTTGGAGTGACACTTGAGGTTGCATATTTAATCCATACACGAAAGCACACACCCCAGCAGTGTGGACTGTAGAGATGCCAGTTTGTACATCATTTCAAATGCATGTGGCAGGGAAAAAAGGGGAAACCATAATTTCATAACCCTGGGCCTCTGCTGGAAGTGGGATCCCAAGCTTAGCTGTAGTCCTGTCAAGTGAAATAAGCCCTTGACCGAGTTTGGTTGACCTTGCTAAATTGTGTAATAATATTTCCATGGGCATTGGGATTGGTTTAAGGCTCAGTTCCTGATGGGTGGTCTACACCCACTCCTTAAGAGTAGTGGCTAAGAGCAGGTGCATTCTGATCTGGAGAACCGGTTTGATTCCCCGCTCTGCCACTTGACCTGTGGAGGCTTATCTGGGGAACTAGATTAGCCTGTGCATTCCAACACATGACAGCTGGGTGACCTTGGGCTAGTCATAGCTCTTCTGAGCTCTCTCAGCCTCACCCACATCACAGGGTGTTTGTTGGGGGGGGGGGAGGGAAAGGAGATTGTAAGCCCCTTTGAGTCTCCTTACAGGAGAGAAAGGGGGGTATAAATCCAAACTCTTCTTCTTCTTAAAAGGGGGTTTGTAGCTGCTGTGGGTATGGGACGATGCTTTCCATAAGCTAATGGTTTTATCAAAATCACTGGCACCTGTGGCCATGCATATGTTATAACTCCACAGGAGGGCAGGCTGTGTTATTGGCCAACTTCTCAAGAATTTCTACTACCCTTTAAAACCCCACCAAGTTTCTAAACCTCATGTTGCGGGGGGGAGGGGGTGTGTGCTGAGTAATGCCATGCTGAATTGTTAGTAGTCTGACAGATGGCTGTTAATATTTCCAGTGGTTGGTGATAAGACTTGGGTGTCCTGTATGGCTGTTTCCCCTTCCCCATGATATTGTTAGTAGTGAATAATGTTTGAGGGGCTGTGCTCTGGAATGCATTAGAATTAGAATGTGTTTTGGACCCCCTTTTTCCTCCTTAAAAAGTGGTTCAGGAGTTAGGCTGGAATGGCCGGGAGTTGGGGCTCAGTGGAAGAGCTTCAGCTTGGCATATAATTTCTATCCCTGTCAACTCCAGCTGAAAAGGGACAAGAAATAGGTGACCTAAGTCCTATATTTGAGACCCTGGAAGGCCTCTGCCAGTCAGAGCAGACAACACTGACTTTGCCAGACCAAGCATCTAACTTGAATAACACAACTTCACATGTTCATCCATATGTGAATTCAGACTTCCGCTAAAGAATGGTTGTGATTGTACGGAGGGGGTTTCTTTATGCTGTCTTCATGCTCAACAGAGGGACTGTGTTACCGAATGTTTGCACTTTTCCTCGAAACTGTGTTGAGGGGAACTGGCACTGAAATTTGAAACATAGAATGGTACTGTGAACATTTCTTCAGTGTTCAAAGAAGAGGGTGCATTTCAAACAAATCACACAAAGAATGCCAAACAGGCAAGCTAAACTCTACCTTTCTTTGGGTAATCAGTTCAGAAGAAACTGTGCAATTGTGCTCAATCTGTGTCATTAATACAGGCCCCCGATTTTCACTTTTCTTGCCATGGAATTCTGATTGTGCAAGCAAGGTGCACTCCGTAGCCTGCACCTTCTCTGTTGAGCAAACTGGCCTGTGGACGTCTCCGCCTCTCCATGCCAACAAAAACTGGCTTTTGCAGCTTGTAAATCTTTGCCGCAACTCCCTCCTTCCCAAGTAGGACTTCATCTTGGGTTCCACTATTAAAGTCCTCCATAAAACAACCTCAGCCCAGCGCCAACAGCCTCACAAAAGGAAGGACGCGGCTCTCTTTTAAATAACGTTAAGAGGCTGCATTACCTGGTAGCAATATTTAGTCATGGCTGTAAAAAAGTGACAAGGTTCTTGATTTATGTTGCCGGGAACATAAAAAGTCCGACTGGATGAATAACATCCTTAAAAGCCGCCAGCAGGCAGAATAAATAAACCCTGGGAGAGTGAGGAGGAGGAGGAGGGTGTTGGCCTGCGAGCTTGTTGCTGAGCCAGTCCTGGTTGCCCTTGACCTTCAAGGAAGACAGGAAGGAATGTCACCCAGAGGAGAGCGAACAAATGTTCTCCCATCTCATTGTGTCTTGGACCTTTTCCTAATGAATGGAGAAATCGAGGCATTAGTTCTGTTTTCTCAGACAGAAAAGGTCAGTGGTGTTTCCCCTCCTCTGGCAACAGCCCGGTCACCACACAAATGGCTGCTTTGGGCATTTACACAGCCATTTCTTCTGGATGAGGAGTGGACGTGCAGCCTGCTCCCTCCACTCGTGGCTGTGTCATGCAGTTTGCATGATGGAGAGGCGGACACACTCAAACAGAGAGTCAGCATGGTGTAGCAGTTAAGAGCAGGTGCACTCTAATCTGGAGAACTGGGTTTGATTTCCTGCTCTGCCACTTGAGCTGTGGAGGCTTATCTGGGGAACTAGATTGGCGTGTGCACTCCAACACATGCCAGCTGGGTGACCTTGGGCTAGTCACAGTTCTTTGGAGCCCTTTCAGCCCCACTGACCTCACAGGGTGTTTGTTTTGAGGGGGGAAGGGAAAGGAGAATGTAAGCCCCTTACAGGAGAGAAAGGGGGGGATATAAAACCAACTCTTCTCCTCCTCCTTCTCCTTCTTCTATGCAGCTAAGATGACAGGTGATACAGGAATCCAATAACTATGATTGTGGATAGTGCTGTGACTCTGGGCGTAGGAAGCCTGGGTTTCGATGTTTATTCTATATCCCTTTCCCCATGGCACCGAAAGCAGCTTAGAACATCCTTCTCCAGTTGATCCTCACAACACCCTCATGAGATAGGTTAAGCTGAGACTATGACTGGCCCAAGGTCACACAATAAGCCTCCAGGGCAAAGAGTGGATTTGTACCTGGGCCTCCTGAGTTTTTTGTGCCAATGCAAAATGGCTGCCATGCAGGCAGGGCCAAAAACAGGATGGCTGTCACAGGGATGAAGCCAGTTGGGAGGATCCATGAAATGTTAAGAGGCTCTAAGCCAAGCATCCCTTTAAAACAGAGACAGCAGCTTCTGAATGAGGTCCCCCCCCCCCTTGAAAAAAGGTGGACTCTCTTAGCTTTCTCCAGCATTTTTTCTCTCACATGAGCCTGCTGGATAGCTCCGAGTTCTCCTCAGCGGAGCGT
The DNA here is from genome assembly GCF_021028975.2 of Sphaerodactylus townsendi. Classification (NCBI taxonomy): domain Eukaryota; kingdom Metazoa; phylum Chordata; class Lepidosauria; order Squamata; family Sphaerodactylidae; genus Sphaerodactylus; species Sphaerodactylus townsendi. Next base: position 10,644,220 of record NC_059439.1, on the reverse strand, counting down.
AAAGATTCCTCAGGGGAGAAATGATAGTGGTTTAGAAAAGTATGTGTAGTGTGGAGGAAGTGGATAGGGAAAATGCTTTTCCTTCGCTCGTAATGTGAGAACTTCAGGTCACCCAAGAAAATTGAATGGCATGAAGGTCAAGACAAACTAAACCAGCATTTCTTCCCACAATACAGAGTTGAATCCACAGTGTGGAAGGACTCCTGGCTACGATGAGATTAAAAGGATATGTGTTTCTCATAGCCTCATTTGATACAGTAGAACCTCCAGTCTCAGAGGCAAAATGGCTCTGAATACCAGCTGTAGATGATGTGGGAGCGAGTGCCTCATTCGGTCCCTGCTTGTGGACTTCTTGGAATTATCTGGGGCAATAGTTGCTTACCTCATGTTTTGTGGAGAACCACATTTTCAATTAGCATCCACTAAAGCTACTTCCATCCTGACATGAGGTTTTCAAGGAGGGAGACAACTTACCCACTCCTCCAGTAGTTTCAAGGTGGGAACTGCCTGCCAACTACAAGCTCCGCTCCACAAGGGCCTTATCCACTGTCCTGAAACAGGGCCCACTTTGAAGAGCAGTGCCCAAAAGAACCTCATGTGGCTCCCTAATCTGAAGAACCGGGTTTGATTCCCCGCTCTGCTACTTGAGCTGTGGTGGCTTATCTGGCAAAAACCAGATTAGCTTGTGCATTCCAACACATGCCAGCGGGGTGACCTTGGGCTAGTCACAGTTCTTGGGAGCTCTCCCAGCCCCACCCACATCACAGGGTGTTTGTTGTGAGTGGGGAAGGGAAAGGAATTTGTAAGCCCCTTTGAATCTCCTTACAGGAGAGAAAGGGGGGTATAAATCCAACTCCTCCTCCTCCTCCTTCTTCCAAGCCACAAAGGAAGTATCTCTTGCCTAGGAAAACTATCACAGCTGTTCTTATGACCTTCTGCTGTTGCACTGAGAGGCACTGAGAGGCACATGCTTCTGGGGTGGAAGTCTCCCTTTGCCATTGTGGCTCACAGTTCTCCTCTGAAGTCTGCAATCTGCTTCTCAAAGCCATTTCTTAAAAAGAAAGGGTCTTGCAAAGGTCAGCTGGGTTTCGTCTGTCTCAATTGGATCATTGAGCGAATGATTTGTTCCAGCGGCCAGGGGCGGTCTCTCTGGAGCACTTGAACTGAACAAGAGTAGCTGTTGCCAAAGCCGTTTTGCCCTTTAGCTGATTCCTGTTCCCAATGAGTCATGCTTTGGCCCTGCGCTCCCTCTTCCACCAATCTTTTCTCGTGGCCCTCCGTGCTCTCATCTTTCTCAAGGAGCAGTTAGGGAGCCTTTTAAATATTCTTTTTAGAGCTGGGAAAGATCATTTAAGTATGGATGCAAAGAACTGCAGTTCTGGGTTACGCTCTCAGGTCCTTTGATGAGAATTGTGAGGGTCGGGGTCTAAACTAGGGACAAAGGTAGATATTTGATGTCTGGCTGGTAATTTAGTGGGGGAGGGATAAGAGCCCCTCTGTTTCATGATAGAATTGTTTTCACTGCGTATGTTGTTGAAATATATAGACAAGAGATTCCTAACATGGTGCTCGTGGGCGCTTGGCACCCAGTAACGCCTTTTGTGGCACCTGCCAAGTATTTTTAGGAAGTGAGTGGGGCCAGGTAGGGTTTTTGCCCAGCAAGGCTTCTGATTGACTATTGGAGATTTGATTGGCTGGGCAGATTATTTTGAAATGTTGAGTTGGCAGCAGTTGTCATCACAGTGTTACTTAAGATAAGCTGTGACAATCATTTTATGACTGGCTCCTCGTCCTGTGGCCGCCATTTTGTGGCAGCCATATTGTTACTGCACCCACCAAGCACTGTCAGAATTCAAAACATGTTTGCAGGCTCAAAAACGTTGGGAGTCCCTGATATATAGGTTGTCTAAAAAGAAGAGTGTGCCCGAACGTTCTTGGATGTTTGAATGTTTGTGAACGTTCTGTCACATCATAGCTGCTTAGCTATATCAGACAAGCACCAATGGTTTTTTCAGCTTTGTTACATTTGTTATAACCATGTTAAAGTTGTTGGGTCTGGTTTGTGGATTTAAGGTTGCCTTTGGTCCTTAGAAATACGAAGGAAGAGAAGGCATCCAAGGCCAGCCAGATAGTAAAAGCAAGATGCCCCTGCTTTGGGCCGTTTAGGACAGCTTTCTAAATGTCAACATCAATAGTGGCAAAAGAGAGAGGGCTGAAGGCATCTTGGAAATGCAATCACCACTGCTGGTATCAAGGATGAGACCTTGAATTTGTTAGTAAAGGGCTATCTGCATCAGAATGTAAAATATATGCAATGTTTTCAAGATGGCTGCCACTATCAGAGATGTGGTAAGCTGTGGATGGGAGAGATCAGGGGTGGAAAGTCAGGCAGTAAAGAGAGTGCAGCTAAGGTAAACAAGGGCAGGCTCAGAAATGCCTTTGCTGAGAAAGTGGATCTTGAGAGAAGGTCTTGGAAGAGGAAAGGAAAGTGTGCTGGTGAATGGGAGGAATTCATAGCTGGGCCTTATTGCTGCTGAATAGAAAGCTCTGATTAACTCCTGGAGCTTGCATTTCACGCTCCTGTTAGTGGCAATTGCAACTTTGACATTATTATTATGCTGCCAGTTGGAAAGATCCCCCTCCTTTGCTCCTCTTTTTCCTTCCCTTGTACAATTCTGATTGAAAGCAGATGCTTTATGTGACAGCAATTTGCCGGAGATGGCCAGATTCAGCAGAAAATGCTTCTGCGTGAAAACTCTGTGGACCGTTTCATTTTTGGTGCAGCTTCCTTTCCCTGCCTGTTGTGCTAGCGTGCCTCGCAAGTGACTGTCCACCCTGCCCAGCTTGGTTGTGAATTGTTTTGGAATGTCTGATGTTGATGGACAGGAAAATTCCCTTTGGAGAAATCACCTCTTCAGTTAGCAGTGTGCAATTTTGGAGGCACCTCTCCGCCACCATGATTTCCAGCACACTGCAGAACTTGCTCACGGAGCTGTCACAGAGCCATGGGAGAAATCACTCTGCGATTCTAAGGTTTCTAGAAAGGGTCATGTTTCAGTGGGAGGGTCTCTGCTTTGTGTGCAGACTTTTGTCCCAGGTAGGGGACCCAAAGCAGCTTAGAATGTTGCTCTCCCATCCTCACTTTTCTTCTGAGAACAACCACCTTGTGAGGTGGGTAAGGGCATTCCAGGGCAAAATGGGCATTCCATTCTGTCTCTCCCAGATCCTGATTCAACATTCTATGCAGGCAATGGTAGTTTTGGGTGGCTAGTGCAGTGCCTGCATTTTTTAGGTTTGGCGTATAGAGATGCATGCCCACAGCAAACCAAAGATCACACATGACGAAAGCTGGGAAATGTGGGTATTGCTCTTTTCACACCAAGTGGTAGTTGTATGTATTGAGAGGATTTTATGTAGCTTTGTGTCTGGTATAGCGCACAAGGTAAGAGTGCTAGAAACATAACTCCGTGTCATCCTGATAACTTCGCATTACAGCATGTTTTTCCATTCAGTGTATCCCTTGCTTTGGTCTTTGAACTCTGATTTTATATATCCATATCTGCATTCACACATCATTGGAAGCTGCGCTTTTGTGTACTGTAGCATTGGTTTGCAACTGGATTGACTTGTCCACACAGGACGTGATCCATTTACAAATGATTGTTATAGTGTGCAGAAGGCCAGTATGTTGATGTGTGGATGCAGCCCATGTAAAACTTGTTTATTAGGACCAACCCAGTTTCACATAACAGTATGCAAAGTTTCAGGTTCCCCAGAGTTCTTCATCAGGCCAGATGTTACAAAACAGAAAAGGGGAAAGACAGATTTGAAGCATATTCTTGGTATATCCTGGTAGGAAGAAAGATCTCTTCATGCCGGCACATAGTGGAAATTGTGGCAGGTCACAAAGGAGTTTCTGTGGGCCAGAGACCACAAAAGCAAATAAATAATTTGTCTATTTTAATACATCCTGACCTCAGCTGGCCAAAATGACTTACCAAAGGAGTGAGATTTTACTTTGGCCAGTTATGCACAGCATGTTTTCTGTGTGTGTGTGTCGTTGGGGGGGGGGGGGTATTTCTGGAACAGTAATATCGGTGAAAGTTCAGTTTAAAGACTTAAGTCATCAATAATGAGATATGTGCCTTTAAGAATAAGAATGATTTTAAGATCTGTGCCTTTAAGAATAAATTGATGGGTGGAGTTAAGAGAAGTGGGCTGGAGGGGTCTTTGCAGAAAAAATGTGTTCCTAGGAGGGAGTGTCTTCTTGTGTGTAAACAGAAAAATGTGAGGAGAGCCCATTGCAAGCCCACTGCACAGAGAAGAGTCCCGAGGTAAGAGTTCCATGCAAAATTGGCCTTTGAGGGGTAATTGTGTTTGGCATTTCTAGTCTTTAAGTACCCGCATCCCTTTGGCTGTTCCCTTTTATCACTCGAGTGGGGCAGTTTGCTGAGTTGTTCTCCGCAATATTATTTTTCAGGCCGGACGTCCGCCACTTTCCATCAAGTACCATCAACAGATACTTACTTCAAACCCCAGCCTTTCTGCTGAACAATGCTTCCTTATTGGAGGAGGAAGGCTGATGAAGGATAAAAGCATATCCCTTTTAACAAACTATTTGAATCCAACACGAAATGGCAGTTTGCATTTCTAATAACATCACTGCTTAATGGAAAATCCATGTGCTGTGAGGGGGACTCCTGTTTCTAAGGTGGCGATACTGTTACTGGTGATGGGCCTGCCGTGCTGCATTATATGGAGCAGTCATCAAACTTGCGTGGAAGAGTGTAACGTTTCCTTTGTATTATCAGAGACTGTCTTATATTGGGCACTCTTGTTCCTTCCTACTGCCTTCCCACCTAAAGTGGGCACGATTTCCAGTGCGATCCCAATCAGAGTTGGACCCTTCTAAGCTGATTGGCTTCAATAGACACCAAGAGCTGTAATGTTGTTTAGGATTTCTTTTTTGGAGCATATTTTCCTTGCTGGGAGAGAAGCAGATGGAAGGGGGTGGGTTTGAGAGAGAAAAAGACTAAGCTAGTATGTGGCTGGGAAATACCTGGTTCAGATCTCTGTTGCCATAAATCTTACCTGGTGGCCTAGCATCAGTCAACAGGCTCTGAGAGAGTTCTGAGAAAACTGTGACTGGCCCAAGGTCACCCAGCAGGCTTCAATCAAGCTTGTTTGTCCGGATTATAATCTGCCACTCATGTGAGGAGCAAAAAATCAAACCTGGTTCTCTAGATTAGAGTCTGCCTTTCTTAACCACTATACCACACTGTACACCACAGCGTTCAATGCAGCTTTTGAGTTTAAAAAAGGGAAACCAAGAGTCTGCTCACACAGGTCCTGTGTATCTTCTGCTGAGAGAAGGTGCACATAAATGATAATCCTGTTTGCAAAGTGAAGCTGGCATTTCCCAAAGAAAGAACCAAAGAAAGGCCTGTATCTCTAAGTGTCCTGGCAACCTTAGAAAGGGATGCAGGCCTTGAACTTTGGCCCAACCTTTTCCAAGCTACAAAAGTGCTTGCCTGTCTACAGTTATTTTAAGCCACTTTCCAATAAGCTTTGTTTTTGAAATTTAGGCCACGAGGCCCTCCCGTACAGAATCAGAGGTTCGCTTTGTTGCAACCTCAGCTTTATCAGGACTTAGTCTCAGAACTGAGTTTGAGCTTAGCTGTGGAATACATATTGTGATAATAGCCATTGATCTGCACATCCGGGACCATCACTTGAGTTTCTCAACACTGAGTTATTGTGCACTGAAGCTGAATGTGTAAACTGACACACATGCACAGGCATTGGTTGTTGAGGCAACATGTCCACCCTTTTCAGTCTGTTACAGTTTTGATGATCAGTCCATGCATAACAGAGGATCTTGCTATGCACAATCGTCTCAATACACATTGTCACCACATTGTGCCAATGAGTCAGCTTGTGTATTTTCCAGCTTGGGTTGGCATATACCCATAGCCCTCAAAAGTATGTGTTGTCAATTGCATGTGCCAACTGAAAAACATGTGCTTTGCCCTGTTTGTCCCAAACAGGAGTAACTCATAACAAGAGACATTGTCAAAGGTTGTCAGGGCTGGAATCAACTGGCTATTGTGGGTTTTCCGGCTTGTGTGGCCATGGTCTAGTAGTTTGTGCTCATAATGTTTTGGCCGCATCTGTGACTGGCATCATCAGAGGCCTGTCACGGTGAGATGTCACATCTCACTGTGACATGCCTCCAAAGTTGCCAGCCATAGATGTGTGAAAAACATTATGAGCAAAAACTACTAGACCACAGCCACACAGCCTGGAAAACCCACAACAGTCATAACAAGAGAAACTCAGACGGCTAGAGCGAGTGTGGAGGAAATCTCGTGACGAAGCTGCGCAAACATCTTATAGGACGTTTATGAAAGCCTATGAGATGGCGACGAAGGAGGCGAAGAGGGCTTTCTTCTCCTCCTCTCTCGCATCTGCTAGCTCTCGCCCGGCACAATTATTCCGTATAATTCGAACTTTGACCTCCTTATCAGAAGGTTCTACAAATTCCCAATTGACTATTAGCTGTGAGGCATTTATGAGCTTTTTTGCAGATAAAATCGCATCGCTCCGCCAGGACCTTCCCGCCACTTTGACTACAATAAGTGAACTGGAGGCTCCCTTGCCGTCTTCTGGTCCTTGTTTGACCCAGTTTTCCCTGCTCTCCGAAGCCGCTGTTGACAGGGCCTTGGCTGCTGTTAGACCTACGACCTGTCCTCTGGATCCGTGCCCCTCCTGGCTTATTAAAACCTGCCGGGCGGAGCTACGACCCCACCTGTTGAAGATCGTTAATGACTCCCTTGAGCAAGGAGTCTTTCCGGGTGGGTTGAAGGAGGCAGTGGTCCGCCCACTCTTGAAAAGACCATCATTAGATCCTAGGGATCTGGCCAATTACCGCCCAGTCTCGAATCTTTCGTTTCTGGGGAAGGTAATTGAGAGAGTGGTGTTGGAGCAGCTTCAGGGCTTCCTGGATGACACATCGGCCTTCGATCCCTTCCAGTCCGGCTTCCGTGCTGGGCATGGGACGAGAGCGGTTCTCGTCGCTGTCACAGACACGCTGCGTATGCAACTAGACCGAGGCAGATCGGCGCTGCTGGTATTATTGGACTTTACTGCAGCGTTTGATATGGTCGATCATGACCTTTTGACCCACTGCCTGGCCGCTTCCGGGATACGGGGCAGTGTCCTTCAATGGAGTGCCTCGTTTCTTCGGGGGTGAAGTCAGCAAGTGTGGTGTGGGGACCAAGCCTCCCGGAGGTGCCGGCTTCAATGTGGTGTGCCTCAGGGGGCACTGCTGTCCCCATTGTTATTTAACATCTATATGCGACCCCTTGCTCAGTTGGTACGTAGCTTTGGGCTGACTTGTCACCAGTACGCTGATGACACTCAGCTCATTCTGTTGATGGAGAGGAGCCGTCACTGCCCCTGCGGCTCTACAGCATTGTTTGGAGGCGGTTGCTGGTTGAATTTGCAACAAGAGCAGGTTAAAACTTAATCCATCGAAGACTGAGATCCTTTGGCTTGGCCGTGGGGAGGGTTGGGGATTTCCAGCCGCCCGGTGTGGGAGGGGCCTCATTAGGCGCCCGACCCCTCTGTCCGCAGCCTGGGGGTCCACCTGGATTCGTCTCTTTCCAATGGAGACCCAGGTGGCCCATATAACCCGGGTTGTGTTTTTTCCATCGTCCAGGCCCGACGGCTGGCTCCCTTCCTTTCCAACCACGGACCTGGCCACTGCTTGATCCATGCAGCGGTCACCTCCAGGTTGGACTATTGTAACTTCGCTGTCGCGGGCCTTCCCTTGCGTTTGATCCGAAACTGAAACTGGTCCAGCACGCAGCGGCGTTCGGCTGCTCACAGGGCCTTCCGAGACCACATACAACCTGTGTTGCGCCCGTCTGCACTGGCTCCCAGTTGAATTCGAATCGTCTTCAAGGTGTGGGTTTTGACCTTTAAGGCCTTACGGCGGCCTGGGACCCTCGATACCGCCGGGACGCATTACCCCATATGTCCCAGCTCGACCTCTGCGTTGGCAGAGGCCAATTTACTGGAGATCCCTGGCCCCTCAATGATCGCGGCTGGCCTCCCACTCGGGCCCAGGGCCTTTACGGCTCCTGGCCCTGCCTGGTGGAACACTCTTCCTCCAGCTGTCCGGGCCCTGCGGGACCTTGGGGATTTCCGCAGGGCCTGTAAGACCGAGTTGTTCCACCGGGCTTTTAGAGAAACCAGCCGCTGAGTGCCCCCTTCCTTCCCCTAGGTTGGAATCCCAATGCCAACGGGATCCATTATTAAGATCTATGGTTCCCTTATACCACCGGGACCATTACCCCCTCTTGTTAAAGGGATTAGGTCTAGATAGGACGCCATCTTGATATATTATAATTGCTGTTTTATTATAACTTATGGATGTTTATGATGTTTTATGTGATTTTATGATGTACACCGCCCAGAGCCCTTCGGGGATTGGGTGGTATATTAAGTCAAATAAATAATAATAATAATAACTCCTTATGCTTGCTCAATTGCCTTAAACATAATGTCCAGGAAAGAGCCCATTCAGACATGCAGGTCATTGCTTGATCTTGTAACCATTACATGATTAACGTACATGTATGAATAAGGCAGTATCCTCCTTCAGATTCTTCCTTAGTATTTCTCAGCACAAGTCTAACAACAACCTTCATCTCTCCCTGGTGAGTCGGCGCAACATGGTTTCTGTGGTAGCAACCAGGGCATCCGGGCAAGCTCCAAGTCCTGGCATCTAGAAATGTAATCTTGGTGCTCAGATTTGTTCTGTAGGATGCTGGGTTATGGAGGTGGGAAGAGGGGAGCTGCATTTCAGGACAAATTTGGCTCCCTGGGCCATATTCAGCACCGAGCTTTGAACTGTTGATTGCTTTCTTCAGCTGAGGGGCAAGGCGGTGATGGATCTGTGTGGCAGCAGCGAGGGTGGGGGAGGAGGGGAGGGAGATAACATCCCTGGGCACTGCATCTGCAAAGCATTAGTCAGGATTGGAACACTCTGAACAGAAGCTGCTGTTTTGGGGGGGGGGGCACACGCGAAAGCTGTGTCTCATGGTCCAGGGATGCAGGAGTTTGCCTGGCAGGGTTGCCGTGGAGACGGCTGTTAGCATCACAGCATCCGACTCAACTCTATGAAAGGAGGCCTGGAGCAAAGTCTGGAGGTTAGTGCAGAACTGGGGCTGAGTTGCAGCAACAGATAGGACTGGAGGGCAAAAGGAGACGATGGGGCTTGGTGGAACACAACTTGTAGCCCAGGGAAAGGCTTCAGAACAGCAGCTCGGGGCAGGAACACACATTGGCATGCAGCTGTAGTTCTGAGGTGGTGGCTCCAGGGCTGTGAAAGAACAGCTGGTCAGAAAGGGGAGTAAAATTGATGTGACAGGAAGCAGGAGAGGCTATCGAAGCAAAGAGGGAGGGAGCAGAGAGGACTTGACCGCGTAGGATGTGAGAGCCCCCAGACGGCAGGCGCTTCCTTAAGGATTGCTTGCTCAGACCAGAGGATTGTTGAGACCAGCAGTTTTCATTTCCTCCAAAATCAGCCAGCCCAGATACCGATTGGCTACATGGCCCCCTGATTTAGGGATCTGAAGTAGAACACTGTCATCTGGGCTAGGCCTGCAATGTGTTGGTATTCTTAGAAGCCGGTGTCATTTTTTTTTAAGTTGGTAGCCACAAAAATCTTGTACCCCGGAGTCTCTTTTCAAGCTCCAGTATTCAAACCAGGAACATGGGAAGTAAGGGAACACTTTTGAGGTGTGCAAAAGGTGCATTTCCTTGCAGTGAGTGCATTTCCAGCACTGGGAAAAGAAGACCTCACGAAGGTTATGGCTTTCTTATGTTTTCTTGCTGGATATTGGTAATTCAGATGTACAGTACACTTTTTGGCCTAAGTCTCTCTTCTGCTTTAAAAAAAATCTGCATTAGTGAGATTCACACATGCGCACAAAGAGTTTGAAAAGATACTTTTGCATCAGGGTACTGATAAGCCTGTTTAATCAGAAGTCAGTTCTGTTCTGTGGGACTTGGCACCACTTCCACACAGAGGTTCTTCTCCAGTTTCAGTGTCTAAACTGGGGCAGGTTTGTTGGTGTCTGTATTTTGAAGTAGCCACACAACATATTCGTACACTTTCCATGTTTTGGAGCAGATCACAGTCAAAGTGCCTTTGCACAGTGTGTGGATGGGGAGGTGTGCATTTTTGCAAGTCCCGCCCACACACCAGTGCCATTTTCCATTGATTCCCGCCCCGCCCAAGACTGCCATTCCACCACTGGAAGTGTTTCCTCCCAGTTTTGTTTTTTAACTTGGTGATTGATAAATCATTGTAGCTTAACACTGTGCTGACGCCTCAATTATCAGTTTTTTATAAAGCACCTGAGTAGTTGAGAAAGAATCATAGCCACAGGGGTAAGGCAAAGAAAGTGCAGGGTGCTAGCTGAATGCTTTGTTGCTAATGCAAATGCCTCTACATTTGCAGCAGTAAAGGAAGGAATGCAGAAAGCCACTGCAATGTGGATGCTTCCGTACTCTCTTGGGCAGGAGTTTAGGATTGCAACCTTCCTATCACTGGGCTGAGTCCATCTTTTCTCCTGAATTGGGTTGGAGTAAGCAACTTAGCATGCCTGGACATTGGGGGGCGCAACATCACTCTGTATGTGTATAAGTGTTATGACCTTGAATGGTATGTCCATCTCTTTGTCTTAACCTGGGAGCTGCCCTGTGACCCCTTGGCGTGCTTTGTTCTTCATGGAGTCACATGACTCTACAAATATCTCCTGTAAAAATAGCCTCATACTCTCATACACATGATGCCGGATCGGCTGGCCACTTGTGACAGGGAAAAGTTCTCTGTAGATTAGGTTTCTCTCCTTTCAACTGCAATCTGAATGCGAACTGAATCTACGTGAATAAATGGAAGTTTTACCTTTTGCAATATGGGAGATTTATTTACTGCACTCAGTATTCCACTTCTGTGACCAAATGTTCCAATAGGGTGAATGGGAAGGGAGATCTCCTTTGACCCCCATATAGACTATGCTAGGAGGGAAGTTGGGGGCAAGAAAGCTGGCTGAATCTAACTCCAGAATGTGTGAGATTGCCCTACTCCAATTTCCTGTTTCCCCAGAGTCTGAGGGAGCAGGAACACGAAGGGTGAAAGCAAGCTGCTCCCCAGGAGCTGCCTGCCAGCCGCCAGAACCTGCCGAGGGCCTCCTCCTCGTTTCATGGTGTTTCTTCCTGCTGGAGCTTGCCACGTCTCCCAGGCCCCCCACCCCCCGAGGGAGAGATTGACAAATGTCAATGTTTATCCAAACAAGCTTCCCACACGCCAGCGGCAATCCATCTCCACTGTCTCATCTTGAAAGCCGCCGGCAGCGGGGTATTTATATCCGTAACAATCAGAACTGCCTGATTTGGTTATTTACATGGATATTATATGAGCTTCTATAAATATTCAGCTTGCCGGCAAGAATAATTAAGCATTGTTAGTGGGGGTTGCCGGATGATGGGGAGAGTAATAGGAGTTGCCAGGCACTCCAGAGCTGTCCCCCTTTCCCCCTCAGCTAATGTACTTTCCTCTCGCAGTCAGGTCTATTCCACTGTTATTGTTCCAACTATGGTAGCAGAATAAAAGAAAAGTCTGACTGCACCTTAAAGACTCACAAAATTCGTTCCATTGTGAACTTTTGTGAGTCATAGCTGACTTCTTCAGGCGCTATCATGACCTTCAGATGCTATCACTGTGGTTGAACACTCTGATCTCTGGGGGCCTAGATTTTTTTTTTAAGCATGCAGGATAGGGGGGGGTGTGCTGTACAAATGCAGATTAATTTTCTACCTGTTTTAATTGTCACGATGCCCTTCTAACCCCAGAGGATCCTGGGAACTATAGTTCAGTGCTGAAAGATTCTATTCCATATTCCTAGTTTCTCTCACTACCCTGCATTTTCCAATGGGAGAGCAAATGATCTCAGATCCACCCCTCCACCCCCACCACCCCTGTAATTTAAGAATATAGATTAGGTGTGGATGATCCAAGGCATCTTATTGGTGAGGTTGCAAGGGCTGTGTGGTGAATCCAAAATGTTATGCTGGGTTAACTTGAATGATACAAGTTGTATCTGCCGCTCCACTCAGCCAAGCTTACATCCTTCTTCTAAGTCAGGACAATAGGATGCTATGAAGCTTCTTCCATCAGACTCTTTAGACTGAAGGAAAGCTTCACATTTGGCTAGGGAGCAGCCTAGTACCCAGTCGTGTAGCTACCACAAGGCAGGAGGGAGGGCACCGCACCCCAGGTGTGCCCCATTGGGGAGTGACTTTGTGTCATTGAATCAATATTTTTGCTTCTTCGGGCTAGCAAAATACAATCGCTCCCACACCCCTCCCCCTTCCCCCCTTGCCCCGCCACGCCAGAAACGGCAGAACCTGCTCCCGGCCCAGCCTCTCCCAGGCAGGCTGCTTTTTCAGCTGGCTGAACTAAGGTAAGTGAGTGGGGGCAGGATGCCGCAGGGAGGCGGGGGGCATTCCCCCCCCCCCGCCACTGCTGGTACCCCACATTGTGTCACAAAAACTGAATCCTGTACTTGTAAATTATGAGAAGTGCTCTGAGGATGCCGTTATGGGAGCGTGGGTGGGACGGGCTTGTGAAATGCCAGCATGCAAAGATTATTTAGTGAAGTGTTAAACAGTGAAAAGAAAGAAGATGCCACAAGAACCCCGTCTGGTAGCAAGATTTGGATCCGGAAGCATCTTGGGAGAGCTGTTCCTTCTTTTATCCAGGATGCGAATTCAGGTGTGGGCTAAAGCAGTGACAGAGGGGAAATTGCGAAGAGGCAGTGAGGAAGGGGCTGCATGTTTTTAAAGGGCAGCGGCTGCCCAGCCGTGTGTGAGCAAGTGGGCTCTGAGGGAGTTGGAATTGGCTGTTCATCTTAGATGGCTGAATATTTCAAGATTTTCAGGGCCACAATTATTCCAGGAAGAGGTTCTGCAATTCCCAAGAGCTGGTCAGTGGTTCTCTTCTAACCAGATCTGCTTTGCTTTTTGTTGCACAGAAATACGTGATACTAGCGGGTGAGAATTGAGAAGGCTTTAGCTCCTGATTCACACTTTCCAACTATAGCTACTTAGCAGGTAGCTGTGTCTGATTTGGGGCACCTGTGTGACAGACTATGGAGTGACTTTGTGTCATTGAATCCATATTTTTGCTTCTTCGGGCTAGCAAAATACAACTTGTCCGTCTTTCAAAATTGGAAATCTAAAGGTGTGAATTGCTTCCAGTTGAGATAGACAGATGACCTTCCTCATTATTAGTTCATGAACTGCTCATCATATGTCTTCAGAATGAAATGTCTGGAGGCTTTAAAAAAAAATCTCTCCCCACCCCGACTTTGATCTGCAGCTCCTTTGTGTATCTTTTAAGTATGATAAGGTTATTAAAATCCCCAGGCAGGGGGCCTCCGGGCATTGAAGCTAAATTGTCCAAAGAAGCCATAAGTATAACTGAAACTTCTTTCTTTCTTTCTTTCTTTCTTTCTTTCTTTCTTTCTTTCTTTCTTTCTTTCTTTCTTTCTTTCTTTCTTTCTTTCTTTCTTTCTTTCTTTCTTTCTTTCTTTCTTTCTTTCTTTCTTTGTATGTACCCGCAGCTTCCTCCTCATTGGAGACTCAAAGCAGCTCACATTGTTCTCCACTCTTTTATTTTATTCTTTCAACAATTCTGGCCAGGTAGATTAGACTGAAAGTGGGTGGCTCACCCAAGGTCACCTCATGAGTTTCCCAGGTCAAGTGGGGATTTGAACCTCGGTCTCCCAGATCCTACCCCAACACTCTAATGGGAACACAATACTTGCTATATAGCTGATTACCGTAATTTCTGCTCTGTAAGGCAGTTTGATTGAGGGGATGAATGGGTTACATTGTACTTTTAAAATGTGGCACTTTACAAATTGACTTTTCAGCCAGCTTATGGTGGTATTTTAAAGTCTAACAAGATTTATTCCCGAATGAGTTTTCATGAGTCAGAACTCAGGAGGATTCCGCACAGCACATGTATAACAGATTGCAGCCATTAGGAAGGAACCTGTTTTCCTTTTTTCCAATTCACATGTGTGCCCTTCACCTGTTCAGGCAGCGGTTGGAGCCCAGGGAAACAATCTGGGTTGCTTTTGCACCTTTGCACGCAGACTCCTTTCTCTTTCAAAAAATTTCCTGCAACACATTTGTCGCTGCGCAGGCATACAGAAATGAACCCCCAAAGCCAATTGTCCCACAATCCGATCGATTGCACCTGTGTAGCTGTGTGTGTGCAACACACAAAAGGAAAAAAAGGAAAAGGGACCTCCCTGTAACTGCTGCGCAATAATGAACGTTGCTATAGATTGGTCAAACTTGCTGCCACGGGGAGAAAATGTGCTTTAGAGACTTTGTACACTGTCGAATGCTCAGACTCTACTAAGACAGAGTTTTCCCCATTGTTAATAATAGCAACAACTTGGTATGGATGTAGTGCATGCACTATGCAGTCTTTATGCCAGCCCTATAAGGTAGGCCAGTATTGTTATCCTCATATCCCAGATGGAAGACTTGAAGAAACTGTAGGTGGCTGAAATCCATCTTCCCATCCACATTTTCCTAGCATAGGATTGAACTCTGTGGGATTCACTTCACCTTCTTCCTGACTGTGCAGTTCCATGTAAGTTGCCATTCACTGGCTTAGGCTGGAGTAACTGTGCCTAGGATTGCACTGCTAGTGAAGTAAAATGAATTGGAGACTTCTTGGTTCACAGTTTATAGTCCCGGCCAGGAGAATATATCAGACGTCCTCCTCACTGCTTAGTTTCTAAAGACTTTTGGCGTCACTTGAAATCAAAGCTTCTGGCTGAGCCTTATCTTAATTCTGCTGACAAACATTTCCTCTTTTTCTACCCCAAGGCTGAAAAAGAAAAGGGAAAAAAGAAAAATCTCCAGGCAAGGATAAATCAGGCTTAATATCATATTCATACTTTGAAGTATCTATTATTTTATGCCTTTAAAAATGTCTTGGATAGGTTTGTTTAGCTGAAAGAACCCGTGTCTGAATGCTGGCTCCCAGGAGAAGATGACTTGAGCATGGACTGAACTTCTGCCCCTCAATGTGAGCTGGTTTCTCCCGGCTGAACCTGGGTGGGTCTGGGCAAGATATGAGAACATAAAGAACATGAGGATCCTGCCTGTTTCAGTCAATTTGTTTCGGGCAACAAATTAGGAAACAGATTCTACGTTGTGCATTTTGTTGAATCCCCAAACTCTAAACAAACTGGTGAATTTCAGTTTCCAAGTTAGAAAGTTAAGATTTTAATAAATTTATAATAATATTGTCACAAGTGGATGTGGGACAGTAAAGGCTGTTTCAGAAACAAAATGTTAAGATCTGTGTTATCTATGTATAGTTGTTTGTTACTATTATTTGTAAATTCTATTTTTATTCAACTTTTGATTTTCTGTTATTGTTACAAATATACTGTTATGAAATATGAAAATAATAAAACCATACATATGTGTGTTGGTTTATTATATGTGTGTTTGTGTATTGTGTTTATGTTTACCTATTTGTTTGTGTTTGTCTATTATGGCATTTGGGTGCCAAATACATTAAAATCTGATAATAAATTCATTAAAATAGATGTGGAGGTTTCTGGTTCCGGCGTTTTAAGAAGCGGTAGCTTGGAAAACAGCTCTGATAAGGCTTGTTAATTTCTTATTTACCCAAACTATTTATAATTAACTAAGAACTGTTAAAGGAACAAGCCCTGATCCCCCCCCCCAAGTAATGAAATGAGTTCCTGCAACTTGATTCTCTCTCCTAATAAAATCTGTTTAACTATATATGAGATTTTAATGAATTTGGCATCCAAAAGCCATAATAGACAAACATGAGTGCAGAATACAAAACCACTAAAACACAACTAAAAAAATGTATGAGGAAAGCCAAGTATAATGTATCTCTCTGCTAACTCCTCCCTCTTTCCCCCTCCCCTTCTGTAATTTTATATGCAATTGCAGTGCCAGGGTTTCTGTCTCTTATTGTTTCTGCAGAAGTACGTGAGGGAGCTTTGCCTGGGTGGTGTGAACCCCGGGCTTTGCCATTTTTGCAGTGTTGGTGACGCTGTGTCCACTAGAGGGCGCAGGGACATGGTGGCAGCAGCCACCTTTGACATCTGTTTGGCGCCCTCTTCTGGTTTCGCACAGATTTTCCTGCCTTCCCCAGGACTTTGGATATTGCCATTGCCATTGAAATTGCTTACTATTATCAGCGTTAAAGGCAGCACCCATTAATGAGAGTGCCGGGAAGCTGTGCCAGGAGAACTTCTGTGGGTTTCGTTGTTCCTCCTCCCGTCTGTTGATTATTTTTGTCTATAATTTGAGCGACAGAGTAGGTTGTCTAGGAGCTATAGATTTGCTGAATGTTAAATTACTGGGTGGTTAGTGTAGCTGAAATAGTATATTTTTATAGTATATTAGGTTGTAGTTCGATTGTTGCTCAGTCTTGCTTGTTGTAGATTAGCTTGCTAGTTAGGTTAGTTGTGTCAGGAGGCCTGTCAGTGCCTCGATGCTCGCTGGGTGTGAAATGCAAAGTGGGAATTGCAAATGTTTCCCTGTTTCCCTCTTCCCTTCCTTGGCAATCTCCTGGCGCCAGCCCATCTTCAAAGAAGTGTGAAAGGTTCCCAGGTTCTTTGAAGCTCTGTAGTGTAATTGTAGTAGAAACGGTAGTAGCCATTTGGTGTGGGGTGAAACGGAGGGGGGGGGTGTTAAAGGATATAGAGAGCTCAGATCCTGCTTTACATTGTTACTCTTCGTATTACCTGGAATAAACCGCTTTAGGACTTTCCTACGGTCTCTGTTATATTCATGTTCAAGAGACAGTCACCTTGGACGAGGTCGTGCCATCAGGGGCCGGAAAGCTCTTCTGGGAGCCAGGCAAGGGAGCCCGTGTGGGGAAGCACAAGCACTCGCCCTGTTCCCGCTCATTCTTGCCAAGGGTCGCTTGCTAGCTGAGCCACAGCCCGGAGAGCCCAGCCCCACAGCTCTGGGCAAACATTCCCAACAGGATCCCGGGGGGAGGGGAGGGAAGCACCTGCCTGGCAGGCTGCTCACACCCCATGACAGCCCCCAAGACCAGTCAGATGTTATTTGGTATGTCAGGGGGAGAGGGGTTAGTGTCTCATGCTGTGGTTTCTTGCACACCTTTAAATGTGGATAGGACATAGTGCTCTGCCCAATATTGGTCAAAAGCTTTTACTTTGTATAGCACAACGTGCTTGCCGTATTGCTCACTGCACTGACTCCTTCCCAAAGCTAGAGAAAAGGGGTGTGTTTGTCCTGCTTGGTTTTCCTGCAGTTGCTGTGGATCTGCCAATCAGAAGCATTGCTTTGGCGGGAGGAAGAGCCAATAAGAATGCAGCACACCGAGGATGTTCACGTGTGTGAGCTGCATCTGCATTGTAAAAACAAACAAAAAAAGTCAGGCTTGTGCCTGGGAGTATTTCCTCCTGGTCTTAACTCGATTCCTTTACAGAAACGGGCACCCATGCGAAGGGAGAAATCAGGATAAAATAGATCCGGATTTTTAAATACCTAATGTAACCTGGTATAATTATGCTGTGGGGATCAACCTTAGAGGAGGGATTTGAACAAAGGGTGGGTGCCTGCGGGAGAGGAATTCCAGCCTTAGGGAGAAAGCAGTGACTTGAAAAAATCGTCACGTTGCTGGTTTGCACAGTTGGCTTCTCACTGTGAGAGTGGCACTCCCTAGGGAAATCCTACTACCCCATCCTTTGCACTTTCCCTGCGTTTCTCTCAGTGAGCTTGTGGCATCCCATTGAGGAGTTTGCAAGTCGCAACTGCCCACGCCTGCGTCTGTTGGTTTGGGTTCAAGGCCAGCTGGGCAAGGTTCTATGCACCAGACTTCCAAGCATGGCTGGTGACTTTCTCTATTAGGAATCAGGGACAGTGCTGATCTGTCCTAGATATTGCATAATGTGCTTTTAAATAATATACCTCGGGGCATATGGCCTCTGGATTTTGGCTGCGAGCACAATCTGCTCAGCTAAAAATAACTGGCATGCGTAATGCACTCTGTTGCGACACCTTCTGTTACCCGGGGAGTCGAGAATCACAGTTTCACATCTTGCAAAGTGGTTCGAAGCAGAGGGAGCAAAGACCGGCCCTGTCCACAGACTGCCAGGTTGTAGCAGATTGAGGGTGGTGGGGAGAGGAGAAAGAGAAGTTATTCTGCCTTCTGGCCCTTCTCATGCTAACCGTGATGCCACAATGTGACTGACTGTGACCAATTAATTATACGTACCGCTACCATTGGACCAGTCGATGCCATGATGTGTCTCCGTGGCCTGGTACCTATTTGCTTCTTCTCAAAGCTATCCTGTTCCAAAATGAATTGCTGAAACCCAAATATGCAAGGGTCTGTGGGTGTAAATGTGCCTGCATGGGATGTAGTTTCTCAGTGAAGACTGGTGTGGCTAAGCGAGTGAGCTGGAAATCAGGATGTTTCCTGGTTCACTTGTCATTTCTGCTGTGAACTCCTCAGGTTCAAACAGCATGGCATGGATTCCCTCAACCCAACTTGCATTCCTGCAGCTGTTGCAGGAAACTAACATATGCAGCCCCAAACATGTCAGGTTGGAAGCCCCCCCTTCTGCCCCTACACAGTGTGGTGCTTGGGAAATAAATTCCCCACAGCTGTCACCTGGCTGCGGAGTATGCAAGTCAGTCTGGGGAAAGCTGTGTGCTAATGTATTGGAGTTTGGCTGTTTGGTGGCCTTCGGCCAGGCTTTCAAGATGATTATTCTTGTTTACCTTACAGGGTTGTTACAAGGATTACTGCAACAGAACATGGGTGAAGTGTTTGGAACACTTGAAAACCCTGGCTGCTTCCAATGGAGATTTTCCCTGCTTGTGGAGGAGCACCCACTTAACATCCGGCTCATTCAGAGCGCAGCTTGTCAGGCTTCTGGGAGCCATTCTCCTCCCTGCCTCTAAGCTTTAGCGTCCTCTGATTGGGGTAGAACGATCAAGGAAAAGACAGCAATTGTAGGGGGGGAGTGTGATTGCAGATTGAGTGGAAGGCAAGCAAGATTTGTAAAATTATTCAAAATATACTCTGCTTGCTTATTTTATTTAGCATTTTCTGTCATCATTATCCTGTCTTCCACTTGTTCCTCGCCACAACCCTGTCAAGTAGGCCAGGCTGTGTGGTGCAAAAGAAAAGATGAGCACCTAAATGTTCTTGACTTCCCATTTCCACTCTTGTGTGTGTGTGAGTGTGTGTTTGTGTGTGAGAGAAAGAGAGTACTTCCCTCAGGCCAACAGCGCCGCCAATCCTAGAAGTATTTCTATTTGTTATTTAAAGTCAATACATTATGATGCCATCCATCAATCGTCTGCCTCCTGGGGGGCAAGCGACATTTAAAAAAAAGATGTGATGATAATTTAAAATACTCAATAAAATAATTTAAAAGCACCGCTTATTATTTATTTATTTAGCCATAACCCTTCCAGGTGGTGTTCCTCCACAACATACAGGCTCAAGGTGGTTTACAGTGCGTAAGTAATCACAAGCCATAAAAACATCTCCATAAAGCCCAGTATACAAATACCTGGAGAAATAATTAATGATGCCTTGAAGCCTGATACATCTTTCAAAAACAGCAGCATAAAAAAGTGCTGAACAAAAAAAGCCCCTCAATAAAATCTCCTTCCATGTTCACCAGAGGACAGGGGGGGTGGGTGGAAGCAACTACGAATACATTCCAGAGCATCAGCGTAACTATCCCTGTAGCTCTGAAACTGACCACCAGGGTCCTTACCTCCTTATGGAAGCAGAAATTGACATGATTTTTATTCATGCATGCATTTACTTCACTTGTATAGCCTGCTTTTTCCACGGAGACACGAAGTAGGGGGTTTATTTCCCCATCACATCACAGCCAACGTATGGCAACCATGCAGAGTTTTTCAAAGCAACGAGATGGCATTCCTTGGAGGTCTCCCATGGAAATATGAGCCAGGGTTCGGACTGAGACTTGGTGACTGTCCCAAAGTCACTCAAGCAAGCTTCCATATCATGAGTGGGGATTCAAACCTGGGTTTCCGATATTCTAGTCCAGCACCTTAACCACTGTACCATGATGATTCTCAGAATGTATTCTCAAAAATATAATCAGACTTCATGAGACAGCTATGCAATACAAATGGGATTACAGACTGAGGTTAAAGGTAAAGTTTCCCATTTTAGTTGTGTCCGACCCTGGGGTACCACTGCGAGCAGTGATTTTATAGGCAAGCCTCTTTTTATGGGATAGTTTGCCATTGCTTTCCCTGGCTATTCTTTACCCCCTAGCGATGAGGTAGGTACTCACTTACTGACCAAGAAATGGATGGATGGCTGAGTTGACCATGAACCAGCTGCCAGGATATCTGACCCACAGGGGGCTCGAACTCCTGACTGTGTGAGTCGCAGTGCAAGCACTTAACCACTACGCCATGCGGCTCTTAGACTGAGGTTACAGGATTAGAAATTAGAATTAGAAAACTGCACAGATTAAAAAAACTGTGCAAATGCAGCGGCTTGTACAGGGAGCAGCGGTTCTTCAAATATGTGGTTCCTAAACCATGTAAAACTTCCAAGACTGGAATGGTATGGTGAAAAATGACATGTTTTAGGCACTGTTTTGAATCAGTTGAAATTTCCAGGTTGTCTTTGCGCTTAGCCCCACATGAAGTACATTATAGTCATCTAGCTATGCTCCGATCAGACTCCTTCAACATGTTGCAAAAAATTACCTTGCAGATCCAGCAAGCTTTCTTGCTTGATTTAATTCAGTTCTCTTCTATTATAGTCCTCATCCCATGTGACTATTTTCTGTGCAGGCCCCGTGATCCACTGCATAGCTATTGTGGAGATCAAAGGGGAACTTCTCTTTTTCACCAGTTGAAAAGCTGGCTGGATCCAACCCATCGTCTTTGCATGTAGAACTGAAACTACCTCGCCAGATTTTTACAAGGGGCCTTCAGAACCTCATTAGTGGAAAGATCAGATGAAATTTGACCATAACAAACTGACAAGATGGGGCTAGGACTTCTCCATTGCCTGATCTTCAGCCAAACCAGCATCCAAGCCAGATGGGCTCAGAGAGGTTTTCATCTGTAAAGATGCATGCAAAAACTTCACAGTTTACCACCAAGCCGTTTCTTCAGCCACTCCACCCTAAGAGTCATTAAGCTGCGGATTGCCCTAAATAATTTAGCTGGATGAGATAGATACAACAGCTGATGTGATAGCTGGGGGGATGGAGAAAACCTTTCTTTGTCAGTTCATAGGCTTTCAAAATGAGCTCCGTGTTGTGTTCTATCTGATCTGGCACAAGTCTTCTGCCTGCAATACTTTAGATATCACCCACTGACTTCCTTTAGTTCCCTCATCCTCTTGATAAACCAGGAATCTGGGCTTTTATTTGAGGAAGAAAAAGGGGAGAGAAGGCACCAGGCAGTCACTTTACAAGAATAAAACCAGTCAACTGTAGAACTGAAGTGAAATAAACTTCCATTTCCCAAAGGGCAGAGAATAAAATTTACAAATAAAGCTGGCCTGGGCAGTCAGACCAATGATCATATTTGCCCTAATACTTGAGGAGCGGTTCTGCTTGTGTAGCCAGGTGAAGCAGGTGAAGTATTTATTTGCTTCACTTATTGTACTTCATTGGCCTGTCTCATCAGTGGTGGCGCAGAGTGGCTCACCTAGTTTTCCATTTTATCCTTGCAAAAACTCTGTGAGATATATGAGGGTGAGAGAAAACATCTGGGCCAAAATTCTCCAGTAAGCTGCCATGGCAGGGTAGGGATTGAAACCGGAGTCTTCCAGATCCTAGTCTGGGATTCCAACCACTACATCACACCGACTCTAGCATCCTTGCAGAGGAAAAAATGTCATGGGGGTCCACCACTAGCCAAAACCATCCTGTTTGTTCACAGCCAGGGCATTCACTACCTTATACTTTGGTGCCATTTTTTAATTAGTGGGATCACAGCCAATCATGGACAGTGCTACTGGGGGGGGGGGGGCAGAATAGCTGAATCTCAATCTTCAAATCATGGTATTTACTGACCTCATGTTTTTTTTCCACTGGCCCTGCTGTCACCAAGTATTGCTATGTCGATGATGGTCACTTTCTTGTCCTCAATCACTGTGATGTCCTTGTCCATTTGGATTTGGATTTGAAAGTCCCACAAGATCTTGGCCTTCTCATTTTCCAAGACTTTCTCCGGACAGTGTTCCCACTAGTTTTTAGCCATCCTGATGTTGTAATTCTTGCATAAATCCCAGTGGATCATCTTGGCCACTGAGTTGTGCCTCTGTACTCAGTCCAGGTAATCTTTTTGCAGCAGCTGAGTACGTACTCAGTATGCAGCAGCTGAGTACGTACTCAGATCTACAGTTTTGTCGGCTTCCTTGAACCATCTGCATTTTGCATCATCTGAGGATTTTTCGATTCTGGCCTAGTTCATTTTTGTCCTAATTGTCTGCTCATGAGTGGCTAAAATCAGTGATTAAATTTCCTCTTTCAAAGTTTCAATGCTTTGTTGTGCCAGCTTTCAGTCTTCGTTTTAATCACATTTTTCTGTACTCCTGTTTGGTTCTTCTCCATGAATCTGTCCTGTGCCCTTCCAAAGTCATCTGTGCTTATCGCCATCAGTATGTCCACTGGTAGTGCATCCCACAATTTAATTACTGGTCAAATGAAGAAGTTCTTCCTTTTGTCTGTCCTAAACCTGCTGCCCATCAACTTCATTGGGTGCCTCCAAGCATAGAATTAAAGAGAGGGAGAAAACAGTTATTTCTATCTGGTTTCTGCAACCTGTCTGGAAACAGGACATGATAGTTCTCATGGAGCCTTGGACTCTGTCAGACTTCAGTCCAAAATAAAGAAACTGTAGATGGTTATTGGGAATACTAAAGATCAGGAACAGTAATAGACGATTTCTGAAGATCACAAGCAAAGCTTGGGTTTAAATTCCCCTGCCCCCCCCCCCCCCCCGGCCAAAAGGCGCCAACCCCGTTCCCACAGAATCAAAGCGAGAATACAAAGGACAGAAGGTATTTCACACAGATAAGAGCTAAACCAGGCCCACAAGGCCAACTGGCAGAAATAGGAGATATGCTGACACCTGGGTATGAGGGAGCATCCATCATCCTGAGCATCCCTCCCTCCTGTCAAACTGAGGGCCATTCCGACTGAACATGCAGTCGTCTCCATTTTCCATATCTAGGTCTAGACTCCAGCATAAAACAGCAAGTTCAGGGCCTGAACCCCAGCTCACCTTAAGCCTGATATGTGTCAGGTTGGCTCTGGGTGTTCATTGCTAGGCTCTGGTTACCTAAAAGAGGCCTCTGTGCTCTGGGCTATTTTCCTTCCCCTTCTGTCTGCTCGGTACTTAGATGAAAGAAGCATCTCTGTTGCCTCAGCCAGAGGGCCACTACTTTCGCTTTCCCACACTTTCCCCACTTTCGCATTACATGGGAAGGGGCAGGTTGGGGGTTGGATTCAGAGGGGTTATGCTGTGGGGGTTTGAACGTTGGTTTAGAACTGGCTTTCGCAAAGCCAGGCACATGGTTTCCAATTCAACCAAAGTCCACGGTTTTCCAATTCATGAAGTCCAGGGCTGGTCATTGAGTGTATTCACAGGTCTGACAATATGTCACAGGCTTGAAGTTTAAACCCTCCCTGTGTGTCAGGGTCTGGTACTCCAGTCAGCAAACAAGACTCAGTAAAGTTTCAAGAGCTTTTTTGGAACTATGTCAGCCCCAGGACCAGGAAGCCAAAGCTAGCGCTTTGTCTCCTAAACCCCAGTATATACCTGAACATTGCAACATGGCTCATCCCTTAATGCCCCCTCCCTCGCATTCCCAAAACATCAGCATAAGAAAGACAGTGAGAAAGGAGCATTGTGGTGAGAGTGACAGACCCTTCCCTCCTCCAGGAAGCTGGAGATAAGGGAAGTGGTTTGCCTGTTCAACTAGCCACAAGCAAGCAACAGAAAGGCCTTCCTAGCCCCAGGCAATGATAATGGAAGGCCAGCTGTGGCCTTGGTGCGGATGTGCGAGATGCCAGGCCGAGCATGGCTCAGGCCTGACATTATACTGTCTGTCCCCTTGCTCTGGACTTCCACTGTGCCACATCTTTATCGCCCAGCTTCCTCCACTGATTAATGAATGGGCTTAAATATTTATGTACATTTGGGTGTTGGAGAGCCATCGTACCAGCATTCAAAAATAATGATGACCAGCTGTAAGTTTAAATCTGCTCATCTAAGAAGAAGCAGATCCCCCCCACCCAAAGCTGAGGACAGAGTATGTTGTTGCCCGACACAAACGTGCACAGGATGAAACCCCGCAAGAAGGCTCAACTTAAATGCTAGAAGGATTGATTGAAAGGGACTGAGGTTCAAAGCCAATTTGGATTGATCAGTGCCAACTCCAGATTGGTTGGAAGCCCTTCCAAAAAAAGAAACCGCACAGCCTCTGCTGGTGTTCACGGAAGCAGCACGCTGCCGGAGAAGCCGCTTGGCATTATGTAAGGGAGGCTTTTAAAAAAATCTTATTTATCTTTAAGCTGTTTTTGTACTTTTGAGACAAGAAAGCAGAAGTTTGAAAAGGTTATGTGCTAATAGGCTATTCTCTGTGCCACAGCCACAAAAGCCTTTGTGAAAAAGTTTTGGGCGACAAGAGGACTCGAAATGCCTCTGTCTTTCCCCTGCCGGCTTTTGGCTCCGTTTTGTGAGCGAATGGCTAGAATTATCCAAATGAAAAGCAAGCTTGAGTGTCAAGCAGATTTAACCAAACATTGATCTGGAGTGTTGTTGTTATTTTTTTAACTAATGCAGGTCTTTGTTGCCAGAATATGAAAGAGAAACACTAGAATCCCACATCCCTGTCATCTGCAACCCAAAGACACCACAGAGCTCCTGGGGGCTTGCTGAGAGTAAATCCGATACTTATATATTGGGAATGGGTGGGAGAGAGGAATAGATGTTGCTTCAAATCTGAAAAAGCATGATGTGAAATCTTCCCGCCCAAAAAAAGTTTTTGCACAGATCTGTGTCCCAGTTTTTACCATCAAAATTCCAGTGTATATATTTATTTCGACTACAGTCAGAGACCAGCATATACAAATAAACATAGTTTGATGTTAAAATACAAATATTGCAAACTTGGCTACATTTGCTGTTATTTCTTTGTCTGTTCCACTGACCAAAATTGAGATGAGAGTTTTCCTTTCTCTTCCAGGATATTTCATCAATATTGGGTTAATAAAATTATCCCTTTCTGCATCTAACAACTTACAGTCAAAAATAAGGTGCTCAATAGTTTCTAATGAGCCCTTGTTGCACAAGCATTTACAATCCTCAGGGGCTTTTTAAAGATTGTTAAAACTAGCGTTGGTAAAGCTTTATGTCTTATCAACATAAAACTTTCAAAATTCCAGTGTTCTACCTGTCAGGACTCCCCTGCATTGACATTGAAACGGTCAAACTTGAAAAGTTCAAAGCTTTATTGCAAGTTTCAGGAAAGAAACAGAAGCCTGTTCTGAGGCTCAAGCTCTCAGACCAGTGCTATTATGGATTGTACTTTTCATTCCCTCCCACATGCGAAACCCTCAGCAGAACACTTCCCTAAAACACCTCTGATCAACCATCAGAGGAGGAGGAGCAGACGTAGGATGCCACGCATCTGGGGGTGGGGCCTTTTTGAGGAGGTTGCAATGAAACACAGGATGTATTTTATGCAATGTTTTAGGCAGATCAAGTTGCACAGTCACATCGTTGATTACTCACACCACCTTGAATGGTATTTATGACCAAGTTTAGTATATTTACTATATCTCTTTGATTTTTGGTGGACCGAATCCCCCACAGTTAGAGTGAAACGTTTGCAGTGCTTATCAGCCTGCTTCTTCTGGGAATCTTTAGCCTTCTGCAAGTCTTTCAAAATCAGATCCCATCCATCCACAATCTGCTGAATCCAGTTTTGCAACTTAGGGGGGCTCTACAGTTTGCTGGCCAAAAAAAAAAGGGGGGGGGGTTAGTGGAATGTCCAGTAACTACTTCTAATGGAGTTTTTCCTGTACTACTGTGAATAGCATAGGGTAGGAGCTCCACCCAATTGTCCTGGTGGTAGTTACTATAACACCTTAGATATTGTTCCAATGTCTGATTGGAGCGTTCGGACTGGCCGTCAGATTGGGCATGGTAAGTTGATGAAAGACCCTGAGCCACACCCAGCAACTTCAGAAAGGCCTTCCAGAACTTGGAAATGAATTGGGGCCCCCAATTTAATATGCGTTTGTCTGGAGCTGAGTGTAAACGGTAGATATGCTGAATAAACAGTTTAGCCAATCGTGGGGCCGATGGGATTGAGGAGCAAGGAATAAAATGTGCCTGTTTAGAAAACAAGTCCACCACCATCCATATCACTGTCTTGCCCTGGCTCTCAGGCAGATCTGTAATAAAATCCATCGAGATTACTTTCCAGGGTCCATTCTCTAGGCTGAAGTAATCCCTGCGGTTTGCCTGGAATTCCTTTTGCCATAGCACAGACAGAGCACCCCTTCACATATGATTCAATGTCTTTGCACATGATGCGCCACCAAAATTGCCTTTTAACTAGATTCAATGTTTTTACAAAGCTGAAGTGCTCTGCCGATTTGGAATCGTGCCCCTGTTGGATAACTTGCTTGCATAAGGAGGGTGGCACGTAGAGGCAGTCGCCCCACCTCCTCAACCCATCTCATAGCAACAGAGAGTCATCGCCCTCCTCGACCAGGACAGGTGTTTTCCCATCTCCAAAAATGCAGAAAGAAGCTGGCAAGGCGGATCAGCAACCTGAGTCTGGGTTGGCTTTGAGGGGCAGGATTGTGAACGAGTGACTGCCAATCCCAGTTGGGCAGGCATAAGAACCATACGAGAGTCCCATAACCCCGCCTCCCCGCCCAACTCATCCGGGAGGCGGGAAAGAGCGTCTGCCAAGCGGTTAGATTTGCCCGGAAAAAAATGCACCGTGAACTTGAAACGGGAAAAGAAATTGGCCCAGCGGAGCTGTTTAGCAGACAAGCGACCAGGAGTACTGAGAGCAGCCAAATTCTTATGATCAGTCCAGACTTCAAAAGGGTGCTCTGCTCCCTGTAACCAGTGCCTCCAGATAGCAAGAGCTTGTTTGATGGCCCTGATTTCTTTGTCCCCTACAGTCCAATTCAATTTAGAACCAGAGAATTTTTTAGATAGGTAGGCACATGGGAATAGGTGGCCTTCCTAGCATCTTTGGAGTAGGGCTGCCCCGAGCGCTTTATTGGAAGCATCCACATGGACAACAAAGGCAGGGATGGATCAGCATGCTTTAAAATTGGTTCTGTAGTAAACACCTATTTCAAAGAGTCAAATACCTGCTGACAGGACTCAGACCACGGAAGCAACACCCCGGGGCGGGTGGCTGCAGGACCCTTTCCTTTAGTCCGCAATAGATGGGTAAGGGGGAGACCAGGTTTAGCAAAGTCTGGGATAAAGTCATGGTAAAAGTTAGCAAAACCTAAAAAGGATTGCAGTTGCTTCCTGGTAGTGGGGACCATCCATTTTCTGATGTCCTCCAAAGCTGGGTCCATCTCCAACCCAGCAGCTGACATTCTATAACCCAAAAAGTCCAACTTAGTCTGGTGAAAGGCACACTTGGACAACTTGACAAATAAGGAATTGTCCAATAGTCTTTGGAGTACTTTGCATACTAAACGTATGTGGAATTGTTCATCTTCTAAATAAATGAGCACATCATCTAAGTATACCACAACTCCTTTGAACATAAATCATGTAAAATATCATTAATTAAACTCATAAAAACACTGGGAGCTCCACTTAACCTGAAGGGCATCACTTGATATTCATATTGGCCATAACGGGTGTTAAAAGCAGTAAGATGTTCAAAACCTTCAGCAATCTGGACTCGGTAATAGGCTTCCCAAATATCCAGTTTAGTAAAAATATGTCCCTTTCCCAAACTGGCCAATAAGTCCTTGATCAATGGGAGGGGATATTTATTGGAATTTAATACGGCATTCAACCTCCTATAGTCAGTACAGAGGCGAAGAGAACCATCTTTCTTTTTGACGAACAGGACTGGAGTGGCAAAGCTGCTGGTAGTTTTCTGGATGAAGTCCCTAGCCAAATTTTTCTCCAAAAAATCACGTAAAGCAGTGTCCTCATTAGAACTCAGGGGGTACAATCTCCCCTTCAGTAGTTTTGCCCCAGGTATCAATTCAATTTTACAATCCGTGATACGATGCGGTGGCAGCGTATCACATTCTCGCTCCTCAAAAACTGTCTGCAGGTCCTGATAAGGACTTGGAATAGTGGGGCGATTTGTTTCTCGAAGACTTTTGGCTTGTCCAATAATTGGAGGCTCAGGGGGGACTTCATGAATGTGGCCTCCAGAAGGGGGGTTGGTAAAATGAATGATGCGATCAGCCCATAAAATGGATTATGTTCCTATAACCATGGCATGCCCAAAACCATGGGGTACTTGGAGGCATTGGCAACAATAAAACTGCAGCGTTCCCAATGTTGGGCACATTGGAGAAGTACTTTGGCAGTTTTAAAATGTGAGGGAAAACCAACCATGGGGCTGCCATCCATTTGAGTGAACTGGATGGGAGGCCGCAATGGAAACAATTCCGATCCAAGCCCCTCAACTACACTGGGGTGGATAAAGCAATAAGTGCAACCAGAGTCCACTAAAGCTTGCACCAACATCCTGGTATTTTGGGGCTGATTGGTAATAGTTAGTGACAGTACAGTGGGTTTACCGCCAGCACTCACCCCATCCTCATCAGCTGTTGCTTTCATCGCTGCCCGGGGCATTGGCAAGTAGTTCCCTCCCCCTTCCGAATCGGCAAAGGAGGGGTCGACTTCCATGGTGAGCTTGGGGTTCTTGGGCTTGGCTTTACTTGGTTTCATGCTGGGACTTTTGGCTGATGGTGGAGCAGCTGTCTGAGGAGCAGGTTTCTCTGGGCAGGTTGCTGCCAGATGCCTGTTGTCACCACAGTAGAGACATAGCCCCAACCTTCTTCTACGGGCATAAGTAGATTCCTAGCTGGAGGTGCGGTGGTTGTCTATGGGCACTAGAGGTCCCAACTGGAGCAGTCGAACAACGGGGCAGGGTTGGCTTAGTGTCGAAGGATTTCACCACGGTCATTCGAGCATCAGTATCTCCAGCTAACAGGATCCACTCCTCCAGGTTGGTTTGATTGCCTCCCATCATGGCCCATTTTAAGAGCTCTGGGTTTTATGCTTCAGTGAACACATAGACAATCCTAAATCCTGCTTGCAATGGCACGAAATTGGTCCAAGAATTCCACAAATTGCTTGTTGCCTTGGCACATCTTCATCAACTCACGTTTGGCCTGCTTGCCCATAAGCGGGTTTTCAAAACGGTTGCGGAGTGCTCTCAGGAACCGAGGCAAAGCGCGTAACTCTTCAGCTTGTCGGTTGAACAACTCCACATACCATTGGGCCACCAGACCTTCTAGGAGGGGTCCCACATCATGGACATGTTCCCTTTCACTCTGGTACTGACGTCCATAATCTTGCATATGAACATCCACTTTCACCAGAAAGAATGGTAATTGGTGGGGTGATCCATCAAAGTGCACCGACATCCATTTTCTTGCTGGGGCAGGAGTTGGCATAGGAAGGATCTGGATCTCTGGAACCACCACCTGCGGAACCCCTTGGGCTCCCGTTCCGTCAGCAGCTCCTGCACCTGCCTGTCTGGGACAAAGTAGCTCCTTGCCCACTTGCTGGGTTGTTGATGAGCTGGGTTAACTGCTGTTCTGCCATCAGGGCCCTGGTCTGCAGCTTCTCCATTTCCTTCTCCATTTCATTGAACTGCTGCTCATAATCCCATCGTTCCTCCTCTCAGGCATCAACTGCCATCATCACCTCCATTTGTCACGGCTTTGGATCCCTGCTCACGGGGGCTGTCCACTGTCGGGGCTGTCCACTGTTGGGCACGCCAACGTGCTTGCTGGGCCCGATCCTCGTTCAAGCGGGTCTGTTCTGGCCAGTAAGACTGCAGGTGTGCGTCCAACTCTT
Source organism: Sphaerodactylus townsendi (assembly GCF_021028975.2). NCBI lineage: Eukaryota > Metazoa > Chordata > Lepidosauria > Squamata > Sphaerodactylidae > Sphaerodactylus > Sphaerodactylus townsendi. Next base: position 10,613,980 of record NC_059439.1, on the reverse strand, counting down.
CAGGGCCCCACCGAGGTGGAGGGCAGCCGATCCCACCAGGGTCTGATGGGTACAACGATTTGTAATCCATGGGTTGTTTGTAATCCACAGGTTGGTCACTTGGGTAAGAGTACCAGTCCACTGGAACTTCCTTGTTAACAACCGTCCACTGCACAGATCTGTAGTCCTCCTGTTGGCGCCCGAAACCAGTTCCTTCTATGAAAAGGAGATGAATGGGCAGATGGCCCCACTCCGAATCCAAAGGCACTTTGGTGGGATGCAGACTGCTCTATCAGAGGAGCAGCTGAAGTGGTGTCAGGCTTCAAAGCTTCATTCTCCCCATCCAATATTTCAGAGATCCTTTGTTCCATAACCTTGCTAGGAACCAAGGGCATGGATCCCCCTATTAGACCTTGAATAAAAGCTAGTATCGTTGATAAAACATGCACAACTTCAGTAGGCGATGGGTGCATGAAGTGTAGCACTGTTACAGAACAGGCTTAATGTCAGGACTCCCCTGCACTGACAATGAACCAGGCAACCCTGAAAACTTCAAAGCTTTATTGCAAGTGACAGGAAAGAAACAGAAGCCTGAGAGCTCAAGCTCTCAGACCAGTGCTATTATGGATTGTACTTTTCATTCCCCCCACATGTGAAACCCTCAGCAGAACATTTCCTTAAAACACCTCCAGACCGTCAAGGTTACTTGATAAGCTAGTTGTGGAAAAAGACAGAGTAGCAAAAGCATTGCATAGCTGAAAGCCACAGTTCCCCAGGCAGCCAACCTGCCCCCACCCCCCCATAGCTGCCACCCTGACACTACCCAGTCTTGGAAGATTTAAGCTTTCCTCTCATGTCGTTTTCCTTCCAACAATAACCCTTTAGCTTCCAACTGCTGTTTATGCTATGCCGGGGAAGGGGGAACATAAAGCCTTCTATCTGTCTTTTTAGTACCTTGTCACCTTTCCTTTCCTCTGAGGTTTGGGTTGCCAAGTTCCAGGTGGGGTCTGGAGATCTCCCGTTATTACATTTCCTCTCCAGACAGAGATCAATTCCAGTGGCAGCACTGAACCCTGCTGAGGTCACTTCTCTCCCTAAATCCTGCCTTCCCCAGGCTCCACCCCTAAAATCTCCAGATGTTTCCCCACTCAGAGCTGTCCAAGGTACTCAAAATAATGTACATGGGTCCTCCCCTGTTTGTTCACACAACAATCCTGAGAGCTAGGTTAGGGCAAGCCAGTGTGGCTGCTCCAAGGTCTCCCAGAGGGCTGCATAGCGATTAGTGGATTTCTGAATCTGGGTTTCCTGGATCCTAACACGACACTAGGCTACTCGAGCCTGCCTGTATATTTCGCCCATGAGGCATGTTGAGGTCAGTAGGGGAGGAGATTAGGAAAATGGCATCAGAGAAATGATTAACCACTCCCTTCCAGCAATGTGTCACTGATCTTGTTTAGCCTGGAGGGGGGCTGGGGGCGGGGGGGTCAACAGTTTTATGGTCTTCCAGTAGCTCTCTGGCTACAATCAAATGGCTTGTGAAACCCCTAGAGAAGATCCAGGGATAGATCATGAAAATATCTGCTCTAGGGTTGTTGTTTTTTAAGTTGCTATTTGGCAGGATCTTTCCTTGTGCTGTTATCTGGGTAGCTTCATTTCTGGTGTTCTTCCTATATAAGTGCTGTTTCTACATAATATGCTGGAAAGGGGAACTAGCTTGGGATATTTTCCATTACTAAGAAGTAGCTTGTATTGATGAAAAGGTTGGCGTCCTTTGCTATATCTTGTACTCCTGGTGGAAATCTAAGGCTCAAAATATATCAAGATCCATTCCCCTTTCCACCCTGGCCCCTTTTGAGCACTACATGTATTTGTCAGTTCTGTCTTCCTATGTTACTGCATGACACTTGGCCGTCCCTATGAGTAGCCAACGTAAAATATAATTTGGAAGCTAAGCAACTTCAGGCTAGCTGGTTCGCCTTTTATGGGTTATCAAAATTCGACTTGTTGGTGCAGAAGCATTATTGTTTGAGCTGGCAGCTCCTGAAGCTGGTTGAGCCCTGAAGGTAAAAAAGACTCCCAAGTTGAGGCAACTTTTCTTGTTCTCCTGACAGACGAAACTACATTTGAAGCTGGAGTCAAAGTCCAGATCCACAGTCAGTCTGAACCGCCATTCGTCCAAGAGCTTGGTTTTGGAGTGGCACCTGGATTCCAGACATTTGTAGCCACACAAGAGCAAAGGGTAAGTTCAGCTTTCTCCACACAAACACACAAGGTTAGGTTCAGCCTGCTTTTCCTGTGGTAAAAAAGGAAGGAAGGGAATGTTTTTAGACCACTAAACGGAGCCCCTGTCCTATGGTCACTTTGCTGGGGGCCATAGAGTTTGCATGTAGAACGTGGCAAAAGTCATGTTGAACAGAAACTGCCATGAGGAAAAGAAAGTGAGATTGAGTGAAAAAGTTGGCTGCATGCAGCCCAGTGGGCTTTCTGCGTCGATGCCTTCTGGAGTTGGGAAGAGGAAGGGCTCCTGGTTGTGGGCTCCTTGTAGGGACTCTGGATTAACTGTAAATTAAGGTGAGGTGGTCTCTTCAACATGCACATTTTGGGAGATAAGCAGAGCTGATTCGTGAGGCACAATCTTCAGGGAGATTGTGAAGGAGTATATGTGTGTTAAGTGTGGTCAAATCACTTCTGACTTATGGTTTCCCCACAAGTCAATGTCCTCCAAAACGTATGATCATCCACAGCCTTGCTTGGGCCCTGCAAACTGGGGCCGTGGCTTCCTTTATAGAGTCAATCCATCTCATGTTGTATCTTCCTCTTTTCCCGCTGCCTTCCACTTTGCTAGCATTATTGTCTTTTCCATTGACTCTTGTCTTCTCATTATGTGTCCAAAGCACAACAGCTCCAGTTTAATTATTTTAGCTCTTAGGAACAGTTCAGGCTTGATTTGATCTAGATGTCACTTATTTGGGGGGAGGATGTTTGGTTTTTGGTGATCCACAGTATCCTTAAAATTCTTCTCCAACACCACATTTCAAAGGAATCTACTTTCTTCCTGTTACCTCCTGTCATAGAAAAGGTACTGCACATACATCTTTTCTGCCTCAGGTGTCCCAATGCCACTCTCCAGCCTGTGCATTAAAATCCTCATTCTGTGAAGCTGAAGTCAGTTTTATCTTGTCCTGTGACTTTGGATTTGCAGTTGTCAAATGGAGCAATGAAATGACAAAAGTCCAGATATGCAGATTGGAATGCAAGATCAAAAAACAAACTGAGCACCGCAGAACAAATTTTGCATGTTCAAACCTGACCTGCGGCACATTTCGAATTGCCTGTGAAAAACGGCACTTGCGGATTTTCAGCCTGGCCTAGCAAAAATGATCTGCTTGCAAAAACAGGTTCCTACAAATGAGTTGCTATGAATATTCCCAAGACCACGTGCAGCAGCCAGCTGGTAGTGCAAGTGTAACCCTTCAGGCCAAAGTATTTTTGTGTCTGCCTAATTGGATGTTATGGGGATCATGTGGCTGCTATCAACCCATACCTTCTTTCTGCCCATCTTTTTGGTAATGCCTCATACATGGACGTTTTGATATGATGTCAGCACCTCGAGTGCAATGCCCCCTCCTTCAAGCAGCAGATTATGAGTGGAAGCAGGGATAAGGGGACGCTGGGCACAGTAATGTCACAGAGGGTGCCCTAAATTGTTTGCCAGCACTGGGCATCCCTGTCCAATCTGGTGAGCACTTTCATTTGTTTATATGTATGTTTTATGCCCTGCAGTCTCTCCTCACAGGGAACTAGGAGTGGCTTACAACATTTAAAAATACAGTAATATGTTTGAGAGCCAGCATGATGTGGTAGTTAAGAGCAGCCGACTCTAATCTGAAGAACTGGGTTTGATTCCCCACTCTCCACATGAATGGTGGACTCTGATCTGGTAAACCAGGCTTGTTTTTTTCACTCTTCCCCCAGAAGCCTGCTCAGTGACTTTGGGCTAGTTACAGTTCTCTTTGAACTCTCTCAGGCCCACCTACCTCACAAGGGTAGATTCTGCTTGGGCCGAAAACAACGCCTCAGGGATGGGAACAACGCCATCCCTGCGGCACTGTTTGCACGGCTGCCACCTCTACAATGAGGCAGCACTGTGCTCCCCCCCACCCAGCAGGAAAACACTAATTTCAAAACTCGCTCAATTAGCGAGTCTTTTCAACAGGAGCGTTTTCCCGCCAGCGCCATGCAAATGGCACCAGCTTGGAGGTGCCGCTTTTAGGCGCCTCCATTTGTCCTTTGAACTTCCCTTCCCTGTGTAGCTCTGCTGGGAGGAAGGAACATGCCTCCTGCCCTCCAACCCCCGGGCATTGCCACGGCCATGGGACGGGATGTGTCCCTTCCTCCCTGCAGAGCTACACAAGGAAGGGAAGTTCAAATGACAAACGGAGACGCCTCCATGCGAAGGTGCCTCTGAGGGCCACGGCCGCTCCAGGGCTGCTCGCACAGAAGTGTGTGAATGGCCCCAGAGCTCCACCGGCATTACTTATACTGGTGTGCTGCTGGTTTACAGGCCCATGCGGAATCCACCAAACTGCCTGTTTTGGGGAGGGAAAGGGAAGGCAGTTTTAAGCCACTTTGAGACTCCTTAGCAAAGAGAAAAGTGAGGTCTAAAAACAAACTCTTCTTCCTGAAAATACAATACATTCAGATATTATGCAAATGAAAACAAGAAATAGAGCAATAAAACCAATTAAACCATCAACTGAACAACGAATGACTCATATCAATTAAAAACAACTAAAGCAACTCCCCAATTTGTATTGTTAGCCACAGGCCGCATGAAACCAAACAGCTGGACTTGTTCTGTGGAATGCTGAAGGATTCTTCATATCTGAGGATTATCCAGGGAGCAAATTGCAGAGGAAAGAGACAACCACTGAAAATGCCCTTGGTGTAATGGTTGACAAGTAGACAATTTGCAGGCCGGGCACCAGGATGACTGTGAAAGATTGCAGTCTTGTTTACAGCCCTTGAATTGTACCCCGGAGTCTGACACTTGGGGCCAAGCCACCTCAATCCCCCTAGCAGCTGGGCTGTCCCTACCTCTGTGCACCCCAAGAGGAGCTACACGCAGCATCCTCTGAATCTCAGAGCCAGTGACTGTGGCATTGATGCTAATTTAATCTGCAAACATTTGGACATGTGCAGGTCTCCACTGATTATTTTCTCCATCTATCCACATTCCCAAAACACACTTTTGAAACCTGCACCCATTAACTGTTCATCGACTTTCCAGTTTTGACATTAAAAGTTTGGAAATGAGCTGGGAGGGCACCGAAGATCATCCCACTTCCAATTAGGACCAATTATGTTAGAATGCTCAGCTAGCTGGCTGCGTGCTGCTGTCTCTTTGGGGTTCAAGGGAACCTTCAGGAAACGTTCATAAAAATTGCATATCTGAAAGACAGGGTGGCTGCATAGCTGTTGGAGGAGAAGACCCGTGTGGCTGGGATCCGCTTTGAAATGAGAAAGTGAAGAGACAAGCTGCAGAACAAAGGGGGTATTTAAGGAGAGAATGGGCAGGGTGGAAGAAAAGAATGGGAGTAGGACAAAGGTCTGGGTGGGTGGATTGTGTGCCGTCAAGTCACAGCTGATTTATTCTGTAGGGTTTTCAAGGCAAGAGACATTCAGGGGTGGTTTGCCACTGCCTCCCTCCACATGGGCTGAGAGAGTTCTGAGAGAACTGTGACCGGCCAAAGGTCACCCGGCACGATTCATGCGGAGGAGCGGGGAATTGACAGGACAGGATTTCCTTCCACTGCAATTTTCGATGTGTCCCATTCTTGTAATACCCCATTAGGCAATGAATTAACTCAAAGCAAACATTATTTTTTTTACTCACAGCCCCATCCAGATGGGGAGGGGCTGAATGGCTAGTGGAGTTGGTGCAGGCCCATGCTGACACCTGTGCTCTCCCAGCTGGCGTAAGTGGCAAACAGGGAGGCAGACAGGCATCACAAAGCTCCACAGCACCCAACCCGCTTCTGGTCGCCGCTTCCAGAGTTGCCTCGGCCTAACGTGGAGGCTGACACAACTGTGGGCATTCCAGAGGTGTTCCCAACAGGCAGCAGGAAAGACAGTGGCATAACTGTTTTTTCCCCGATGTCTTTCAGGCAGCCGGGGAGGTTTTTTTGTTGTTTCAGCCTCCCTGCATCACTGGAAAGCCCTCTGGAGGCAGTGAATTGCGCTGCCATAGCTTTATTGATAGCTCTTCATTCTTACTGAATTTCAGAGCAGATTGCAAAAGTTTTAGAACAACACAATAAAAACTATGAGACATAAAGCAAATAATGCAATAAGGCCAGACAGCAAAAATTAGAAAACAGTGCAATTTTTAAAAAACCATGTAGGACATGGCGTAACATAATGCCAAGGCCAGATCACAAAAATGAGAAAACAGTGCAGTAAAAATGAGATTACATACAATCAGCTGTACAATAATACAAGTTCTGTTTACCCTGCGTCAACTGGAACAAATATTCTACACCAAGTGCAAAGCTGGTGGCCAAGTTTTTTGTAATAGTGTACAAATTTTGGAGCACCAAACAGAGTTGATTCAAGGTAACTATGATTGCTGGGAAAATTCTTTGTGAATCTTAAGATTTTAATCAATTTTATTGATTCACTTAATTTTATAATGACTTAGGTATGATGATTTGCGTTTTATTCTTTTTAGGCCAGTTGTCACTGCTATTTGTTATTATGGATCACTGAACATAAATAGAGTATCTGTCTATCAACGCAGTAATAGTACCACATTCCTTCCAGCGTATTTGCTAGCATTCTGAGTGTGTCATTTCCCCATGGGATGCTGTTACGGGCTTCTTGAACCAGAAGAATACAGTAGCCAGGCCACGGCTGACTGTTTTCTGCTGTGTCCAGTGCAGTTTGTCCTCATTACTTTATAATAAGGTGGCAGGGGTGGTGGAGAACAGCACGTTTCTTCACTAGAGTTGCAAAATCACATGCAGTGAACTCTTGTCTCACTCAGCCAGATGTTTTTGTCCACCACCTGCAAGAACAAGCAAAACAGCTCCTGTCACTTCCAGTACAAAAGCACTAGCAAAACCCAGCAGAATTTGCAAGGAACCACACCAGGTGCACACCAGCTGGAGGGACAGAAGTGGCTCGAAATCATATTATCTGGGATCGATACACTGTGAATTGTCTGTGCCGTACCACTGTGGAAGGGATTGCTGGGGGTTGGAAAACCTTCCTTTCCCACAGCCCCGTTTTCAGTAGCAGAAGCAGGCCTGCTGCAGGAAGACGAAGAGCCTCCCTGGAACAGCCGTTACTGCCAGCTCAGCCATAAAAATTTAAGAGGCTCCAATTAAGCAACAGGTTAGAGATGCTGTTTGGGCGATATTGGGTGGGATGGCTGAAAAGTACCCCTGGGAGTCATCCTGCCAAATGTTTCTGCAATATCCAGACCATAAAAAAAAAACAAAAAAACAAGAAGAAGGATATCAGGTGCTTGCTTTCTAGAGGGAATGGATAATTGAGTTGTCCCCTCTGCCCTAGGTGGCATTACCAATTTACACATTTCCATAAAGTACACAGCGTGCTTATGGGATCCCCACCTGGCGTAACAGTCAGTTATCAGTTCCGCAGTTCCAGCATACATGGTGTCCCCTGTGGATCACGACTGTAACAACTGTGGAAATTGGACATCAGTGTTCCTCTGTCCCTTCACTATTTTCCCAGCCTGAAACAGTCTCAAGAGTGGTATTTGTCCTGTAAGGGACATGGCTACTCATTGCATGCATGGGGCCGGAGGAACTCATGCCTAATTGTTACAAGGACACAACATGGAGACCCTGGACCCAAACTGCGTACACCAGGAGTGTCAAACATGAGGCCTGGGGGCTGGACACGGCCCCTTGAGTAGCTCAGCAGGCCTGCAAGCCAGCTAAGCCAAGAAAAACCCCTTTGCTCCCAAGATCCAGAGTGATGGGAGGTTCCCTTAGCTGGCTCATGGGCCGGATAAGCCTTCTCAAGTCAGCCCCCCGACCCTGCAGCCACTCCCAACCATCCAAGCACCTTTCCCCAGTGCCATTCTGGGACAAGCTGAGGTGGCCACATTATATCCAGCCCTTGTAACAAAAGAATTTGATGCCCCCAACACGTGTAAATGTGTGTGAACTGGCCCCTTTAAGGAGGATGACTTCTAGGAGAAGTTGGGAGAAGTTTGGCAGGGAGGCAAAGGCTATCCCACATTGCTCATCAAGGGTCAGAAGGCCCAGGGAAGATGCAAAGAGCAAAAATGAAAAAGAATAGAACTGAGGTGAAGAGAAGGGGGGGAGGGGTTAAATGGGATATGGCACTTCCTTCGGTGCCAAGCTTCTTCCCAGCACTGTCTTCATTCACTCTTTGTTGGGACCAATTGATCAGTGAATAGAACGGAGGGTCAAAGTTTCCCTGGGAAGGGTGAAGTGAAATTCTGGGTTCGAATGCTCCCCTAGAAATCCATCCTTGCACTTGAAAGAAAAACAGCATGTTGATGGAAAACTAAACAAACCTACCTGACATTCTACAAATTTACACATGCAGGGAGGTATTTTGGGGTGAAAACATTCAGATATATTTAGGTCATTATCTGTAAGGAACTTCAGAAGGACTTGAAACAAAGCAACTTAAATCAGTTCATTTATTCCATAAACTTCAACGGTCTCAATACACGCAATGCGAGAACTGACCCCCCTCGGCTAGAGCTGTCGTTTTTACAGACGAAGTCACTGCCCCTCCCCCTTACACAGACCCAAGCAAAGGTTCACACAGGAAAGCAAAAGTAAGCTTCAAACATATATGATAAGCATAGCAAGGGTCAGTTCTTGTAGGCAGTAAGCTTCCAGTACGATGAATCTGCCAAGGTCGAGACGGGCTGGGTGAGCGCACTAGCTCCCCACCCCTACATTCCGCCTCCCCTAAGAAACCCCCTCCCCCAGGCTTGCGAGGGAAGGCTTTATGAAAAGCAGCAATCAAAGGGGGGGCATCAATATTCTCCACATAAATCCATTGATTATGACCAGAGGGGTATCCCACCCAGGAGACCAGATATTGGAGTCGCATTGCGAACATAAGCGAGAGTCCAGAATAGCCAGTCGATTTACGTAATGCTTGTGGCCATCAACGCATCACCCGGTGACGGGGAACCTCCGTTGGGTCGAATTACCAGGCATCTGAAGCGAGGAGCCTGCTTTGAGTAGACTAGGAGTGAAAGACAGGGTGGAATGTTACTTTCTATCGAGTTAGGCAGTTCCAAACGCGCGGTCACCCCGTTAATGACTTGGGAGATTCTGAATGGGCCTATGAATTTCTTGCCTAGCTTGGAATATTTGTGCACATCTCTCAAGTATCTGGTAGACCAAGATAAGCTCCAGGCTCACTCTGTAAGGGGAAATCAACCCCTATGTTTGTCTGCTTGGATTTTTGAGCCTCTTTGGCGCTCTGAGAAAGGGAAGTGGAAACAGAATTTCCAACCCTCCGCTTAGGGACTTTAATCCAGTCTCCAAATTCAGGGGGCTGCAACGCAGAAGTCGGGGAGTTCAAGGTAAAGGGGGGAACGAGCGACCAGACGCACTTCTATTTCAAAAGGCGTTTTATTGGTGCTACTGTGCACCGCGCATTATTGTAAAGCATATTCAGCGAAGGGGAGCAGCTGGAAGCCCAGTTGTTTTGATGGTAATTGGTGTAACAAGCGTAGATATTGTTCCAATGTTCTGTTGGGTCCATTCGGTCCTGGTCAAATCACTTTGAGATGTGGTAGGGTACGGCGACAGCCGCGGTGGTTCCCAGAATGTCCAAAAAAACGCCTTCCAAAATTTAGAGATGAATTGGGGACCCCTATCAGAAATTACTCTCTCCGGAGCTGAGTGCAAAGCGCATACACATACGTTGAATAAACAACTTGGCTGAAAGCTTAGGCGCTCGACGGGATGGTGGGGCGAAGGGAACGAAGTGAGCTTGCTTGGAAAGATGAGGTCCACCACTACCCAGAGAGAGGCCGTGTTCCCATGACTCTCTCAGGTAGATCTGTTATAAAGTCCATTATGGATATGATCTGCCAAGGTCTGGCAGCTGGAGGGATGGGATGCAACAGTCCATGAGGGATTCCCGGGGATTCCCTTGAAAGCTTCCGCTATCACGTGGGACACCCCTTAATGTAAGACTCAATATCCTTGCGCATGGAAGCCACACCTCAAAATTGCCGCCTGAGTAAGTGTAGGGTTTTCAAAAATCCAAAATGCCCCGCTTTGGCGAAAGGCATCATGCCCTGCCACAGCAGAACTCTGCTTGTGTAGGGAAGGCGGCACGCATACCAACAGTTACTCCGCCTTCCAAACTCCGCCTTGCAACTGTATAAGAGAGGGTCCGACTCCTCTTCCGGGATGTCCTGTTGTCCCGCCTCCTCTAGCCCCAGACGGAGAAACAGCGCATTACACCATCGTCCTGGAATGCCCACTGGGGGGAGGCAGGGAGGCAGCCGTTTGAGATCGAAAGTGACCGCCAGCCCCAACTGGAGGAGTGAAAGGATAGTTCGAGGGGTGTCACGCAAGGAGGTGTCCACCCCTTCGGCTGGCTGGGACAAAGCATCGACCAACTTGTTGCTGTTGCTCTGGGAAAAAATGGACTGTAAACGCTAAACTCTAGAGAAGAAATGCGGCCCACCGCGAAGCTGTTTTAGCTGACATTTTGAGTGGGGGGTAGACAAGGCAACTAGGTTCTTATGGTCAGACCATACTTCCTGGAAACGGGGTGGCAGCCCCCTTCAGCCGAATGATGCGTGCCGCCAAGTAGAAAGAGCTTCTTTTATGGCGGCCGTCTCCTTGTCCCCTACCGTCCAGATTCAGTTCAGTAGGCCAGAAAGTTTCTTTGACAAAGCAATGCACACGTGGACAAGTTTATTACTCTTTATTTCTCTGCAAGAGGGCAGCCCCCAAAGCTTTTATCATCCGCTAATTCGACATTACGTACTCATGAAAGGCAAGTTCGGGATCCAGGTGTTTTAAAGATGGGCTCAGTAGTGAAAGCAACCTTTAAGGAGGGCCTGAAAGGAAGCTCTTGACAATCCCTCAGTCCAGGGAAGGGGAGCTGGGTTTGGATGCCCACGAGGACCTTTTCCTGTAGTGCGTAGCAGATCTCGTTAATGGCTTGGGGCCAGCTGGGCAAAGCTGGGGAATAAAGTCTCCGATAGAAATTGGCAAACCCAGGAAAGATTGGAGTTCATTACGAGTGGTAGGGACGGGCCAGTCAGCGAACGCTGCTACCTTGGCAGGATCCATCTCTAGCCCTTCAGGCCGATATCCGATAACCCAAATAGTCCAGGGATGTCTGCGTGGAACACACATTTTGATACAACTTGACAAACAGAGAGTTGTCCAGTAGATCGTTGCCCAACGCCACAGCCCTGACCAATCTTTTCATATTATTAACTCTCTTCCACTGTTTGGCGCAGTATATATCAAGAACATCATCCAACATATACCACTACTACTCCTTGAATAAAAAAAGTCTTGCAAGACATCATTGGATCAGAGACATGAAAAAAGCCCCTGGGGCTCCGGCTAATCCGAATGGCATTACACACAATATTCATATTGTCCAAATTTAGTATTAAACGCTGTTAAATGTTCGTAACCTTCTAGCAATCCTTACTCGCCGTAGTAAGCCTCACGTGAAGTCCAATTTGGTGAAAATGCGTCCCATTACTCCAGAAGCCGATCAAGCAAAATCCTTAATTAAAGGCAAGGGTACTTGTTGGAAAGTGAGACGGCAGTTTAAACCCCAATGAGTCGGTGCAAAGGCGCAGGGAACCATCTTTCTTTTACAAACAAGACGGGGGCAGCGTGGGTGCTTTTGGTTGCCCGCACGAATGAAACCCCTAGCAAGATTTTTATCAAGGAAAGCACGGAGCTCCTTTTGTTCCGGCCGGGGCTCATCCGTTATATTCTCCTTTCGAGCAGCGTTGTGCCCCCGGAAATCCAAAGGAAGGGATCTTGCAACTCCGATGTCTCTATGGGGAAGCTGATCGCATTCCTGTTCTTCAAAACCATAGCCAGGATCCCAGTATTGCTTCGGGATCCCAAGCCAGTTCAGGGCTCCGGAGCAAGTTCAAGGAGCGAAGCGTTTAATGTTGTGAAGTTGGAGATTCTAGGGTTTCTGTCAGGTGGTTCCCCTCATGCATATATGACCCTCACAAAGTAAGGCGGTCCGTGGAATCGAACAACGCGTTGCTCCCCAGAAAATGGTGGGTTCATGGGACAAGAGCCAAGGCGCATACCCAAAACGATGGGGTGTTTGGCGACTGGAGCCAATATGAAGCTGCACCTCTCCCAGTGTTCGGCACAACGTAAAAGCACTGGTTGGGTCTTGAAGTGAGCCGGACTCCACTCAGTCCCCAAGGGGCTGGCCATCCATCTGAGTAAAAAAGGGATGGAAGCTTGGCTAGCGCTATCCGTTCGAAAGTCCTAACTGTTCGGGCTACCCTGAGGAGTCTCATTAGAGCAGTTAAGGGAGCAGCCTGGAAGTCCACCAAAGCCCGGGCCAAAATATGGGTGTGCTTCGCGATGGAAATTGGTTAAAGTGGTCATAATAATGAGTTATAGCGGGGCCCCTTCACTCACCCAGCGTCAGGCGCTACCCGTCTCTCTTGTCAGCTGGGTCTGATGAAAGGCTTACTCCTCCAAAATCGATCTCTTCGCTGTCATCTTGGGCGTCATCAGCCAGGCTGCGGGCAGCTCCTTGAGGCTCCTTCGGACCCGGTTTACGGGTTCCGGTCCTGGCTGAGGATCTCCGTGGCTGTAGCGCGGGACGGAGTGCCTTGGGTTTTTTCGGACAGTTGGCTGCCAGGTGGCCTGGGCCCCCACAATACAAGCATAAGCCAAGACGACGGCGACGATCGGATGTGGACTCTGTAGAGGGGGGTCCTGTTGTGGTCTTTTTAGGCAGAGCGGCGGCGGCGGGTCTTCCCGTTGGCTTGGTTGGAGGGGCTTTTCCCGTCTTGGATCGATTAAGACGGGATGCAATGAAGTTACCTGTTGTAATCCATTCAGCGATGGTTTGGGGCTGGCGCACCATGTCTGCCCAGGTTCTCGCATAATGTAAGGAACTTCAGAAGGACTTGAAACAAAGCAACTTAAATCAGTTCATTTATTCCATAAACTTCAATGGTCTCAATACACGCAATGCGAGAACTGACCCCCCTCGGCTAGAGCTGTCGTTTTTACAGACGAAGTCACTGCCCCTCCCCCTTACACAGACCCAAGCAAAGGTTCACACAGGAAAGCAAAAGTAAGCTTCAAACATATATGATAAGCATAGCAAGGTCAGTTCTCCGGGCAGTAAGCCCAGTACGAGGAATCTGCCAAGGTCAAGACGGCTGGGTGAGCGCACTAGCCCCCACCCTTACATTATCCCAGCCTTCCTTCAAGAAGCTTGGGGGGGCACATGTGGTTCCCCTGTGCCCATTTTATCCTCACAACAATCTAGTGAGGTAAGGTGAGGCTGACAGAATGTGACGGTCCTCAGGGCACCCAACAAGCTTCACGGTTGAGTGTGGGTTTGCACCCAGGTCTCCAAATTTTAGTCCAGTGCTCTCAACCGAAGCACCAAACTTGAGTGATCCGTGCCTGCCTGCTGCGGTTCCATCCAGAACAATTTCACTCCTCGATTCTGGAGACTATGTAAAACAGCTTCTCTCTGGGACTTTGCAGTCATGCCAGTTTTATGAGCGTGCTACATTAAATTCCCCAAAGAGATGAAAGTGTGAAGGGAGGAAATTCAAATGCGCCATATGTGCTGTCTCCCTTGTGAGACTGTGAAGGTGGGGGGGGGGGGGCAAAATGCAGGACTCTGTTCCCAATTGCTGCAGCGTAGGATGGCCTGATTGGCAAGCGGGGGGGGGGGGGGGGGGCCAAGGTTTGCAGAAGGGGAAGCATTTAAACATCTTGCAAGCAGAGAAGCAGCTCTGTTTTCAGGTGGTCCCATTTGGTGTCTCCTTAATGAACATTGGATTCCTGGCTCGTATTTTCATCTTGAACAAAATGGCATCATTCTGACTTGGCAGGGGTAAGGGAGGAGAACAGGCAAATAGCTCCCATCTGTGGTCCAAGCACAGGCAAGCGTAGGAGCGATCGCTTCCTTCCCAGGCATTGATAGACGCAAAGTTTGCACACATCTCACAGTGATTGGCAAGTCTGTTTTAACAGGGGACATCTTTCAAATTGGACTGATGAGCCATCAGGTACGTCTGTGCCTGCTGTGCCATTCTCACACAAGCCGAGACACAGAGAAGGACTTCTTGTGGGAACAGCTGCATTGGAGAGAGCCCTCCACTTTAAGCACCTCACCTGCTCTTTGCCATTTACCTGTGTCTGTTCTTCCACATGTTAGTCTATTAATTTATTATTTATTTACTTCATTTACTTCATTTTTAAAAGAAGAAGAAGAGTTGGATTTATATACCCCCTTTCTCTCCTGTAAGGAGACACAAAGCGGCTTACAAACTTCTTTCCCTCCCCCCCTCACAACAAACACCCTGTGAGGTAGGTGGGGCTGAGAGAGCTCCGAAAAACTGCGGGAGAGATAGGCACAGGGATACAACCTCCCATCCTTCCTCTTCTGCAGCAGGGCAGCGCCCATAGCCTTGTCCGAAGCATCAACATGCACAGTAAAGGGCTTGGAGGCGTAGGATAGGTTCTGACGTGAAGGCACGCTTAAGCGCCTGGAAGGCCGCTCCACACTCTGGGGACCACAGCAGTGGAGCTGAAAGTTTGGTTGCCACCAGCCCCTTCTCCTTCGTGAGCAGCAAATCAGTGAGGGGAAGTTAGGAATAAAGTCCCAATGGAAATTGGCAAAGCCCAGGAACGACTGCAACTGATGCCTGGTTCGGGGCTCCTGCCACTGCAACACATTCTGCTCCTTACCCGGGTCCATCTCTAGCCCCTGGCTGGAGATCCGGTAACCCAGAAAGTCCAGCCGCTCCTTATGAAAGTCACATTTGGAAAGTTTTACGAACAAGTCATTGTCGAGGAGCCGCTGTAGCACAGCCCGCACAATCTTAATGTGCTCCTCCACAGTCTGGGAGTAAATGAGTACATCATCCAAATACACCACCACCCCCTTGAACAGAAAATCCTGGAGAACGTCATTTATCAAACACATGAAAGTCCCGGGAGCCCCAGATAACCCACATGGGAGGACGCAGTAGGCAAACTGGCCCAGCCTCGTGTTAAAAGCTGTCAGGTGCTCATATCCCTTGGTGATCCGCACCCGATAGTCGGCTTCCCGCAAATTCAACTTAGTGAAAATTTTGCCCTTCCCCAGACAGCTCAGCAAGTCTTTGATCAGGGGCAACGGATATTTGTTACACGCGGAGACTGCGTTCAGTCCCCGATAGTCAGTACACAGTCTAAGGGAGCCGTCCTTCTTCTGCCCAAACAGTACGGGAGCAGCAAAATCACTGGTCACCCGTTTTATGAAACCCCATTTCAAGTTTTTGTCCAAAAACTCCTGAAGCGCCTGGGCTTCCGATGGACTCATGGGGTAGAGATGGCTTTTTGGGAGCTTAGCACCAGGCAGTAGTTCGATCTTACAATCAAACTTATGGTGGAGCAGTAGTTTGTCACACTCTGTTTACTTGAACACCCTCTGGAGGTGGTCGAGGGATGGCCGAGACATTCAGCGCACTCCCAGCCACCTCATGGGAGTCCCCCGCCCACAGTGGCAGAAGACCGGACAGATGGTCACCGCAAGGGGGGTCAACAAATCAGATAGAGTTGGAGGACCAGGAGATATCGGGGTCGTGGTCCCATAGCCAAGGCACTCCTAGACCAGGGAATATTTGGCCACCTCCGATGCATGGCCGGTGCGCCCCCCAATGTACCACCGTCCATCTGCTTGAACAGGATAGGGCAGCATAGTGGAACCCACTGTAGCCCCAACTGGGCCACTAGGGATGGCTGCATTAGGCAGTGGATGCACCCCGAGTCAACAAGTGCCTGCATCTGCACACTAGTCCCACAAGTCTGATTTGACACAGTCATGGAAAGAAGGAACGGGCTGTTGGTTCCACTCACCCTCAGTTCTGTGCCCTTAGAAGGGACCTGGCATCGGGCGCACTTCAGGCCAGGTTGCTGTCATTTCCCTCCGACTCCTGGCTGGACTCGGGGCCACCCGCCTCCTGGGAGGCCAAACTCGCCTCGCGCGGCTCCACTTGTAGTCCCGAACCCTTCTTGAACAGGGACTTTTTCTCTGGACCCTTAGCCATCCTGGCCTTCGCTGTGCCATTGGCAGGGACTACCGGAGGGTTGGGCTTCTTGCTAGGACACATGGCTGCTTTGTGCCCTTCTCCGCCGCAACTCAGGCAAAGTCCCAGTTGTTGCTGCCTCCTTGCCACCGTGAGCCGGAGAAGTGCCCCCCGGTGGGGGATGAGGAGAAGCGGGCGGGGGGTTGCCCCACTGTTTCAGTAGCTGCACTCTGGGCAGGCAGACCTCTGCCTCGCCTGCCCGCGTGTACCACCTGCCAGGGAGGTCGGCTCCGCAGTCACCATGGCCCACTGTGCCACCTCTGGGTGAAGCCCCTCTTGGAAGAAGTGGATCTTCACCTGCTCCGGCCAATCCTGGACCACCCCGGCTAGCTGGTGGAACTCCGAGACGTACTCACTCATGGACCGGGACCCTTGCCTGATCTGCCACAATCTGGCACGGGCCTTCTCCTCCTCTAACAGATCCTTGAACTGCCACCGCAGTGCCAACATGAAGCGGGAGAAGGAATGCAGCTCTGGTGCCTGGCCTTCGTAAAGTCCCACGTACCAGCCGGCCGCTGCCCTCATGTACTTGCTCGATCTCGTCCTCGTAGTCACCACCGCACCTCTCCATAAGCGCTTCGATCTGCACAAGGAAGTAGGGTAGTGTCTCTGTCTTCCCATTGAAACGGGCCTTCAACCGACGCCGACGCCGTGGGGGCTGCGGTGGCTGGGGATCCCGCTCTGCCGCTTCAGTGTGGACCAAGAGGAGTTCCATGTTGCACCGTATCAAGTGTATCTCCTGCCGCATCTCATCTCGCTCCCGCCGCCAGGCATTCGTGCCTCGCTCAGGGGCCCACGCCATTTTATTTTATTCATTTGTACCCCACCAGTCTGCCCAGTGGGGACCCAAAGCATCTAACATTATTCTTCTCTCATCCATTTTATCCCCACAACAACCCTGTGAGTTGGGTTAAGCTGAGAGAGAATGAGAGAGAATGATTGGCCCAAGGTCACCCAGTCAGCTTCCGTGACAAAAGTGGGGATTCGAACCCAGCTCTCCCAGATACTAGTCTGACATTCTTAATCAATGTACCACACTGATCTGAGGTCTGACAGTTCTTATATATAAGGCAAAACTTATTTCAACCAGTTTCCCCCTCTGGTCTTAGGAGAGCCCCCAAAATAGTTTTTTGTAGTCAGTGAGAGCCTGCAAGGTGTAATGGTTAAGAGCAGGTAGACTCTAATCTGGAGAACCAGGTTTGATTCCCCACGAGTGACAGACTCTTATCTGGTGAAGTGGATTTGTTTTCTCACATGAAGTCTGCTGGGTGACCTTGGGCTGGTCACAATTCTCTCATAACTCTCTCAGCCGCACTTACCTCACAAGGTGTCTGTTGTGGGGAGAGGAAGGGAAGGAGTTTGTAAGCCACTTTGAGGCTTGTTATGGTTGAGAAAAGCAGGGTATAAATACAGTCTCTTCTAAATACAAAAAAATTGGACCTTGCCTAGCAGAGGCGTTCCTCCCATTGGGGCAAAGTGGGCAGTTGCCCAGGGCGCCCTATTGTGGTAGGCACCAAAAATGCAGGTTCGTGTGTGGGATTTTGTTTGTATTTTCAGTGTTTTTTTCCATTTTTGGCCTGCAGGGGGCGCAGTTTTTAGGTTAGCCGCTAGCAGCACCACAATTTCAGGGATTTTTCAGGAGACTCTCCTGATGATATCACCCAGGTTTGGTGAGGTTTGGTTCAAGGAATCCAAAGCTATGGACTCCCAAAGGGAGTGCCTCCATCCCCCATTGTTTCCAATGGGAGCTAATAAGAGATGGGGGCTACACCTTTGAGAGTCCACAACTTTGGACCCCCTGAACTAAACTTCACCAAACCTGGGTGGTATCATCAATAGGGGCTCATGAAGATACTCTAAAATTTTGGTGCTGCTATCTTAATAATTGCACCCCTGACAGCAGGCACCCCCTAAATTTCCCCAGATTATCCTTTTAAATCCACCTCCTTCCTGCCAGTGCTTGTTTTCTTTCTTTTTTTAATTCTCTCAATGCCTAATAAAGATGAGTAGTAGTAGTAGTAGTAGTAGTAGTAGTAGTAGTAGTAGTAGTAGTAGTAAATCCACCCCCTTCGGCATTGATTTAAAGGGAGAATCTGAGGTCCCCAGTTTAAACATTGAAAGTGATGCTGTTTCAGGGTGGGGGAGAATCCACCCCAAAATAGCATCACTTTCAATGTTGTTTAAACTGGGGACTCCAAATTCTCCCTTTAAGGTGGATTTAAAAGGAGAATCTGGGCTCCCTAGTTTAACACCATTGAAAATGATGCTGTTTGGTGGTGGATTCCAGCATCACTTTTTAAAGTAGGGAGCCCAGATTCTCCTTTTAAATCCACGTTAAAGGGAGAATCTGGAGTCCCCAGTTTAAATAATATTGAAAGTGATGCTGTTTCCCCCAATTGAGGGGACTGGATACAACACCATAAAATGTTTTCATAGCAGTAATAAAACATTTTGAAAGCATTTTGAAAATGTTTTTTTAAAAATATTTCTGTTGTGTGGCATGGCCCATTGCTGAGTTGGGGCATGTTCTATAATGTGATTGTGACTTTGAAATGACCTGGTGGAAAAAAATCATTGTTTGGTCACAGTGGGGTAGGGTGGCTGCCCGTGGGGGGGCATCAAACTCAGGTTTGGCCCAGGGCTCCAGTTTGCCTAGGTATGCCACTGTTGCAAAATGCTGTCCCTCTGTGCTGCAGCAGCCGTCTCCCGGGACTGTAAACTGGAGAAGACATGCTCCAAGCGTAGAATCAGCATTTTTACGAGAGCTATGCAAACCCAACCACCTCTGTCACTCAAGGCGCATCAGAGGAGAGCACAATCAAGCATTCAGGCTGTGTTTTTCCCAGAGATGCTGGGGGCCGACTCAGAAGGGACGTGGCTGAAAGCCAAGGCCGGCTAAGCGAGAAACACTGACACTGAATATGTGATCATTCCATCATTTCCGATCCCGTCACCTACATGGTAGCATACGGCAGTTGAAATAACTGAAAAGATTTGTGTGGAAACAGGGCTGAAGCAGACGCCGAGGTCATCAGAGATGACAATTATTTATTCCCTCTTATCATGCCGTCTGTAGCATATGGGCATCGCTCCCTACTCCAGATGACTAAATGGCAGCAGATGCCGCGCTATTATCTTGCTGGGGAAACACAAATGAGGCATGGAGGCCCTTTGATGGCACTTTGTCACTGTCACGGGGAAATCCTTGATTCTCCCACTCAGAAGTCTCCCCAAGAATGTCCTGGGCCTCGCCCTTTGAGCTGCTGTTGCTGCTGCTGCCAGATGTTGAGGGGGTCTCATTAGAGCCCTTGGCCCAGAACTTCTTCCTAGGCCAATCTGGCACTTTGAAAGTTGGGGAGAAGTCACTCTTTTATTCATAGAGCTGAAACGAAGACAGGGAAAGCTGAAACTTGGATGTGCATATGTCAATCCTCATTTCAGAGTCTCAATTTGTGCAAAAGGAGCCAGCGTGGCGTAGTGGTTAAGAGCAGGTACACTCTAATCTGGAGAACCAGGATTGATTCCCTGTTCTGCCATTTGAGCTGTGGAAGCTTATCTGGGGAACCAGATTAGCTTGTGTACTCCAACACATGCCAGCTGGGTGACCTTGGGCTAGTCACAGTTCTTTGGAGCTCTCTCAGCCCCACCCACCACACAGGGTGTTTGTTGTGAGGGGGGAAGGGAAAGGAATTTGTAAGCCCCTTTGTGTCTCCTTGCAGGAGAGAAAGGGGGGGCGGGATATAAATCCAAACTCTTCTTCTTCTTCTTTGGCACTAACCTACAGCGCTTTTTTGTTGTTTTCGTGAAGGGGAAAGTAATTTTGACATTCAAGAGTCACTTAAATGTAATAGAATGTTGGGTCTTTATGGGATAAATTTTCCAGTCACTTCTGAATACTCTTATTTCCTTTAAAGTTGAACTGCATCTATATATTTACCGCCTTTTTCTTTCTTCATTTTAATATATTTTCTCCCCAATTCATAATAAACTATTAGTTTGCTGCTGTCTTCCAAATAAATCTAAGGACGTTACTAGCCCCTAAAAAGTTTTACTAGCTCATTTGCTCAAATGTGGTTATTCATTTGAAAGCCTGAAAAATAAAAAAAAACCCACCAATTTTTTTTCCCAGATTCACAAACACTTCTGATCTGGTCCCTTTTGGATAATTCTTAGTCTCCATGGGGGATCAAATTAATCCCAATCATATTCCTAAATACTGCAAAGAGGTCTAAAAAAACTCTGAATCTAAAAAAAACCTGGAAAAATATCTAAAAAGCTGGAGCTTGAAGGGTTAAGGCCCCTCTCCCTTCCCTGCATGAACCACAGGCAAACTGAGGCTGCAGTTTGTATTCTGTGTATTGAACACAGCAGTGATCTTCTGTCTGAGCTCAAGGCTATAGTCTGAAGCACGTTAACCAGGCAGCAATTCCCACTGAATTTAATGGGACCTTCTTCCAAGCAAAATGTGTAGGATCATTAAAGGAACTGTACCTGCAATATTAAGCCAGTGGATTTTAAAAAGTGATATCTCTCACATTATCATGCTTTCTGTTTCAGAGATGAATTTCGTAAGGGGGGGGGTGACTGCTTGCCACTTGCTGATCAGTCTGCTCCTCCTCCCTTTCTCACACAGCTGACATACCTTCCGCCTCCATGGGGCGAATGCCGGTCCTCAGACTACGGCCTGGACTTCTTCCCTGTCTACAGCATCACCGCCTGCAGGATTGACTGCGAGACCCGCTACGTGGTAGAAAACTGCAACTGCCGAATGGTGCACATGCCAGGTGTGTCTTTGGAGATGAGCAGTGATTGGCCGTGCCTCTCCTCTGGTACCAAAGCTGACAAGAGCAGGTCCCGACAGCGAGGCACAACTTCATCTCGCCAGGGAAGTATGATGCCACAGCAAGTCTGGAACAATGATTAGGTTGAGCTAGAATAGCAGCAGAATCCCCCTTTTTGTTCTGACCAGAGATCAAGAAGAAGAAGAAGAAGAGGAGGAGGAGGAGGAGTTTGGATTCATATCCCCCTTTCTCTCCTGTAAGCAGACTCAAAGGGGCTTAAAAACTCCTTTCCCTTCCCCTCCCCCACAACAAACAACCTATGAGGTGGGTGGGGCTGAGAGAGCTCCGAAAAACTGTGACTAGCCCAAGGTCACCCAGCTGGCATGTGCTGGAGTGCACAAGCTAATCTGGTTCACCAGATAAGCATCCACAGCTCAAGTGGCTGAGCGGGGAATCAAACTTGGTTCTCCAGATTAGAGTGCATCTGCTCTTAACCACTATACCACACTGGCTCTGCACTAATCTGCACTTCAGGAATCAGGCCATATTAAGATTGGGTTGGGAATACCTGCATATCTGGGGAGTGAATCCTGGGGAGAGTCGGGCTGGGGGAAGGAAGAGCCCTGAGCAGGATATTCTGCCATAGAGTCAACTCTCCAAAGCAGCTGTTTTCTCCAGGAGAACTGATCTTGTAACAGCAGGAGATCTCCAGGGTCTGCCTGGAGCTGGGCAGTGGGAAGCTGAGCCCTTCTCCAGCTCACTGAGATTCAAGAGACTCCTTTAGTGGTGTGGCCAGTTAGTATAACATTCCCCCTTTAACTAGAACTTAATTCATGGCATGAATCTTCTGCATCCCTGCAGCTCCAGAGTCAGGACAAGCACAGACTCCAATCCAGACGCTTGGGCCCAACCCAAACATTGATTTTTTTAAAAAGTATATTAAAGTTGTTCTAGCTTGACTTTCGTCAGTAAATGTTGAACCAGCCTTTTTAATGCTCCAGTGCGTCTTCAGATTGTTGTTCACCACAACTCTGGCTTAGCTGTTTTTTTAAGGTGATGTGCTGCTTCCAGTATACTGTCCCCATCACAGTCTAAAATAGCTGATTATAATGGTATGGCTGTTGCAGAGATCTAAGACACACACACACACCCCCAGCCAGATAACTAATTTAATAAGTGCAGTGGCTATCTTCCCTGTCTGGGGAAATTGTGTTGATTCTTACTAACTGCTTATGAGACAGGACAAGGTAAACTATGGAGGTCATGAATACAACTAACTGTTGTGGATTTTCCTGGCTGTGTGGCCATGGTCTGGAAGTTTTTGCTGCTAATATTTCACCTGCATCTACAGAACCATGACATGCCTCTGAAAATGCCAGCCAAAACTACCAGACCACAGCCACACAGCCCGGAAAACCCACAACAGCCAGTTGATTCCCAGCTGTGAAAGCCTGCAACAATACATCACGTATCCAATTTGAAAAGCATTAATTACTGCAAGCTAATTGTACCTTTTGTGTTCTTTCATTCAGCTCACACACAGCCTTTCATGTATCACTCTTTCTTGACAATGAGCAGTTGATACATGCAGTCTGTTGATTACCCACATGTGAATGAGATAGCACTCCTTTCTCTGCATCCCTTCTCACCAGTTGCTTCATCTGGTCCCTAGACCTAGTGTGCTGGCAGTATTTTGTAGGCTTCTAAGCATTTGAACTGTTCATAAACATTCCATAGCAGCTTAGTAAATGAGCCAGTCTAGGGAGATCTCATTTCAGCATACCAAAGTTTGAGATGAGAAGAGTCCCCTGTCATATTCCTACCATCCTAGGAGACAAGAACGAAATTGCTCCCACCCTTTACTGTTCACAGTCCGTAGCTATAAAGGTTTCAAAGTTTGCATTTAACACAAAGGGTATTTTTCTTTTTGTCAAGTTCTCTCTCTCTCTCTCTCTCTCTCTCTCTCTCTCTCTCTCTCTCTGTGTGTGTGTGTGTGTGTGTGTGTGTGTGTGTGTGTGTGTGTGTGTGTGTGTGTGTGTGTGTTGGGGGCCAGTTGGCAAGTCATTGTACAAATCATTGCAATCCTTGCAGAGCTCACATAAACGCTAGCCGTGTGTATGTTCCTTTTTTTATTCAGGAGATGCTCCATTCTGTACGCCAGAGCAGTATAAAGAATGTGCAGAGCCCGCACTAGGTAAGTTTTGTAGGACAAAAAATGTTCTCCTTGTCCATGATGTCTGCTTCTCAGGGTTTTCAAGCTGCAACACCTGCGTTTTCAAAAAATAACACTAATACTTGTAATTGCTAAAAAGAATTTGGGATGGGGAGGTAAATCGTCACACAAAATCTTTTAACATGAATTGGCTTGCAGAGTTTTCAACGTATATTCCTTCTTTCCACATCTAAATTTCAGGTTGGGCAAAGTTAGAAGAAGAAGAAGAGTTTGGATTTATATCCCCCCTTTCTCTCCTTCAGGAGTCTCAAAGGGGCTTACAATCTCCTTGCCCTTCCCCCCTCACAACAAACACCCTGTGAGATAGGTGGGGCTGAGAGAGCTCCGAGAAGCTGTGACTAGCCCAAGGTCACCCAGCTGGCATGTGTGGGAGTGTACAGGCTAATCTGAATTCCCCAGATAAGCCTCCACAGCTCAGGCGGCAGAGCTGGGAATCAAACAAAGTTCCTCCAGATTAGATACACGAGCTCTTAACCTCCTACGCCACTACGTTACAGCTACTGCCTTGCAGTTCATCACCCAGGCTGCAGATTCAGAAGCAGTGTTCAGTCAGGTTTCGAAAGCAAGATCTGAATAACATTGTTGTTTGGAAAATGTCGTGAAATTTCAAATGTGTGTGACATTTCATTTTGGCTGGATTGCTGGAAGGGTTTGGCCAGAGATTAAATCCAGCATGAGCAAAGAGTTGCACTAAGATCTAGGAGATCAACATTTGGGTATTATCCTGGTCATGAAATTATTGGCCTTTATACCTCCTCTCTCTTCAGCAAAGATTGATGCCTTCCACTCTAGCCTACAGGCCCTTTCTCTGACAAGTTACTCTTCCACTGAAGGACGTCTCCTTAGGTGACAGGAAGGTATGAATCTTTACCAGTCAGATACGAGCCAGCGTGGAGCCTTCTGCAGATTCTTGCCTCACACACCAATCTGCAGCACAGAAACGTGGCCTTGCTGTTCTTAGAGATGGATCGTTGATCTGATCCAGCCTAGCCAGCCTTCCTGTCCACGTGCATCAGCCAGTGGTTCTCCCAGTTTCTGATCTGGTTCCTGCTTCACCTTTCAGGCCTCCTTGGTGAAAAAGACAGCAGTTACTGCGTGTGCCAAACACCCTGCAATCTGACCCGCTATAACAAGGAACTCTCCATGGTCAAGATCCCCAGCAAGACTTCAGCCAAGTACCTCGAGAAGAAGTTCAACAAGTCAGAGAAATACATCTCGTAAGAAATATAAGACACTGTCTTATATTCGGGGAAACACAGTATCTAGTGTCCATTGTCCCAAGGGCTCAGTAATATCAACAGATCTGATTTTTACAAAAAATTGTAGGAATTGTCACACAGCCATTTGCTTAACTCACATTTGAGAGTTTTAGCTCAAATGCAAAGTCTATCAACTTTTAATCCTCCATATTCCAATCCAAGACCAGCCACCTTTTATAGTTAAAGATCCAAACTGCATTAAAAAATTAGAGCTGAAATGGGCAATTTAATTAACATGTCAGTCGATAATACATAAAGCTTTTAGAACCCAAGCACTGATTATTGCAAGTTCTATTTATTTTATATATTTATTAAAAAATTATACCCCACCTTTCCTTGTGGTTTAAAGCAGCTTACAATAATAGTAATATTACTAAGAAGCAACATAGGTGAGATCTCACAATAAGTAATAAATATACACAGGACCGCCCTGCATGTTTTTTTAGTGTGCTAGCATAAGAAAAAGAGGAGGAGTTTGGATTTATACCCCACCTTTCTCTCCTGTAAGGAGACTCAAGGTGGCTTACAAGCTCCTTTCTCTTCCTCTCCCCACAACAGACACCTTGTGGGGTAGGTGGGGCTGAGAGAGTTCCCAGAAACTGACTAGCCCAAGGTCACCCAGCAGGAATGCCTCCGGCACTCAGGTGGAGGAGTCAGGAATCCAACTCGGTTCTCCAGATTAGAATCCACCTGCTCTTCACTACACCACACTGACTCTCAATCTGTGCATAGTTCACCCTTCAATCAATGGCAACTATACCTCTGTTATTTCCCTTTCTAAAAAGCCCTTTAGTCCTTAAAAATCTTTGCATGCCATTTTCGTCACATCCTGGTTATTCCAGCTTCCCACCCATCCCCCCAGTACTGATTAGCTTTCATTTTCTTTTTAAAGAGCCATATTTGGTTCTGTATTGAGCTGTGTTTGGCTCAGGGATCGACCCTTGCCCTAGATTCAGATTTCACACCTATATTCCGGATTTCTTGGAAAGCAGAATAGAAACTGGGCCTGTGCCTTAACGTCTCCTCTCTTGGATTTGTTTCCATATGTCCCATTTCTATTATCCCCCCTCCCCCCTTCAATCAGACTGCATCACCAATAGGATGGGCGTTTTGGGATATCCAAAAAGAGGAAAAGGTAGAAGATAATATGTTCTGTTTGCTTCGAATCCACAGGGCACACTGGCAGACTTCCTGATGGTCTCTGCCCAGCAATGATCTGTTTCCTGCTTAGGCATAAGACAGCCCTTCGGCTGTCCAGCAAGAATGTAGGATCTCTCAGCACTTGGCAGAAAATGTGCACTGACAGCAGAAAACATCCCTGTTTTAATGGATGCAACTCTTCACTCTTGACTCCTTCCTGACTATTTCTTGTCTCCCTTAGGGAGAATATCCTCGTTTTGGACATATTCTTTGAAGCCCTCAACTACGAGACCATTGAGCAGAAGAAAGCATATGAGGTGGCAGCTTTACTTGGTGAGTAAAGTATGTGTGCAGTCTGTATGTATAAATTGGACAATATGGATGGAGAATGAAGAGAAAAAGAGCTGGTTTTTACACCCCACTTTTTCTCTACCTTAAAGGAGTCTAAAAGCAGTTTACAATCATCTTCCCCCACCCTCAACAAGCACCTTGTAAAGGTAGGTGAGGCTGAGAGAGTCAACCCTGGATCTTCAGATCAAAATCCATCACTCATGTGGAGGAGTGGCAAATCAATCCCAATTCTCCAGTTCGCCACTCTTAACCACTACACCACACTGGCTGTCGATGGCATTATTAAGAACTGGAAGTTGGGAGTGAACATGACTCCAGTAAAAGGGGAGTCAAGAGTTAGTTGATGATAGTTGATAGTTAGATGATTAGTCAATCAAAATTTTGTAGCCAGCAGTAGGACTGGAATTTCCTTGTTGCTCAGAACAGTGAGCAAACTCACCCCAGAAACTTTTCTAGTAGCCATGGACCATCACCTGCCCTGACCTATTGCTAAGCAGCTTAATTTTGCAGTTGCCCTGAAGTTCCTTCCTTTGGTCAGAATTGGGTGATAGCAGGCAGCCTAAATCTCCATCTGGAAGCTTCAAGGCCCAGTAGCGTATCAGCCTATAGACAAGGGGTACCCCTTGTCCCCGGGCGCCACTCTTCTGGTCACGTGGGGGGGGGGGTGCAAAATCAGCCCCCCCATGTGACCAGGAAGTCCTGCTGTCTCGTCATTTTCGCGTGCCTCGACCCCATCCGAGGCACGCAAAAACGACGAGACAGCGGGACTTCCTGCTGCCTCCAAGTGCCCTCAACCCTGCCCTGGACTCCCCCCTCCTTTCCTTCCCCCCCCCCCCGCCAGCTGGGCTCCCAGCCGGCAGTCTCTTCTGACCTCCCCTCCGGGCAGGCCAGAAGAGACTGCAGTCCTGGCCTCGGAGACCTTCTTTTATAAGCACTGAGGCCAGGGATGGGGCTTGGGTAGCAGGAAGTCCCACCCCTTCCTGCTCCCCAAGCCCCACCCACCTTATAAAAGAAGGTCTCCGAGGCCGGGACTGCAGTCTCTTCTGGCCTGTCCGGTCAGAAGAGACTGCAGGCTGCCAACTGGGAGCCCAGCCGGCAGGGGGAGTCTGGGGGGGAGGTGGGCACCCTAGACCTTGCCCATGTCCATGGTGACATGGGTGGGGTTAAGGGCAGTGGGGGGCAGAGCCGGGTGGGGGGGCAGAACCTGGGGGTGGGGTGGGGGGACAGAGCCTGGGGGGCGTCCTGGAGACAATTTGTCTCCAGGCGCCATTTACCCCAGGTACGCCTTCCAAGGCCCCAACTGAGGGTCTGCTGTGGGGTCAGATCCTGACACTGGGCCTCTCTCTAAAGGCAAATTATACTGTCACTAGAGCAGTCCTCTGGGAAGATATATTGTAAGAGAGCCAGTGTGGTGTAGTGGTGAAGAACAGGTGCACTCTAATCGGGAGAACCGGGTTTGATTCCCCACTCTGCCACTTGGGCTGTGGAAGCTTTTCTGGTGAACCAGATTAGCTTGTGCACTACAACACATGCCTATATTGGTATTATGCCTAATAAAGGATGTATGTATGTATGTATGTATGTATGTATGTATGTATGTATGTATGTATGTATGTATGTATGTATAACACATGCCAGCTGTGTGACCTTGGGCTAATCACAGTCCTTTGGAGCTCTCTCAGCCCTACCCACCTCACAGGGTGTTTGTTGTGGGGGTGGGGGGGAAAGGGAAAGAAGATTGTAAGCCCCTTTGAGTCTCCTTACAGAAGAGAAAGGGGGAATATGAATCCAAACTCTTCTTCTTCTGCTTCTTCTATAAGCAATATTATCCCCCCTCCCTCCCCCCCCTCCCCACAAATGTGTGCCTCCTGGATATTATACAAACTGTTGACCCTCTACCACAGGAATGAACCATTGCATAAATTCCGCATAAAGGTGGATTCATATTCCATTTTGAACTCTCAGTTTTGAATTTCCATATATTTTTATATGTATTCATTTAAAATGTCTTATCTGAAGACAGTAAACAATCAAAGTGTTTTCCACAGTAAAAGAAGAACCGAGTATAAAAGCTTTGGGGCTGGCAGAAGACATTATTATTAGGGCCAACCAACATATTTTATATTATTCATATAAATAGCATGTATTAGGTGCCCTAAACAATTTATATCCCCCTTTTCTCCCAATCAACAGCTGCCATCATTATATCCTGCAGAAACCTCTCTTCACAAAAGTACGATAAAAACAGCAAAATTAGAGCAAGGCATCTAAGCCCTTCGTAATGTCCCACTTCCATTAACCATTGACAATCTCTACTTTACAGAGTCCAAAATCTCTGCAGGGCTGAGACAATAACAGACAGTGAACTGCTTAAGGGCCCTGCTGAAGAGTTTTGGACTTGCAGCATTTTCTAAACACTGAGAATGACGGTGCGGCTTTCAGAATTTGACTTTGAAGGATACTTTTTTCGGTTTTTAAAGGCCTTGTTAATAGGCCATAATGTTGAGGATTGGGTTGTTGAATTCATTGCTGATACGCTTTTTCATTTGATGAACATACAGAGTCAATATGGAAACATTTTAAAAATGTAAGGTGAGGGAGTAGAATTATATGTATGGAAGAGACGTTCTCTTCTCCCAAATATTAATTTCAGTTCTGCAGCACACCAGCAGCCCCTTTTTTCCTTCTCCGGTTTCCACCCCCACCTTGTCTCTAAGGCTTTGATTTTCCATCCATCAGGTTGAAAGCTGCTTCACTTGCTGTTCTTATCAAAGTCACTATCCGGCCCCTTCTGCTGGATGAAAGTTTAATTTCTGTTTGTTTGTCCCGTGGCTGTTGAAAAACTCCGTTTAAGCTCTCACTGTCATGGGGGTAACAAACCTTTCCTTTCCAAACAGTGAGATCCAAACCAGTTCATGTAGGAAAAATATATCTGAAACGTACTGGCAGGGGAAGGGGGAAGACTCCTCCAAGATGCTCGTGACTTCCTTTGTTCTTTGCTGGTCCCTGGAACGTTGTGACAGAGCTTGAACTGAACTAGCAGAAATGAACTTGACTGATGATGACAAATGAAGTGCTTTGCTCAAAGGAACAAGAAACCAAATTTGCAAGGTCATGATAAGTGATAAGGCACCTTATCTCCTCAAGGTAATTTAATTTGTGCCTGACATCAAAGTGGAAGAAACCACAGACACTCTTGAGGATGGACGAAAGCTCTCAACAGACCCGAGAGGTGTGCAGATAGACACCAAATTAAGGTTACAGTTTTATGCACACTTCCTTGGGAGTATCCTGTTGAATTAGAGACTCTTACTACTGAATAGGCATGCTTAAGATTAGGCTCTAACTTCAGCTAGAACAAATGATTCACATGGGAAAAAAAGAACCAAGTGCAGCAGCTTAGCTTAGACCAAGGGTGTCCAACTCTGGCGCTTCACATGTTCATGGACTATAATTTCCATCAGTCCCTGCTGGCATGGCCAATTGGACACTTCTGGCTTCGAGTGTTCTGAGGAGATGTACGGGACTTTCATAGATGAAGATGAGGTAGCGCTGTTCTTCATCAAAAAGATCCACTGCCATTTTAAGTTGTATGTATAGTAGGAGATTTCAAAAAAGAAGAGGAGGAAACATTGGTTCTGGTGGGTTTTCCAGGCTGAGTTTTTGTTGTTGTTGTTGTTGTTGTTGATTGGTGTCCGCCCTGCTGGAAGGCTGCTTGGTGGAGGAAGGGATTTAGTTATTTGATATCTTGCTGTGGGGATAGATGTTCATTACAGGGTCAGAAATCTGCGAGTTTTACCATTCCCAGAGCAATGATACAACCTAGCAGTTAACCTAAAAGTCCAATTCATTAGGTTGGCTCAGGACTGATTCACACATTACAAAAACATCTAGAGTTTCATAGAATCATAAAGTTGGTAGAGACCACAAGGACCATCAAGCCCAACCCCCTGCCATGCAGGAAGACACAATCAAAGCACTCCCAACAGATGGCCATCCAGCCTCTGTTTAAAAACAGAGATAGACTCCGCCACCCTCTAAGGAAGCATATTCCTCTATGGAAAAGCCCTTACTGTCAGGAAGTTCTTCCTTATGTTTAGGTGGAATCTCTTTTCCTGTACCCTGAACCCATTTCATACCTCCCATGTGCTTGCAGCCTGGTTTCTCCTCCCCACTCCTAGTATCATTTTCCTGAAACCCCTCCTGCAGAGCTGCAATTTGCCCTTTGGGGACACTGTAAATTTGCCCTTTGGGGACACTGTTGGGGAGTCACAGAAGCATATCTTTGTAATGGGGGAATTTGCCCTGAAGTTGGCAAACATCTCACACTGAATCCCTCCCTGTCAACCCATTCCTGCCCACCCTGAAGGCAACTTGCAGAAAATAATAACAATCTGCTATGCAGAACAATTGCGAAGGTTACTGCAATAATGAAGTGTTTTGAGAGCTCTATAAAAATGCTAGGTATTGTCATATTTTAATGTCAGTATTTAAGTTTCAGAGCAGGTAGTTTAATGTCGATTCTTGGCTTTCATCCAAGCAGTTCGAAATTCTGATGGAGTTTTAACCTCCCAGCAATACTGCGAATGGAAATTTGAACCCAGATCCTGGATCTTGGTGGCAGGTTTTCTAAATGCTGTGGGTGGGTGAAAAGTAATTTTTCAC
Source organism: Sphaerodactylus townsendi (assembly GCF_021028975.2). NCBI lineage: Eukaryota > Metazoa > Chordata > Lepidosauria > Squamata > Sphaerodactylidae > Sphaerodactylus > Sphaerodactylus townsendi. Next base: position 10,583,212 of record NC_059439.1, on the reverse strand, counting down.
TGCCCCCTGATCCAGAGGACAAAGGAAAACAAAATATTTTAACTGCTAGGATACAGCCTTCAGCGACTATACTCCCAGTTCAGGCGCCACAGTCTTTTATCAAAGGAAATGCTGATCACCACTTTAGTGTCAGGAGGAGGAGGAGGAGGAGGAGGAGATTTATATCCACCCTTTCTCTCCTATAAGGAGACTCAAAGGGGCTGACAATTTGCTTTCCCTCCCCCCCAACAAACACCCTGTGAGGTGGGTGGGGCTGAGAGAGCTCAGAAGAACTGTGACTAGCCCAAGGTCACCCAGCTGGCACATATTGGAGTGCACAGGCTAATCTGATTCCCCAGAGAAGCCTCCACAGCTCAAGCGGCAGAGTAGGGAATCAAACCCAGTTCTCCACATTAGAGTGCCCCTGCTCTTAACCACTGCACCACTGCATAGATTTGCCAGGGATGCTGGAGGTTTTTTCCTTCCGCTAGAGCCAGTGTGGTGTAGTGATTAAGAGTGGTGAACTGTGTTTGTTTCCCTGTTCCTATACATGAAGCCTGCTGTGTGACCTTGGGCTAATCCCAGTTCTTCAGAACTCTCTCAGCCCTACCTACTTCACAAAGTGTCTGTTGGTGGGGTAGGAAGGCAAGGAGTTTGCAAGCCACTTTGAGACTCCTTACAGAAGAGAAAGGCAGCGTATAAATCCAAACTCCTCCTCTTCTTCTAGGCACAGAACAGCAGTCACTGAGGAAGTGCAGGGGAGGTTGAACTAAATGACCCTTGTAGTCCCTTCCAGCTCTGTTTCTATGCCAATGAGGGATGGAGATCACAGGACAGTGGGTGATAATTGTTTTTGTGGATAGAAGAATTGTTCCTCTTCCCACTTGGGTCTGAACATGCACATTATTCTGAAATGTATATTCATGAGCCAGTGCTTTTAGAATCCTCATTTATTCTCTAGAGTTTATTCTCTAGGCCAATTGGCCATGCTGGCAGGGGCGGATGGAAATTGTAGTCCATGAACATCTGGAAAGCCACAGGTTGCAGACCCCTGCTCTAGAGGGATCTGAGGCTGTTTGCCATACATCACTCTCGGGCAATTATAGTGATGACACTGTTACAAAATCTGTGCATGCCGGTACATGAAACAACTCTTCCCTTCTCTCTCAGGTGATATTGGAGGTCAGATGGGCCTTTTTATTGGTGCTAGCATCCTCACCATTTTGGAAATATTTGACTATATCTATGAGGTGAGTGTTGGCCTTTTTTCTTCCAGTGTCAGCAAGGTACTGAGGTTCCATTGGTACTGAGATCGTAAGCCTTTCTCCCATCTTTTGCAGTTGATTAAGGAGAAATTGTTAGACATTCTTGGCCAGGAGGAAGAGGAAGGAAGCCATGATGAGAACGTGGTAAGTATTCTACCCACGCTTCCCAAGTCAGGCCTCTGGGCTTTAGGTGTGGAGAATCCAAGAGTCGAAGCCAGTGCAAACAGTATGGGTGCATTGCCCTTCAAGCTGAGGAAAGACCCAGGGGCTCCAGTTAAATTGGGGGCCCTGTGCCCTTTGCTTTGTCAAAGTAGATGCTCGGAAGCATTCTTCTTTCCTTTAACTTTGTGCCTTTCAAGGCTGAGTCCTGACTCCTTGAAAGGTTCTGGGTTTGAGTCCAGGAGCAAATCCCTGGGTATGGTGAGGCCAGATACTTCATGGAGGCTCTCTGAAATTCAGGTGGGGAGAAAGAGGCGACATGCAGTTTCTGAAAAATAAAGGTGCAGAGACAACAATCTGAAGCCCAGCCCAGTGGTGTAGTGCCCAGGGGATAGGGGGGCGTCTTGCACCAAGCGTGTGCCATTGTGGGGCAGGGGTGGCAGGGGCACAGGGCACATACGTCCTCTGGGCGCAGTTCCCCCTCACTACGGCTCTGCCCCAGCCCCTTATTTATTTATTAATTAAAACATTTTACCCCACCTTTCCCAAGGCAGCTTACAATGCATAATCAAAACAACCAACAACAATAAAGCCCCAAATCCACCCCCTCAAATCTAATACATTCCAATAAAATTGAATAAAAATGCCTGCAATCTACACACCATTAAAAGCCCTGCTACAGAAGCTCCGGAAATTTCCAAGGTCAGTTCTGTCAACTGCTGCTCAGAAGGCATGATCCACAAAGTAGGCGCAACAGGAGAAAAACGATCAGCTCTTGCTGATGATGGGCAAACCACTGTTAATGAAGATCATTCATCAGAGATGTGAGGTCTTTTAATGTTTCAGTGGTGCAGGAAATGCACTCTGCTCATCTTCAAAGGCACGCTCTTCTTGCTCAGTCTAACTTTCACATCTTGTATCGTCAAAGGGTTTCACGGCTGGAATCACCAGTGTGTTGTGGGTTTTCCAGATTGTATGGCCGTGTTCCAGTTGCATTTTTTCGTGACATTTCACCTGCATCTGTGACTGGCACAGGCAAAACGTCAGGAGAAAATGCTACTGGAACATGGTCATACAACCCGGAAAACCCACAACACACTAGTTTCATATCTTGCTTTGGGCATTTCCAGACTTCACTCAAGTTATGCTAGTCAACAGTTCCAAAGTAGCACAAAGCTCTTCCTTAGGCGAGATTTTCAAAGGAACTATGCATAAAAGCACAAAACAAATCATTCTGAGAGAAGGCGTTATTGTTAAGTGTCATATGCAATTTATTTCATACTTAAAGATGTAATAGGGAGTACCTTTGGCAGATAGACTCCGTTAGAACCATTTAAGAGCCTGAAGCCACAATCTTACACATACTTTCCTGGGAGAAAAACCCACTAAATCATATGGGACCTACTAATGACCTTTGTAGGGGTTGATCCTTAATTCATGTTGTGACAGACTGCATGATAAAATAAAGGTTTAAAAGCAAGTCAGTCAGTGGTATAAGGTGCCATCACAACAGAGTGGGGAAAAGCTTTTTAGGAACAGTAAAGTGCCCTGATTGGGTAAACTGATGTGCTCTGATTGGTGGAGAAACCAGTTGATTCAGAGGAGGAGGTATTTCTCTGAGTGGAAAGGTTTTTGTAAGTGCCTGGATCTGGACTCAGTCGTGTAGCTACAAGGGAGGTGGCAAGGATGTCTCTGCAACCCTTTACCTCCAGGAATCCCAAATCACCCTCGCTCCGTTCCCTCCCCTCACTTCTTGCCTTCTTCCTCCTCCTCCTCCTCTTTTCTAAACAAATGCCTCTCCTCCCGCCACACACTCCGTGGCAGTACCTCAGGTACGGGGGGGGGGGGGGATGGCAGAACATGCAAATCACTTCTGGGGCTGCTGCTGTGGCCACAGAGCACAAGGGAACCCCGCCCAGGAGACAGGCAGGCAGGTAGGCAAGTGAGCCCCAGCAGTGCAATTGAGAGTGGATCGATGGAGCCCCACAGAGGCTCAGAAGGCAAAAGCAAAGTTTGCAGGGGGTGTGTGAAACTACTATGGGGAGGGGCAGCATGGAGGCCCATGGGGCGGGAGTAGAAAACTTGAAGTCCGCCCCAGGCTCCATTTTCCCCAGCTACGCCTCTGCCCGGACGCCTACAAGTTAACATCAAGTCCCTTAACTGTGTTTGTTAAATATCTACTCTGAGGGCATTTCAGTCAGGGAGTGGATCTGACTTGAAATATACTGAATTCAGGGCGATTTCCCACTGGTGATTAATCCTGGGATAGTCCCCCGAAATATACAGGTTCCCTCGAGATCTCCTCACAGCCGAACTGTGGAACACAGATCAGTCCTGTTTCTGGTGCTCCTACCTCACCTTATCATGGGATTTTCCTGGACCTACTTGTATATGCACCTTTTTGAAAAAAACATTCCAATGGGAGCTAATAGGAGATGGGGGCTACACATTTGAGGGTCCATAACTTTGGCCCCCATGAACCAAACTTCACCAAACCTGGGTGGTATCATCAGGAGGGTCTCCTAAAGACATTTTGGTGCTGCTAGCTCAGGGGTCAGCAACCTTTACCACCCAAAGAGCCATTTGGACCCATTTTACATGGGCCCGAAGATGCACCAAGCCGGGGAGGCAGCTCCGCATGGAGCCGCCTCCCGTTCGGCCTCCACTCACCTTTCCTTCCAGTGCTGGGAGGCGGAGGCGCCGGGCAGGGAAACTCCCTCTGCTCGACGGAGCAGGCAACTGCCTGCTCTTTGGGGCAGGGGGGGATGGTGGCTGTGACCTGCCCGGTGCTGCCACCTCTTGCTCAGCGCGGGGTCATCACAAGGTGCTGTTTACAAGAGCATCAGGGATGCTGCGTGCTGAGGGGGTGCGACAGTGGCAGCGTCGGGGCTGCTGCACTGTCGCTGCCCCTGTCGTGGGGAGTGCCGGGGGACCCCACACTACCTGAGGAGAGTAGCGCGGGGCTTAAGGTAAGTGGGGAAAGGCCCTTGGTTGTATCTAGATTAAATTTTCAGTGGGAATTCGGCCTCAGTGTGTGCTGACAGCAGACAATATACAGACAGGAGAAAACTGGGAATTTTATTTAGTGGTCAGAGCTGAAATGGAATAGTAGTGAGACTTTACACAGGTGATCATAAATAACAGGGAAGGGAATATATCTTTTGGGGGAAGAAGAGTTCCTAAGCCAGTTAAAATGGGAATTGCATACTCAGATGGATTCCCAGTCTGGTATATGAGTGTTCTGTTACATTTGCTTCAGGAGAGAGACTCATGTAATGTGGGTAGCTAACAGTGTCAAGGCTGTGTGTGTACTGTGTGAAAGGATACCAGCCTGTTAGAATCAAACGTCATTGGGAATCCATTAATCCGTAACATCTAACTTTTAAATCTTAAACAACTGCCCTTTCTGCACAGGCAACACAAATGGTTGGATGAACCTGTGCTGCTTGTGTCACCATTTGCATAGCAAGAGTAGGGGCAGAGGGGGTTTCCCTGCCCGGCGCCTCCACCTCCCAGTGTTGGAAGGAAAAGGGAGTGTAGGGGCCAAACCGGAGGTGGCCTCTCCAGCTCGGGAGATCTTCGGGGCCATGGAAAATGGATCCAAATGGCTCTTTGGGTGGTAAAGGTTGCAACCCCTGCCTCCGTGCATTCAGTCAGTGTGCAGAGAAGAGTGCCCATGAGCAGACTGCCCCCCCTCACTCAAATGCCAGTTCATCAGCACTGTGCCTAAATGCAAAGGAACAGTGTATATTTATGTTCTCCAACTTGGGTTGCCAACCTCCAGGTGGTAGCTGGAGATCTCATCTGTATTACAGCAGGTCTCCAGGCAACAGAGATCAGTTCACCTGGAGAAAATTGGGACTTTGGAAGGTGATCTCTATGACATTATACTCCATTGAAGCCCCTCCCAACCCCCCAAATGTCCCAGTGTTTCCCAACCTGCAGCTGGCAACCCTATTTATTTGTTGTATTTTAACTTGTATGCCATCTTTCCCCTCATGGGCTCACAGCAGTTTTCAACATATTGTAAACATTAAAACATAAATAATATTACAATTAAATCATGAAATATCTAGTAGGAACTATCTCTGCCCATGATTAGTGGCACTGCTTTCCAGAAAAGGGGGAGATTTGTGTTCCTTTTCCCCACACAATGCAGGCCTTCTCCGCATGCAGGACTTGCCACAGTTTTTCCCAGTGGTCAAACCTTGTGTCTTGGAAAGGTTTTCTGTGAAATCATTCCCCACACTTCCATTCTTCCCCACCCCCCAATCATTTTTCCTGTTCTCAGTTGCATTTATTCCAAATGCTACAGCTGAAGACACATTATTCCTGATGGTGACAGGTTGTCATCCATGACACAGAACCTTCCCTTCCCCCCCCCACCCTTTTCATAGGCACTCCAGTATGACTGCACAATTATATTTCGAAGCAGCAATTAAAAAAATGTCTCAGCCTCTATTTCTACTATTGAGAATGTATTTGGTCATTGACCGTAAATAAAGACTTCACTTCACTTCACTGTTGAGAACTACCAACCCAAAATGGAAGCCGAAACAATTCTTGGAGCAGGCGCCATTCTGTGAACAGAAACACACACACACACACACACACACACACACACACACACACACACACACACACACACTGCCAACACACACACACACACAGAGAGAGAAAGGATGTCCACGAGAACTTTATAACATTTGAATTGACTCTAAGAGATAAAATGTAACATGGTCATGATCCAGCTAAAATGCTACATTTTAAAAATCTCATTGATTCCCAAGGAGAGGGGAGAAGGTACTTCAATCTCTCCCACGAAAACACAGGATCATTACTTCAGCAGTCTCCAATTACATGCAGCAGTTATTCCTGGTACTTTTTAAAATCAGCCCTAGTGTCTCACTGATGCAATCACCCCCCTTCTTAAAAATTACTCTGCCCTAACATTACGTTTAGTTCAATATGAAATTGACAGAGCTGATTAAATCACTTCTGCTTCTTTGTATCTCTGACTGATTGTTATGTCCCCAGTTCAGTGTGACAGAGAAAACAAAAACGATTAATTCCTTTTGAAAATGGAGGGATGGGGGGGAGGAGAAAATGGCTGAAGGGGAGATGGGCAATGATACAGGGCATGGATAAAGACCAGGTATTTGGTAGGGCAGAGAGATACAGGCTGTTTCAACTTGATAGCATGCTCAAGGGAAGATGGCTCAGAAACAGATTTTTAAAATTGCGGTTGAAGTGCTTGGGAAAACTGTGAAAAATGAAGGGAAAACATTTCTGGAACCAAATGGAGAAAAATAATTGTGAGATGCAAAGGGGAAAAACAGTGTTTGGTGGCAAGATACACTGTAAACGACCCCAGTCTTTTCTATAAGGGCCCAGTGTGCTTGTGAACTGAGTTCCTAGAGAAGTACACATCTGACAGAAAGGATGTCCACAAGAACGTTATAACATTTGAATTGACTCTGAGAGATAAAATGTAACATGGTCATGATTCAGCTAAAATGCTACATTTTAAAAATCACATTGATTTCCAAGGAGAGGGGAGAAGGTACTTCAGTCTCTCCCACGAAAATATCATCCCAGGCATATTTTTATAGCCAATTTGCCTGAACTTCAGGCTGAACGAATTATCCTTTTCAAACTGTCAGAGTTAGAAACTGAAATGGAATTTGCTTTTCAGAACTGAATCCACCCTCCAAAAACGCACAATTCAAAATGCAGCAGTTCCAAATGCAAAGCATGATGGTTTCAACTTGACAATATCATGGCTTACGTTTAGAAAAATAAGATTACCATCCTGCGAAATTAAGCGTTTTGAAGTCCCATTGATTTCAGTGTGAAAGATTAACGGAACTGCTTAATCCCTATCCATCAAAATCAATTAGGACCTTAAGCACTTTCTCTCTCATTGAATTTTGTCCAGCATTCACACACTGCTGCCTAAATGTGCATTTTGACCCTGAGATTATCTTCATACGAAAAAGACAACACACGTATTAGAACCTACAATCATGGCACTCAGAATGGGTTCTGGATTCTAAATTTCTTCCTGAAATGCAGATTTGCAAACCTGGAATTCAAGATTCAAAATTTGAAAAGCATATGTATAAGGATGAAACATATTAAGCTGTTCAGATTTTGAATTCATACTACTGGATTTAGAAACCCCAAATTAATTTTCTTTTCAGAATCCGCCTTATTACAAGTATCAGGTGGAGGATGAACCAATGAATCACCTAGTAATTTCATGCTCTGACCCAGGCTAGCCCAATACTGTCAGACTGCCAAAGCTAAACAGGATCAGCCCTGGTTACTATTTGGATGAGAGACCACCAAGGTCTCTCTATGCAGAGGAAGATAATGGCAAACCACCTTTTAGTCTCTGGCCATCTGTGACTTGACGACACTTTACGCACACAGTCATTTCATGACTAAAGAGAGTTTGGCATTGGAGGCTTTCTGGATCAGGCCTCCTGCACTTCTCTACTTTCTTTCTCTCTGTTTCTCTTTTCGTTTCTCCCCTTCTGCAGAGCACGTGCGATCCTTTGCCAAACCACTCTGACCCCATCAGCCGCACTGTGACTGTCCCTCTGCAAACCACACTTGGCACGCTGGAAGAGATTGCGTGTTGACAACACCCTTCCCAGGCACCACACGTAGCTGGATGGCAGGAACTCTCTCCCTAGGAACCAGGGAATAGTGCGCCAGTTCGTCGCACAGTGTGGGGGAACGGCTGAGGATTTCGCTATGCATCCAACTCTTCTCTTTCTTTTTTTGCCAAAATCTAGTGAGAGATGCCTGGGACTCGATTGCTTCCCCCCTGTCCATGTGGAGTTGGGAGGAGGAGGTGGGTGTGGGAAGGGGCGGGGTTGTCTCCACCGGCAGAGGCCATGTCTCGGTATTTGAACTGTCAAACCGGACGACTGAAGAGCCACCATTTCCTAGACTGCCAACCAACTGTACAGAAGAAGTCTGCATGCCAGTCCTTTTGATGGCAATATCTCCCTCTTTTTTTCTTTACAAGCCACGTCTGTCTAAAAGCTGTTTTTTTTTCCACTATGAAGGATGAGGCCACGGCACAGGAGCCCCCCCGAGTTCACCATTACTTCAAAACACCACAGGCCAAGTTAGAATACAGGCATAAGGGGTGGGGGTGGGGATCAAAGGTCCTGCTTCACAGGCCACCATTCTCTCTTACTTTTGTCCAAAATTCATGACAGAGTCACAGAGCTCAAGCTTGGCGTGGGTTCAGCCATTAGTAACTAAGGTGAGCAGGACGCAGTGAATCATCTTGCCCTCATCTACCACCAGAAGTAACACCCCACCCCACCCCACCCCAACACACATACACAAACACCTGCCCCATGGCACACATTAAGCCACAGCTATTTTGTGATCAGGTCAGCGTGTAATATGACATGTGTGTTTCAGGATTGGGGGTGGGGAGGCTGGTTTTCAATTGCCTTTCTGCCCTAACCTGCTTCCTCATTCTTAACAATGCTATTAAAGGTGGTCTTGTGGAAGGGGCTGATTGGAGTTGTTTCTGCTCATTTTCACCTTCACAGACACTTGGTGAGCACTTGAGAGAGGCCTTTGTGTGTGCGTGTCATGTTCCCAATGGGGGGGGGGGGGGTGATTCAGTAAAATTGAATCCCCCACCCCACACACACAAATACGGCTGTTTGGCAGAACCGAATAGCTGTGGTGCTGAAAAAGCCGAACATTATTTGACTTTATTTGGCTTTACTGAATATAGGTATTGGCTTTATTCAGCTTTAATGAAAATTTTCAGATATTTAAAATTTGCACCCAAAATTTATCAAATTAAAAAAAATGTGCTCATTCTAGTTCCCAGACCCCACACTTTCATTCTTTTCCCCTTAACCTAAAAATTGTAAATAAAACTGCTTTTTAGTTATCTTCAAAAAGTCACCACAGTGAAATCATCAAAGTCTCTATTAATGCCATCTTGTTGGCCCAGAGGATGTTGTTTATGATGTCTCAGTCACTATTGGAGTTTCTGAAGCTAGATGTGGTTTCGGTTGGCTCTGTGGACTCGCATGATCTGATTAAGCATTTGGGGGGACGATGCCAGTTGAACATCTTCCCACAAAAAGCGGGTGCAAAGAAAATGGAACTGATATAAACAGTTATGTGGAAACAGCAAAATTTATTCTGATTCTGGGTTGGATCCAGACTCCATTTTTCATTCCCACAAGGTATTTCTGTTGTCTCTGCTCCTTCTGTTTGTAGCCTCCCCTGCCTTCTGTTGCAGCCCAAAAATATTGCTCTTGGGGGACAGGGGACTCTCAGGAACAGCTTCAGAGGGCTGCGATGAGAAGTGGGAATTGGCGGAAACTACCCCACCCCTTCCATTAGGAGCAGCAGTGGCATAGTGGTTAAGAGCAGGTGTACTCTCATCTGGAGGAACCTGGTTTGATTCCCTGCTCTGCCGCTTGAGGTGTGGAGGCTTATCTGGGGAATTCAGATTACCCTGTGCACTCCCACACATGCCAGCTGGGTGACCTTGGGCTAGTCACAGCTTTTCGGAGCTCTCTCAGCCCCACCCACCTCACAGGGTGTTTGTTGTGAGGGGGGAAGGGAGATTGTCAGCCCCTTTGAGTCTCCTACAGGAGAGAAAGGGGGGATCTAAATCCAAACTCTTCTGTTCTTCTTTCTATCTCTTTGAAAGTACACATTTCAACAGGAAAATCAAAAGGCACACAAATTCAGCAAAGCTCTCGTATTCTTCCCTCCCTTGTGTCAGCTGCTCAGAAAAAAATGTACAGATCAAATGAAAACCACTCATCTTCCAGCTTACAGCTTAAAAGTCTGTTGTGATAATGCCTAATTGCGAACAAGGTGTGCTTGGCACATCATAAATATGTTGCTCATCTTCCAGTAACTATCAGGGGAGCCGTTCCAAGATGACAGGATATTTGATATATTTCCAAAGAGGCCTCTGCACTGAACTATGATGAAGGAGGGGTGGGGAGGAGGAGGAGGAGGATTGTAGCCAGTGCATTTCAGGAAGGAGAGAAGGTAGGAAGATGATTCCGTTTGTTTCTGTGTACGGATGACACATCCTCTTTATAACTTGCCCAGACAAGGACTAATGTGGAAGGAAAAGGCCTTATGAAAATACATTTGTTGATGCAGTGGCTGCTCGATAGTGGAAAGGTGATAAATATGTTAAGGATGGAGTGTTAATGCTAATGCAAAACACGAAACAGTGGATAATTCAAGGACATTTTTGCTCATGGGCACATATTGCTATATGTCAAGCACCAAATCTCGGCCAAGATGTTGTCCAGCAATTCCAGAACTTAATAACAAGAGGGGCCTAAATTCTCACACACTCCTGAACCAGAGACATTTCTTTTCTCCATTCTTGTGTGTGATGTTGAAGTTACTGTGGGGCACTGAACTCTTCTTACCATAGTAAGAAAACAACCTCTGAGCATTGTGCAGAGTGGTCTTTCCCTCACAACTGAACAATTATGGCTTGTCCTCAACTGGGATCACCTTCCAGGATGCTGTGCATTGGGTTTGCCTTTCCTGTCAGGATGTTATTAAAGAAAGGCTTCTAAAGCGTATTACTTGGGGCAACACAGCAAAGGATGCTCTCTGATGCTGATGGCCCAACTGTTCCCACTTACTACTGGAGCATATAATGTTCCTAACCTTTTCGTTCCTCAAGGATCTTTAAAAATAGTCTAATATCCTGCACAGTTCCAATAGAATTCTCAAATTATTATGAGAGCCACATGCAGATTGCTGCACTGTTTAAAAACATATCGGAGGCAACGAAAAAAGTAGCATTGGGTGTTCTAGCCAATGTGGTGTACTGGTTAGAGCAGGGGAGGGGTCCCCAACCACCTGTGAGCACATTTGGAATTCTGACACAGTATGGTGTGCTCAGTAACAAAATGGTTGCCGCAGGGGGAGGAGCCAGCCACAAGAGCTCAACTTCTACCCAACATGTTCCATAATTCTAAAATTGTACAGCAAAACACACAGAACTTAGCATTAGGGAGAAATTCAGCATCCTATCTCTGGGTCAAGGGCCAGATTAACAGGTGTTTCTACACCATAGTTTTGAAAGGTTTTAGAATCATGAACATATGAATGAGACCATCTTCCATTATAGTCAACATAGTCAATTCATAGTGACAGAATAGAATAGAATAGAATAGAATAGAATCTTTATTGGCCAAGTGTGATTGGACACACAAGGAATTTGTCTCCGGTGCATATGCTCTCAGTGTACATAAAAGAAAATACATTTGTCAAGAATCATAAGGTACAGCACTTAATGATTGTCATATAGGTCTAGTAAGCAATCAGGAAACAATCAATAGTAATAAAAACATAAAATGTAAAATCATAAAATAAAATGAAATGTCAGCACAGGCTATAAATACACAGCTCATAATTGGGAGGAGATAAGCATAAGGCCAGGGAATGATGAAAAAGTAGGTGCAGTAATTATAATAAATATATAATAAATATTTGACATTATCGAGGGAATTATTTGTTTAACAGGAGCGTATATCTGGGAAAACTGTTCTTTATGTCTAGTTGTCTTGGTGTAGTGCTCTGTTTAATGCTTAGAGGGTAAGAGTTGAAACAGTTTATGTCCAGGATGCTAGTCAGTAAATATTTTCACAGCCCTTTTGGACCCCGCGCAGCATGGCCAGGTCCCTCAATGTAGAAGGCAGGTTAGCAGCAATTGTTTTTCTGCAGTTCTGATTATTCTCTGAAGTCTGTGTCGATCTTGTTAAGTTGCAGAACCAAACCACACAGTTATAGAGGTGCAGATGACAGACTCAATGATTCCTCTTGTAGAACTGTATCAGCAGCTCCTTGGGCAGTTTTATTTCCTGAGTTGGCGCAGAAAGAACATCTTTGTTGTGCTTTTAATGACATTTTTTGATATTAGGTGTCCATTTTAGGTCATGAGATATGATGGAGCTCTGTAGAAATTTAAAAGGTCTCTACTGTTGATACTGTGGTGTCTAGTATTGCGAGAGGAGGAAGGATGGGAGGATTTCTACTGAGATGTACCACCATTTCTATGGAGTTAAGAGTGTTCAGTTCTAGATTGTTCCAACACCATCGAGGCTAGCTTGTTCAACCTCCGCCTGTATAAGCTCTCATCGTTGTCTTGAATGAGACCAATCACTGTTGTATCATCTGCAAATTTCAGTATTTTTTAACAGATGGATCATTTGAGATGCACACAGTATACAGAGAGAAGAGAAGTGGTGAAAGTACACAGCCTTGGGGCCCCTGTGCTCATTTTACAGGTGTCTGATGTAATTTTTTCCTAGCTTCACCTGTTGCTGCTCCTATCATCTGTTAGAAGCTTGTGAACCACTTACCAATATGCTCAGGTCCCGCTAGCTGATTTAGTTTGGTTAGAAGAATGTCGGGTGTGATAGTATTGAATGCTGAACTAAAGTCGACAAAGAGGACCCTTGCATAGGTCTTTATGATTCAAGATGCTGTAGGATATATGCAAAGCCATATTAACAGCATCATCTGCTCTATCTATTTGCTCGGTATGCAAATTGCAAGGTCCAACAGTGATCCGCGATGGTTTTCAAATGGTACATCACTAGCCTTTCAAAAGTTTTCATAACTACAGATGTTAGAGCAACTGGTCTGTAGTTGTTATTCCTTGATGGAAGGCTTCTTCGCACTGGGACGATAGTGGAGCCGCTTGAAGCAGGAAGGAACATAGCACATCTCTAGTGATTTGTTAAAGATTTGGGTGAAGATGGGGCCAATTGGACAGCACAGACCTTTTTAGGCAAGAAGGTGTTATCTTGTCTTTGGGCCTGGTGCTTTTCCAGCTTCTTGCTCCGTGAAATAGATCTTGCACTTCCTTTTCTGAGATCACCGGGTTGTAAACCCAATGAAATGGGTTCGCTAGTTATAGAACAATTCATATGACAGAATAGAATAGAATAGGAATAGAATAGAATCTTATTGGCCAAGGGTGATTGGACACTACAAGAACACCGCATATGCTCTCAGTGTACATAAAAGAAAAATACATTTGTCAAGAATCCATATAAAAGAAAATTTCTTAATGATTGTCACAAGTATAGGTCTAGTAAGCAATCAGGAAACAATCAATAGTAATAAAACATAAAATGTAAAATCATAAAATAAAAATGAAATGTCACACAGGCTAGTCATACAGTCATAATTGGGAGGAGATGGGTAATAGGGAATGTGATGAAAAAGTAGTGCAGTAATTATATAATAAATATATAATAAATAGCTTTGACATTATCGAGGGAAATGCATTTGCTGAACAGAGTGATGGCATTCGGGAAAAACTTGTTCTTTATGTCTAGTTGTCTTGGTGTGCGCCTGTAGCGACGCGCTTAGAGGGTAAGAGTTGAAACAGTTTATGTCCAGGGATGAGGGTCAGTAAATATTTTCACAGCCCTTTTTTTAACTCGCGGTGCATATACAGTGTCCCCTAAATGGAAGGCAGGTTAGCAGCAATTGTTTTTCTGCAGTTCTACTTATTCCCCTGAAGTCTGTGTTTCCATCTTGTTGCCGGTGAACCAAACCACACAGTTAGAGGTGATGACAGACTCAATGATTCCCTCTGTAGAACTGTATCAGCAGCCTTGGGCAGTTTGAGCTTCCTGAGTTGCCAGAAGAACATTCTTTGTTGTGCTTTTTTAATGACATTTTGATAATAGTGTCCATTTTAGTCTCCAAGGAGGATATGATGGAGCCTAGAAATTTAAAGGTCTCTACTGTTGATACTGTGTTGTTCAGCATTGTGAGAGGAGGTAGGATGGGAGGGTTTCTCCCGAAATCTACTCACCATTTCTGCACGGTTTTATGTGTTCAGTTCTAGATTGTTCCAGTGGCACCACGAAGGTTGTTCAACCTCCCTACCTGTATGCTTCATCGTTGTTCTGAATGAGACCAATCACTGCTGTATCATCTGCAAATTCCCAGTATTTTAACAGATGGATCATTTGAGATGCAGTCATTGGTATACAGAGAGAAGAGAAGTGGTGAAAGTACACAGCCTTGGGGCCCCCCCCAGCTCATTTTACAGGTGTCTGATGTAATTTTTCCTAGCTTCACCCGGGTTGCTTCCTATCTGTTAGGAAGCTTTCTGTGATCCACTTACAACATGCCTAAAACAAGTAGCTGATTTAGTTTGCTTGTGAAGAATGTCCGGGTCTGATAGTATTGAATGCTGAACTAAAGTCAACAAAAGAGGACCCTTGCATAGGTCTTTGAGATGCATTCAAGATGCTGTGGTGGATTATATGCAAAGCCATATTAATACATCATCTGTCGATCTATTTGCCCGGTATGCAAATCTCGTGGTAAGGGGTCCAACAGTGATCCGTGATGGTTTTCAAATGGTACATCACTAGCCTTTTCAAAAGTTTTCATAACTACAGATGTTAGATAACTGATCTGTAGTCAAAGCTAAGTCTTGATAAAGGCTTCAAAATTACTCTAGTGAGCCGCTTGGAAGGAAGCAAACATAGCACACCCTGAAAGTATTCGTTAAACATTTCAAGTAAATGATAAAATAATGGGACATACGTATTCTTTAGGCAAGAAGGCTGATCTTGTCTGGGCTCCTTGGTGCTTTTCCAGGCTTCTGTCTGTGAAATAGATCTTGCACTTCCTTTTCTGAGATCACCAGGGGTTGTAAACCCAATGAAATGGGTTCAGTTATAGGAACAGTTATAGTGACAGTTGCTCTCCTTTGTCTTAAGCAGAGGTCACCATCATCATCTTTCATTCTGAGATACTTCAATTTGGTGATGAGCTAGCCTGTGAATGGGCAAAATCTTTCTACAAGCTTGGAAAGGGCCCCAGGTTTGCAAAAAATATGT
Organism: Sphaerodactylus townsendi; assembly: GCF_021028975.2. NCBI lineage: Eukaryota > Metazoa > Chordata > Lepidosauria > Squamata > Sphaerodactylidae > Sphaerodactylus > Sphaerodactylus townsendi. The sequence continues at coordinate 10,567,902 of NC_059439.1, read as the reverse complement.
GAAATCTAAACAAAATACATTGGGGGCTGGGGCAAAACCCGCAAAATAATAAAAGGAGCACCTGTAGCCTTAAGCAATGGAGTCCTTCAGTGGCCGTTGCTGAGCAACCACAGTATTCCAGACTGAGTTTCTGTGAGTAAAAAGTCAGAGTCCTTTTCAGGCCTATTTTGGTCTCTGAGGAAGGACTTATTAAGGTCAGGTCTGGCTAGGGTTGCCAACTCCAGTTTTGGAAATTCCTGAAGATTTTGTGGTGGAGTCTGATTTGGGGAGGAGAGAGGCCTCCACCAAATATAATGCCATACAGTCCACACTCCACAATAACCATTTACTCCAGAGGGACAGACATCTGTCATCTGAAATTTAGTTGTAATTTGAGAGATCTTCAGGTATGACCTGGAGGTTGGCAAGCCTAGGCCTGGCTGCTACTTCTGGGTGACTTGATACCACCTGACTTGCATGACTTTAGGCCTGGCTGCTTGCTACTCTTCAGCAGCAACCTATGAAAGCCAATGTAGTGTAGCAGTTACAGCCCCAAAGTAGGGTCTAGCAGACCCAGGTTTGAATCCCCATATTTCTGTGGAAGCTCACTGGGTGATTTGGGTCCAGTTACAGACTTTCAGCTGAATCCATCTCACAAGCTTGCTGTGCAGATTAAAAGGAGGACTGGGGAATAATGCTTAGGTCCCTATCCTGGAGAAAGATGGGGAATAAATGAAGTAAATTGAGAGCCAGGGTGGTGTAGTGGTAAAGAGCAGGTGCACTCTAATCTGGAGAGCTGGGTTTGATTGCCCGCTCTGCCACTTGAGCTGTGGAGGCTTATCTGGGGAACCAGATTAGCTTGTGCATTTCAAAACATGCCTGCTGGGTGACCTTGAGCTAGTCACAGTTCTTCTGAGCTCTCTCTGCCCCACCCACCTCACAGGGTGTTTGTTGGGGGTGGGAAGGGAAAGGAGATTGTAAGCCCCTTTGAGAAAGGGGGGTATAAATCCAAACTATTATTATTATTATTATTATTATTATTATTATTATTATTATTATTATTATTATTACTATTACTATTACTATTACTATTACTATTATTGTAGATTTCACAGCTGCCAGATCTTTAACTGGTTGTTGGCCTTCATTACAATTCGAGCATCACCCAGAGGCCTAGGAAGTTGTAATGTATCGGCTTAGTATTTGTGCAGATCCCAGCAGGGCTGCCTTTTGAATTTGACAGATGTTAATTTTGTCAATTCGAAGATGTTTCAAGTGCTGCCCTAGTGTTTTCGGGATGGCGCCAGCGTGCCGATTACCACTGAGATGACCTCAGCTGGTTTGTGCCATAGACGCTGAAGCTCGATTTTCAAATCGCGGTATCTAGTGACCTTCTCATGTTCTTTTTCAATGACCCTGCTGTCACTGGGGACTGCTGTGTCGATGATGGTCACTTTCTCATCCTCGATCACGGTGATGTCTGGTGTATTGTGTTTCAACACTTTGTCCATTTGGATTCGAAAGTCCCACAGGATCTTGACCTTCTCATTAATAATAGCTGAAGATAAAAGGTTGGTGACTCTCACTCTCCCAAGGCTCCAACCCCAAATCTCCAGCAATTTCCCAACTTGGAGCTGGCAACACTAAGGAGAAACTGATCTCTGCAGGTAGGAGATCTGTTGTGATTTTAGGAGGTCTCCTGGCCCCATCTGGAGGATGGCAACATAGAAGGAGAGAAGGAAGCTTGGAAAGGGGAGAGGCTACAGGGGATTCCAGGAAAGGGAAAGAGGCAGTGGTGGGATTCAAACAATTATCAACTGGTTGTTTACAAGCACCATTTTAACAACCAGTTCTGCCGAAGTGGTGCAAACCTGATGAATCTTATCACTGGAAAGAGGAAATAGTGTGGGAGTGGAAAATGGAATGCCTTCTGCAAGTTCTTGTGGGTTCCAACTTGTTCCTTTCTATGAATCACATTTTTCTTCCATCCTTCAAGGTGGCACCCGTAGCTCTGTCAGGTACAAACACATTGGAATAGAGCTTTGGAAAGGAGTTAGCAAATGTAATGGAATTCTCAGAAGAATCTCAGAAGTACAATTCTACGGACACTCTTTCTGGGAAACCTTAACAGCTGGATTGGTCTAAAAAAATACAGTGTTGTAGTAGAGATATGCCCTCCATCTTGGTCACTGAGCATTCAACAAATAACACTGCACAATTTTGCAAGCTTGCACAAACATGTGCCCACGTAACAAAGCTCCCGAAAGATGGATGTGCTTAGTTTGACTAGTGGTCCCACTGTAATCCAACTGGGGCAGATTTCCAAACTGAAATTAAGTCCAGCAGTAACCAGTTCTTACTGTTGGCAGGAGGAAAATGCTGATTATCACAAGGACCAGCCAACAAGAAACTTGCTTCATCTAGCTGTGTAGCGAGGTGATTGACCGGCCTTTCTGGCATCATGAAGACATCCCTATTCCTTTACTTAGAGCAATGTTTCAAAATGTGGATGAGGGGAACGGGGGTGTAGTGGCTTTTTGCAAAAAAAAAAAAAAAGTGTTTAAATGAATGCATATAAAGGATACCTGGAAGGAAATGTTTTTTGAAAGCCAAACTGTGGTACAGGGATGAAAATATGCACTCTGAAGAGGGAGCCAGGTATGGGTGGCATCAGAGAAGAAAAGGAGGAGGAGGAGTTTAGATTTATACCCCACTTTTCTCTCCTGTAAAAAGACTCAAGGTGGCTTATAAGCTCCTTTTCCTTCCTCTCCCCACAACAGACACCTTGTGAGGTAGGTGGGGCTGAGAGAGTTCCGAAGAACTGGGACTAGCCCAAGGTCACCCAGCAGAAATGTAGGCATGCGGAAACACATCTGATTTACCAGATAAGCCTCTGCCATTCAGGTGGAGGAGTGGGGAATCGAACCTGTTTCTCCAGATTAGAATCCACCTGCTTTTAACCACTACACAAAATTGGCTCCACAACTGAAGTGGAGCACCCCGCCCTAACAGCGGTGATGTTGGGATCGGCAGATCAATTCCCCACATGCCACTTTTGAGCACGTCTGTGCGTGAAAAAAAAATTCAACTGTGTGCATATCTGATTTTTTAAAAATCCATTAATGTCCACTCAATAATATGGATGAACAATTTAATTTCACTGCTGCTGCAATTTTAGCACAGCCTCCTAACCGCAATGTTTGATCGGAAGGGCCGTTTTATTCCCGCTATCGAGAAAGTGATGAAATGATACGGCTTTTGGCATATTTGTTCAGTAAGCTGGGAAATATTTCTTTCAAAATTTCAAAACAAAGACATCTCCAGTCTGCACTCGGGGATGGCGGGGTGGGGAAAGGGTGGGGTGGGGAGAACAAGGACTGAGCATGCTTGTTGCCCTCTGCAAATTGAATGCAGTTGAGAGTCATTTAAAGGAAAACCAAGCAATTATTTATTCACTTATTTTAAATACCTATATCCCTAATACTTATATCCTTAGGCTCAAAGCAGGACAGGGATGAAGCAACAAATTGTGAACACATAAAGCAATAAAGCCCAGCAATAAGATAACAACACACGAGGTATAAACAGCCAGGGCTGCTAGAACCTTTTATTCGTTTATAAATGCCTTCAGATGTAAATCATTGTATGCCCCTTCCTGAATACAGAGAGTGAAGGTGCCCTTAAGCACACATTTTGGTAAGTCCTGCCAAAGGCTTGGTTGTACCACAGAAAATGCCAGACTGTAGCCTGGTCACAGATGTGAGGGAGCCCGCCACAAGAAGGAGGTTGCATGAGGAATGTCACTGCCGTGTGAGAGGACAGCGGGAGCTGCGGTCTGGGAAGCGGGAGCTTGAAGCTCATGGAACAGCTTTAAAGGTAATAACCGGCACTTTGGGGAGACTGATAAATTGGACTGCATTGAATCCTAAAAATTTATTGTATCTTGGAAGGGAAATTTGTGTCTGGAGAATTTCCAACTCATTTTTCCACCTACCCCCACAGGCCCCTCACTTGTATACAAATCACACAACCCTGAACAGGGCAAGACTGAAGAGACTTACACCAGTCGAAGTCCATTCATTTCATCCGGCTGGGTAATTCTGCACAGGACGATGCTGTCAGTCTACCAAATGCCATCTCTTTTTGTCTTCTGCACTTAACAATCATGGTAACAGAAACCAACAGCCCCTTTATGTTGAAAAAGAGAAGTTTGGATTTATATCCTCCCTTTCTCTCCTGCAAGGAGGCTCAAAGGGGCTTACAATCTCCTTTCCCTTCCCCACTCACAACAAACACCCTGTGAGGTAGGTGGGGCTGAGAGAGCTGAGAAGAACTGTGACTAGCCTAAGGTCACCCAGCTGCAGAGGTGGGATCCAACCAGTTCTCACCACCTCTCTAGAAGTGGTTACTAATTTTTTCTGAGTGCCGAGAAGGGGTTACTAAAGCAACCTCCCTGCCCAATAGGGACTGGAGGTGCATGTGTGCGGCGGCGCCACTGTTTGAATCCCACCACCATCGGAAACTGTTATTAAAATTTTTGGATCCCACCACTGCCCAGCTGGCATGTGTTGGAGTGCACAAGCTAATCTGGTTCCCAGATAAGCCTCCACAGCTCAAGTGGCAGAGTGGGGAATCAAACCCGGTTCCACAGATTAGAGTGTGCCTGCTCTTAACCACTACGCCACGCTGACTCTAAGGAAATTTTGCTTGCTTGAAATTTTATATCTGCACACTGGCACTGTTTTTGATTCCCCACCCCCCACCCCAAATCTGACAAGGCATTTTAGAAGTGCAATTGATACAAATTGCCTTGTATGGAAGGTGATTGTTTCGCACCATTAGGGGCTGAGGAGAAACTAGCAGGTAAGGTGGAACGGCTGTGCAGACTTGCATGCTATTATTATAGCGCAGCATTTGGGGTAGGGGAGTGTGCAAGTGACTTTGCCCTTGCTAACCAGAGGGTGCAGTGCTGCAGTTGAAACAGAGAACCACACATCTTGTTTGTGGGGGGAATGAACAGTCAGGAGATTGCAAAGTGATAATTAAAACTCATTAAAATGCATGTGCAAATTTGCCCTTCAAAGGAGCACTGGACTTGCAGACATTTTTTGGCAAAAAGTAATTCCACACCAAATCAGTTGATCCTCAATACTCTCCTCCCCATAGTTATTTTGCATGGGGTACAAGCTGCCCCACCTGTTTCTCCAGGGCTATTCCAGGAATCCAAAATTCTCACTAGTGAAGTTGGCCCACAAACTTATGTAAGGCTTCGCCACTTAACCCATCTGTGGCTGCTGCCACACGGGAATTTTACCACCCATGGAATTCCGAAGGCCCTGCATTAAAAAAGCTACAGGCAGAGGTGGGATCCAACCAGTTCTCACCACTTCTCTAGAAGTGGTTACTAATTTTTTCTGAGTGCCGAGAAGGGGTTACTAAAGCAACCTCCCTGCCCAGTAGGGACTGGAGGTGCGTGTGTGCGGCGGCGCCACTGTTTGAATCCCACCACCATCGGAACCTGTTGTTAAAATTTTTGGATCCCACCACTGGCTACAGGTAAGGGTGGAATGGGGGGGGGGAGGGGAAGGGGGTTGGATCTCCCAGCACAATTGCTATTGCACTGGTCCTTTTCACGGGTATGACAGTGGCAAAAGGCAGTTCCAATGAGCAGCATAGTGTGTTTGTGTGTGTGTTTGCGCTGCTCCCTCCTTCTCCTGTGCTGCTTACAGCTACCATTTCTGTGCCCATATCTTAAAGCAGCCTGTGACTGGAGAAACATATCTTTTAAAAAAATTACTAGTATTATTTAAATATTTGTGCTTGCTTTACCCCTCTAAGGAGGACCCAAAGCAGCGTGTAACATTGTTTGCCCTTGCTCCGTTTTACCTTACAACAACATTGTGAGGTAGGCTAGTTTGAAAGAGTAACTGGACAAGCTCCAGCTGGGGTCTGGAGATCTCTCAGAAATACGCTTCGCATGCAGCTAAACCAAGGCGGATCAGCGCTGCTAGTATTGCTCCATCTTACTGCAGCAACCACGACCTTTTGATCAAAACCAAGGTCGGGGCCAATATGACCCCTTCCAAAACTGGCGGCTGAAAATTCCTAGGCCTCTCACCACGGCCCAGCCAAAGGACCTCCGTCTTCAATGTACTGAGTTTTAACCTGCTCTACTTCAACCAACCAGCAACCGACTCCAAGCAATGCGGTAGAGCCACAAGAGGCAGAGGCCGCCGCCCCCTCCATCAACAGTATTGGTGACAACCCAGCCAAAAGCTCCGCACCAACTGAGCAAGGGGTCGCATGTAGATATTAAATAAGAGCGGGGATAACACGGCCCCGTGTGGCATCCCACACTGAAGCGGGCACTTTTGGGAGACCTGGTCCGCACACCACACCTGCTGACCCCCTATCCTGGAGAAACGAGGCAATCCACTGAAGGACAGTGCCCCGCACCCCGGAAGCAGCCAGGCGGTGGGTCAAAAGGTCTCCCATCCAATTACTAGCCGGAGCTGACCTTGCTTAGCTTCTGAGATCTGACGAGGTCAGGCTGGCCTGGACTACCCAGGTTTCAGGGCAAAGGTGAAGAGAGGACAATAGAGGCCACGTAAAGTTCCACTTATCCTCCATGGGGAGGAGGCAGGTGACCAGGTGCTCATGTAACCTCAGCTTGTGGGTTCTGTGGGGCAGTACTTGGAATGAGTTGCAACAACAATTTTTAAACAACAAAATGGTTTACTTTTCTTTACAATTAACACTTTTAAAACATCAACATTTAACGTTACAATTCAAGGTCCTGTTCAGGTTGCATTTCAAGTCCTTCTATTTACAGTCTACTGATATTGCCAAGTCCAATTCTTCTTTGCAAGTGGGTTGGCTCCTGGAGACTCCAAGGGCTTGATTAACAGGTTGCAACATGATGAAGGTCTCCAGGAGAACTCTCACCCATTACAACCACAAAAGAAACCCTGAAACAATAAACTCCAACATTTACAACATAGCAAAAACAACTACCTTCCCAGTAGTTCCCAATAATATTGCAATTACCTTAACAAGGTGTTAAGGGCTTATAGAAATCAAGGTCCGAGTCTGGTACCCTTGTCTTCTCCAAAGAGCTCTCTCCTGCAGCCTCTTGCTGCTCTGAGTCTCCACCCCTTACTGGGTCAACCCATTCTGGGCCAACCCATTCTGGGCATGGGGGTTACATTCTCCCCCACTAAAATTCTGTCGTCCCGACAGTAATTACAATGCAACTCTTGAAATCATTGCACAATGATTTCCCCAGAGATTCCTGTACTTGGAGGAACCACATTTGGTGCATCTGAATGCAGAACATTGTCTTTCCCTTGCAAGGATTTCCAACTGTTCCAAACTTAGCTGCACTGGAAGTTTGCAAAACTTTCCAGCAAATGTTGCGATTCAGCCAATTAGTTTGCAGAAGGGATGGGGGGTTTCAACTGGAATCCCCTCCTTCATGCAACTGCCAAACAGAATCATGTGCTTCAAATTCACATAGCAACATCTCTTGAACTTACATCACATAACAAAACAGTTATATGGGGATCAAACCCCAACTTGCTGCACATTTCCATTGCAAGCAATTTATATTTGCAATCTCACTTCCAAGCCCCACGCTGGTTGGGCGCCATTTGTAACCTCAGCTTGTGGGTTCTGTGGGGCAGTACTTGGAATGAGTTGCAACAACAATTTTTAAACAACAAAATGGTTTACTTTTCTTTACAATTAACACTTTTAAAACATCAACATTTAACGTTACAATTCAAGGTCCTGTTCAGGTTGCATTTCAAGTCCTTCTATTTACAGTCTACTGATATTGCCAAGTCCAATTCTTCTTTGCAAGTGGGTTGGCTCCTGGAGACTCCAAGGGCTTGATTAACAGGTTGCAACATGATGAAGGTCTCCAGGAGAACTCTCACCCATTACAACCACAAAAGAAACCCTGAAACAATAAACTCCAACATTTACAACATAGCAAAAACAACTACCTTCCCAGTAGTTCCCAATAATATTGCAATTACCTTAACAAGGTGTTAAGGGCTTATAGAAATCAAGGTCCGAGTCTGGTACCCTTGTCTCTCTCCTGCAGCCTCTTGCTGCTCTGAGTCTCCACCCCTTACTGGGTCAACCCATTCTGGGCCAACCCATTCTGGGCATGGGGGTTACACTCACCTCTGCACTAACTTTAGAAAGCAACTGGAGTCCCTGGGGATTGAAAACCAGCTGGCTCCAGTTTTTCCTCCCCTTCCTTTCTCCTGTTGCCTCTTTAAACAGAGAGAAGAAGAAAGCAGGAGACAGCACAGAGAGAATGCCCCGTCCCCCTCTTCTCCCAGTTAAACTGTAAGATTTCGGAGTTTTTAAAAATCAAGCACGTTCCCTGTTCTTCGCCTTTGCTCTGGTTAGCCAGATCTTTTCCTTGTTTACTCCTAATGCGACCACAGTGGGATTTACTTGCGTGTCAATATGTACAGGAGGACTACACCACACATTCCCTCCCTCACGTCTTCTTCCTGACTCCCCTGTCCCAAATTCATCCTGTACCCATCTTTTTCCATTCACCAGCACCAAATGCCCATCACAACCCAGTTCAATCCTCCCAGCCTGGAGCCGGGGGTTGCCAATTTGTCAGACTACCAAAGATTGCAAGCTCATTTGTTGTCGTCTGTGGTCCCTTTCTTTGCTCAAGAATTTCCTTTTTTGCTTTTCTGGTCCATCTCTTTATTATTTCCAAGAGACTGTGCTGGACAACGGGGCCTAGTGTTTAATCAGCCCCCACCACTCTTTATGGCTCTGTAGACACAGCCATAGGAGAAAATCTGGTTCAATTAAAAAAAGGTTCCATTTTGTTGGTGAGATTCATGTACCGTATATACGCGTGTATAAGCCGACCCGTGTATAAGCCGAGGCACCTAATTTTACCACCAAAACCTGGGAAAACTTATTGACTCGTGTATAAGCTGGTGGGAAGCTGGGGTTTAAGGAAGCCCAGCCAGCGGGCAGGCAGGCAGAGGGAGCTCCTTATTTGGGCAGTGACATCAGGGGGAGTCACTGCCCAAATAAGGAGCTCCCTCTGCCTCCCAGCTGGGTTTGAGGAAGCCCAGCCAGCAGGGTGCCTCGGGATTCCCCCTTTACCCTCTGAGGAGAATAAAGCAACCCTCTGAGGAGGGCTTCTTGGAGACTTGGGTTCACTCCAAAATTTGTTTTCAGAGATAAGAAACAGGAGACACAGGTCTGAATTGCCTTGAGCAAGTGCACAGTGTTATATTTGCCTCAGGTGCTGTTTTCAAATCCTAGTACACCTTTTAAAAAGGAAATGTGAGAGTGCCTCTGAGTATATACAGAATTTAACCTGGGTCTGGGCAACAATCAGATGGTATGTGGATCAGTATGCAATTTCTGATGGAAGGGGGCAGGCAAAGGAAATTGAACCAGCCCCCACCAGCCTTTCTGTTTCTGCACAATCTCTTTTGAGATGTGTGGGGGGGTGGGGGTGGGGAGTGAATGAGACCTGGCCAGCTAGCCTTGAATTTAAATTTAAATTTAAATTTAAAATTATTATTATTGTTGTTGTTGTTGTTGTAGATTTCACAGCTGCCAGATCTTTAGCTGGTTGTTGGCCTTCACTACAATTCGAGCCTCACCCACAGGCCTAGGAAGTTGTAATGTATCGGCATAGTATTCGTGCGGATCCCAGCAGGGCTGTCTTCTGAAGTTGAGAGATATTAATTTTGTCAATTCGAAGATGTTTCAAGTGCTGCCCTAGTGTTTTTGGGATGGCGCCCAGCGTGCCGATTACCACTGGGACCTCAGCTGGTTTGTGCCATAGACGCTGAAGCTCAATTTTCAAATTGCAGTATCTATTATTATTGTTGTTGTTGTTGTTATTTTGCATTGAAATAATTGAGTCCCTGTGGGACCAAAACATGATTTATTCGATTCTTATGTTTTGTCATCTTTTATTTTTATGATGTCTAGGGCCCATAAAAGTAGGAAATGGCCCTGGCCTATGGCTGCCAAGTCCCCTGACCACCAATGGCAGCAGAAAGGTCCTTGTACTTCTAAAGGGGCTTGCATGTCACCAGCAGCAAGAAATGTCTCCTTGAGACACTTCTCTCAGAACCGAAAAGATGTTCAGGTATTCAAGTTTGTTGTTGCCAAGAGGGTGGGGGTTGCTCCTTCTGGGCCCAAATGCGGCCTCGACAGGGAACAGCTGCAAGGAGTTAATTAATTTTTCCCCCAGCCGGAGCTACAGCAAGAACCCCTCAGACTCCATGGCTGCACCTGGCTTTTAAGTTCCGGAGAGTTACTTTGTCTTCTCGGCAAATGAAATGTCTCCATGAGACAGAGAAAAATGTCCCAGTGATGTTGAGTGAGTTGGAACGGAGATGGGTACTGTTGTTGGGAAGGGGCAGGAGATTAATCCGGCCCCAATGGCGCTTTGTTTAGTTTATGATGTCCCATCCATCAGTGTCGCGAAGCAGCCGGCAGATTAGGCGAACTTCACAGCTTCCCCTACGTCTCAAGTCAAGCGGCTCCTGTTAATTCGAAGACCAGCAAGGATGGTGGTGATCCTGGGCAACTTTAGGCATGGCAGGGAAAGGAGAAACCTGATCAAGAGGAAAGCCAACCATGCCAAGAATGCAAACCATGCCATCTGACCTAGGGTTGCCGGATCCTCCCTGGCCCCCAGAGGGCAGCCTTTTATTTATATACGGCACTTAAAATTTGAAAGTCCTTTGATTTTAAATCCTTAAAATTTGATTCCTCCGAAAATCAGTTTTATTTATGTCTTTATTCTGGATGTGAGGGCGATCTTGGCTGCGACATCTGTTGCCCCGTTGATTGCCAGGGTTGATTCGGCTGATCTGGCTGGCTAGGCAGGTGTCCTCTACCTCCCTCATCGCTCCATGTGTGTCTCTCCCAAAGCTGTGCGCTCGGTGGAAGAGGACGACTATCCCAGATAGAGGGAGTGTACCGTTCTACAGTCAAGGGTATGGGACAGCTGCGCCCCTCTGCTAGAACCTCCAAACATGCTCAAGGTCCATTTGTAGGAATGTATTTATTCCTTTGTGAGTCAATGTATGAGACTAGCGTAGGGCCCCCCAACTTTTTTGAACCTGTGGACACTTGGAATTCTGACCCAGGGCAATGGGCACAATCATGAACTGGCTGAGAAAGGGTTGCCAACCTCCAGGTGATAGCTGGAAATCTCCTGGGATTTGATTGGTCTGTTCCCAGCAGAGTTCTTTTTATGCTCTTAAAAATGGACAACCTTTGGCCAGAGCCCATCTCTGAGCCTCACCCTTCCCACAGTGTAGTACATATAACATAGGATTTTGGGCATTCCTTGGAGGAAAGAAGTACAACAGAAGAATCTGCTAAGATAATCTCTAAGACCATTTGACTTGGTTTGCATGCATTCCCCACATTCTGCACGCTGAAGTGTCTGAGCAGCTTTTAAAAGTGGGTTTGAGAGAACTGCTTCCTGTGCACCTGGATCAAACCAAAGCATTCCATGTCCCACAGTAGCCAGTGGTCACTTCCAGCAAGAACACAAAGGTGCATAAAGGACAGCAGCGGCTACCTGATCAGTATACAGTGACATGTCATGAGTACGTTCAGTCAGCCATAGGGGGAGCTCACCACCTCCCCAGGCAGCTGATCCCACTCTTACCGTAATTTCCCCCCCTCACATCCAGTCGGAACCTTTCTCCCCATAATGTTCACCCATTTTTGTGAGTCCTATCCTTTGCTGCCAACAGGAACAGCTCCCTGCCCTTCTCTAAGTGACAGTTCTTCAGATACATAAAGAGACCAATTATGTTCAAATACTAAAAGAGACCAATCTACTACAGACCCCCAAGCCAAGAGTTGGATGATGCCTTCCTGGGACAGATGACCAAACTTTCAGAAAGGAAAGAAGTAGTAGTCATGGGAAATTTCAATTACCTTGAAGCACCAACCTATACCTATAAGCACCAACCTATACCTATAAGCACCAACAAATTCCTTACTTGCCTTGCAGACAATTTCCTCGTCCAGAAGGTAGGAAGAGACAACAAGGGGAGTAGCCGTTTTATATCTGCTCCTATCCAACAATGATGACCTGGTTAATAGAGTGGAAGTGGCAGGATCTTTAGGTGGGAGTGACCACGTTCTCCTGGAGTTTGTTATACAGTGGAAAGTGGATGCCAATCATAGTCAGACACACATTCTAGACTTTAAGAAAACTGATTCACTTAGGAAACTACTAGGTGTGATTCGGTGGGTAAGAATACTAAAAGAGAAGCGAGTGTGTAACCCCTATGTTCAGAATGGGATGATTCAGAAAGGGGTGGAGACTGAAAGCAGCAGAAGGCTGCAAAGCTCATGAAGTTGGAGGAAGCAAGGCTACCAGGCTGGGACCTTGATTGATTTTTATAAGCCCTTAACACCTTGTTTAAGGTAACTTCAATGTTGTTGGGAACTAGTGGGAAGGGAGTTGTTGCTTTTTGCTGTACTGTAAATGCTAGAATTTATTGTTTCAGGGTTTTTGTTCATGTAATTGGTGAGAGTTCTTTTGGGGACCTTCATCATCTTGAATCCAGTTCACCAAGCCTCTGGAGTCTTCATGAGCCAACCACCAGCAGTACTTGGCATTATCAGACTGTAATTAGAAGGACTTGGAATAAAACTTGAACAGGACCGTGGAGTGTTAAGTTAAATGTTAATGTTTGATGATTGTCATATGTTAAAGAAGATAAACCATTTTGTTTAAAATTTAATTGTTGCAAACTCCTTCCAAGTTCTGCCCCACAGAACCCACAAGCTGAGGTTACAAGTGCATGATGGATGGGAGTTTCTTAAAAGTGATATCTTAAAGGCAAAATTTCAAACAGTTCCAATGAGGATGAAAAATGGAAGGTGTCTAAAGAACTTTCAACTGAGCTAAGATTTAAAAGGGACATTGCATATACAAGAAATTGGAAAAGAGCAAATCACCAAAGAGGAACTCAGACAAATAGCCAGGATGTGTAGGGAGAAAGTCAGAAAAGCTAAAGCACAGAATAAACTCAGACTTGTCACAGAGGTTAAAATCAATTCAAGATATAGGAAAAGAGATTTCACCTAAACACTGGGAAGAACTTTCTGACAGGAAGGCCTGTTTGATAGTGGAATACTCTTTCTTGGAGGGTGGTTGAGGTTTTTTTGGAGGTTTTTAAACAGAGGCTGTATGGCCATCTCTCAGGAGTGCTTTGACTGTGTATTCCTGCATGGCAGGGGGTTGGACTTGATGGCCCTTGTGGTCTCTTCCAACTTTATGATTCTATAATTCTACTCTATGATTCTATGCCCCCCTCAACCTCCTCTTGAGCAGCAGTGGCGTAGTGGTTAAGAGCAGGTGTACTCTAATCTGGAGGAACCAGGTTTGATTCCCCGCTCTGCTGCCTGAGGTGTGGAGGCTTATCTGGAATTCACATTAGCCTGTACACTCCAATACATGCCAGCTGGGTAATCTTGGGCTAGTCACAGTTCTTCTGAGCTCTCTCAGCCCCACCTACCTCACAGGGTGTTTGTTGTGAGGGGGAAGGGAAAGGAGTTTGTAAGCCCCTCTGAGTCTCCTGTAGGAGAGAAAGGGGGGATATAAATCCAACTCTTCTTCTTCTTCTCCTCCTCCTCCTGACTGATCATTCCCAAGTCCCTCAGCCTTTCTTCATAGGGCTGGGCCTCCAGGTCTTTCTCCTCCCACCCCCCCTGCTATTCCTTCTCCCCTCCCACTAACAGTTCCTTTCCTCTCAACTCTTGCTTATCTCCTTGACTCTTGCTGCTCATTGCTGCCAAAGCAGTTACATGTCATTTTGGGTTGCCATGACAACCCGAAATGCCACCTGAAAGCCATAGGGGTTTGTGTGTGGATTTACCTATCCAAAAGAGGGCTCTTGACTGAGAGATGTACTCATTAGTAAGCATGGCTGTAGGGACTGGAATCCTCACATGTCCAGGGAAGATCTCTGGGTGATCTCAGCCCAGCCTGCCTTAGAAGAAGAAGAAGAGTTTGGATTTATATCCCCCCTTTCTCTCCTGTAGGAGACTCAAAGGGGCTGACAATCTCCTTGCCCTTCCCCCCTCACAACAAACACCCTGTGAGGTGGGTGGGGCTGAGAGAGCTCCGAGAAGCTGTGACTAGCCCAAGGTCACCCAGCTGGCGTGTGTGGGAGTGTACAGGCTAATCTGAATTCCCCAGATAAGTCTCCACAGCTCAGGCGGCAGAGCTGGGAATCAAACCCGGTTCCTCCAGATTAGATACACGAGCTCTTAACCTCCTACGCCACTGCTGCTCCTTACAGTGATGAGTTAAGGTTAAAATGACAGAGAGGAGAATGATGCTGTAAATCACTCTGGATTCTCGTTGGAGAGAAAAGTGCATGTAAATGTCTGAATAAAATTTAATAAACAAACAAAGTCAGGGAATAAACATTCTGTATATTTTGAAAAGTGCTTGTATGCCTAGAAGTTCTATTTAGCTTTCATGATGGGGCCCCTCCAATACACCTTCTCTGCCATGAATTTGTCAAATCTCCTTTTAAATCCTTGTAAACCAAGGGGCATTGGCTCATCTTGTGGCAGTAATCTTAAATTGAACATGTTCTGTGAAGAAATACTTTTGACCGGGGTGGGTTGGGCAGCTGAATTTCTTGCTTATCAATGCCACCTAGTGAGGTGAAAAAAATTATCCCCCTCACTCCTTTCTCTACAGAGTTTCTCCAATATGTGCTATTCTTTGAATCTAGTGGACACAATTTATAAATGTGCAAATGATGTACCTTGGTTGGATGCAGTGGTATATTTCCATTAACTGGGTGGAGGGTATTTTCACCAATTTCGCCTCCTGCTGCAGGCTTCTGACTCTGTCCTTATGCTATTGAGAGTGGGATTCTCTGTCCCCCCAAAAACAGCATTTATCGGATCACTTTCACCTGCAGCAAAGTTTAGGAAGAGAAAAATTCCTCTCGCCTGGCAGAAATCCCTTCTTTCAATGGAAATTACAACTGAACCCTCTCCCAGTTCAGTTTTTCTTTTAATTTTGCTGCTTCAAACCTTCTGGTATTGCCCCTTTATTTCTGTTTTTACAGCGGTTTTTACTGTAATATTTCTATTGCATTTCGCTAGTAGAGCCATGGAAGAGAAAAATGACTACAGTTTCATCCTAAGCAAGGAGAACATAAGGCAGAAACAGGGATTTTTGCATTTCACAAGTTTTGGGAACACCTCCAGCAAAATCCTCACTGCACAACAATTTGTTGCTATCTTGCTATCTTGATGTACACAGCACATCACTACAAAGCAGTGATCAATTAGACAATTTTTGTGGGGAAAATATCCCTAAAGTTGAGTTTGCACTTTGAATCCAACTACTCCTCCTGGTGGCCACAATGGTGACTGCGGCCACTTTAACTTTTAGATGGCACACTTACTGGTAATTCAAAAGCATGTAGCTTTTTATTTCTCCTTCAGTTCAAAAAATTGTGATTGCAATGACCCAGCTTAGCTCCTGGGCTCTTTGGAATGAGGCTGGTAGGAAAGATTGCTGAGAGGCCGGAAGCTGAAGAGGGTGAAGAAAGTGGTGGCTGGAGGTATCGCTAGCCCTCACGTTTGCTCCTTCACTTCCTCTGAGAGTGATCTGGGAACTCTGCAAGAAGCTGCTGGGAGGAATGGCCTGCACAAATCCTGCCATTCAGGTAGATGCCCTGAGCAGTCAGGTAGTACACGTAAGGAAATGGAGATGGGGATGGGAAAAGCCTCTGTGATATAGTGGATGGATGTGCACCCACAAGGTTGAATTCAAATCCCTCAAACAAAGAGGTTATTGACTCACTTTGGGCTGGTTACCATATTTCAACCTCACAGGGTTGTTGTGCAGCTAAATTCAACTCCCAAAGACTCCACCACGTATTCACTAAGTGGACTTGGGGACAGCAAACACTGTTTTCTACCTAAGAAGTTTTAAGTTTAACCCCCCAGACTGAGAAGTCTTTCTGATCATGAGATAAGCCAGTGGCCCTCACCTGTGAGAGTGAATTTGGGGCAAAATACGTTTTCTTTCCGGACTCAGACGTCAGGTATCGTTACTGCCTCTGATGGTATGAGGCTTGTACAAGTACAATTACAATTTGCTTTTAAGTGGAATTCATTTCCTTTTCATGGAAGTAAATCACATCATTTGATAACTGCTGCAGATCAGACTGAGATTTAAGGGACAGCAGCAGGGAGCAATTAAAAAGTTGGCAGCCCAACCAATAGCAAGGTGGCCACAGGAAAATTCCTTCCATCCCTTAAAAGCAGTCCTTGGAAATCTTCATTTGGTACAGTTTTATCCCACCCTCCAAGGAGCTAAGGGTGGTTACCTTGGGCTAAGTCACAGTTCTCTCAGAACTCTCTCAGCCTTACAAGGTGTCTGTTGTGGGGAGGGAAAGGGAAGGTGATTGTCAGCCATTTTGAGACTCCTTAAAGGTAGAGTAAAGAGGGGTATAAAAGCAGACTCTTCTTCTTCCACATAGCCCCCTCTACCATTTTCCCCTCACAGCAACCCTGTGAGGTAGATTAGGATCAGATATAGTGACTAGGCCAAATCACCCACTAAGCTTTCATGGCTGAGTGGAGATTCGAACCTGAGTCTCCCAGATCTTGATCTGACATTCTAACCCAGGGGTGGCCAACCTATGTGCTCCAGATATTTATGGACTTCAGATGTTCATGGACTACAATTCCTATCAGGGGCTGATGGGAATTGTAGTCCATGAACAACTGGAACACCATAGGTTGGCCACCCCTACTCTAACCTCTACACCACAATAACTCTCCTGAAATCTCCTGAGGGGCAGATCCTTCACAGGCAAGTTGAGTAAAAACCCAGTCCCTTGAAAACACCCCCTCTGTTTTTTGCTTGCCAAAATTCTCCCTCCCCTACTCAAAGAAACATGAAGAAGGACAGAACTCCCACAAAATGCTTGGCTTGCTCTGTAAAAAAGTAAATTTCACATCTCAGATTCAGGGATGTTTTAGATACACAAATGTTTCTGGTAATCAGCACGAGCTCAGGGTCAGCTGTCCTGCTAAGGTGGCACTACCTTAATCCACGTGGAGTGTAATCTTCTGCTACCGTTTTGCTTGGTTCCATGAGCCACCTTTGGCACTTGTGATCGGATGGTTTTCAAAGCCATTTGCAAGGCAGAACGGGCATGTTTGTATGTCACTTCCTTAGCAACCACCTGGAGTCTTTTCCTTTGTTGTGACCACCAGCAGCCAGCTTGGGACGCTGCTATGGACTTGGGGTCAGCTGGAGATCCCACGGGGAGTCAAGGCAATGCTTCTCTGCCAGTTCACTTCATTCAGCAACCGGTAAGTTATCCCTTTGGGCTGAGAAATCAAAAGGAAATGGGCTCTGTATAGCTGCAGAGAAAGGAAAGAAAAAAAAACCTGGTGATTTTGAATTGCTTTCTTCTCTCACACTCTTCACCAATCCTCCCCTCCCCACAAAGTCCTGGATAGCCATGGGATGTTGAGATGGAGGAGGAATGTGAACTACCAGTGGCCGGAGCTTGTGTTCTGCCGTTACTGAATTCATCCCCTCCCTTAACTCTTAATAGGACACTGATAAGAACTTCAGTCAGAGTCAGTGTGGTACAGTAGTTACAGCACTGGACCAACACCTGGGTCCAAATCCACTTGCAGCCATGAACCTATCTGGATGAATATGGTCCAGTAACCCCCTCTTGTCATCTTCTTTGTTGTGAGGACAAAATAAAGGGAAATAATAAGCAAGTATGCCACCACCCAGAGGTTTTTGGGAGAAAGGGCAGGATAGAAATATGTAAACAGAAAAAATGTGGAGTATGTGTGTGTGAATGTCTGGTGGAGGAGGGAAGCTAATAGGGACAGAGCTGTACTGTTGGTCCTCTTGAGGAAATGACCACAAATTTATTCATTTTTATTTGTTTGATTTGTACCAGACTTTTCTTCTCAATGGGGACCCAAAATGGCTTATATCATTCTATCGTCCTCCATTTTATCCTCACAACAACCATCTTCCGATGTAGGTTAGACTGAGATAGTGTGACTCACCCAACAAGCTTCCATGGCAGGGGGTGAATTTGAACCTGGGTCCCCCAGATTCTAAGCAAGCACTCCAACCACTAACTACAATGTCAATGGAGGAATGGAGAAGAAGAAGAAGAAGAAGAAGAAGAAGAAGAAGAAGAAGAAGAAGAAGAAGAAGAAGAAGAAGAAGAAGAAGAAGAAGAAGAAGAAGAAGAAGAAGAAGAAGAAGAAGAAGAAGAAGAAGAGGAGGAGGAGTTTGGATTTATATCCCCCCTTTCTCTCCTGCAGGAGACTCAAAGGGGCTTACAATCTCCTTGCCCTTCCCCCCTCACAACAAACACCCTGTGAGGCAGGTGGGGCTGAGAGAGCTCCGAGAAGCTGTGACTAGCCCAAGGTCACCCAGCTGGTGTGTGTGGGAGTGCACAGGCTAATCTGAATTCCCCAGATTTCAAAAGGGACCTCATATGATCTAGCTAGCCCAATCTCTCTGACTCTACACAGGTTATGTGTTCCAAAATCATCCCCACCAGATGTTAACTCAATCTTTCCCTAAATGGGAGGGATGGCTTTATGCTTTAGGCCAGGCGTTGCAATGCTGATGGAGAATTGCCAGCATACAAGAGATGACTAGGGTACAGCATTACAGCTACAAGGTTCTTCTGTGTGAAAGAAAACTTTCAGGGGACGTCACTCCCAAGGCATTTCCCCATGCTGCACAATTCCCAGCTATGCTGCAGCATTGCAAGGATTTCTGGGGCATACCTCTAGGACCATTGTGGCGAACCTTTGGCACTCCAGATGTTATGGACTACAATTCCCATCAGCCCCTGCCAGCATGGCCAATTTTAGGGGCTGATGGGAATTGTAGTCTATAACATCTGGAGTGCCAAAGGTTCGCCACCACTGCTCTAGGATCTCAAACAGCTGTAGTAGGGTTCTCAGAGGCAGCCAGTGAGATTTGCACAGTCAGACCACTCCAGAAGATAATCTGGAGTGTCACTCCAGGCTGTGTTTTTGTGCAACACTGTAGTTGCTAAATGTTCCAAATTTGATCAGAGCCACAAAGGGTGGTTGAGTTATTCAGCCATTTGACCTCAGACTATTTTTTTCCCTTTTAAAAGCCAGTCTACTTTTCTACCCACAGAGGAATTATACAGGGTCGGTGTATTTTTGTTGTTTTTGTCCTTCAAGCAAAAAAACAGCTTTGGGGCAGGAGAGTTTTAACAACACACAGTCTCCAGAGGAAGGGGTATTCCTTTCTTTCTCTGCTCAGGTTTGTGGTCTCTTGTGATTGGAGGAGATGCTCAATACCACCCCAAGCAGAACTAAACCCATCTGAGTCAGTTGAAGCCAAAGGGTTTAGAAAAGTGTTCATGGCGCTTAGAGTAGTGCAAAAAATCAGCTGGGGAAGGGCTGGGCTTCCTGCCTCTTCTATCATGTCCAAAGTGACTTGCATCCTTTCTGCTGCAATTGTTAAATCAAGCTCAAAAATAGAGGGGAAACTAGCAAAACCTGAGCCAAGAAAAAGTGGCTGTTGTGATCGAGAGATGCCCGGGGATTCCCTCCAACAACCTGATGTTTCCCTTTCTCCCAGGTTCCCCAAGAGCCAGAGGTGACAATTCTCCAGCAGATACCCTGGACTCCATTTTCTCTTCCTCAGCCCAACAGAAGAGGCCAAATCAGGGAAGGTAGGGAGCCAGCAAATGAGGAAATCATATTTACAGCTACACTCTTTTCCACAAAAAGATCTAAGTAGAATTGTAAATTCATTTGCCTGTGTTTTAGAACGCAATAAATACACACTAAATAAATAAGTACTAAGTACTAATAAAGGCATGAGGACCCAAGCAGAGCAAAGACTGCCTAGCATGTGGCGGATGAATTTATAATCCTACCTAGATCTTTCGGTGGAAAAGTATATGGCCAGAGTGTTTTGACTTTGCAGAAAATTCCAAAGCTTTTGGACTGGCTTTTGGGACTGGAAGGAGAAAATCTGAAAAAGGAGAGCTGCGGCATCCCACTGCAGGGGATTCTGTGGATTCTAGTATGCAAGACATTAAAAATGGTCAGAGGATTGGATCTGGCCGGGTTTTTTACCCGTTCTCATCCAATTCTCCTCCCTACTTCTACTCCATCTCAGACTCTCTAGTCCACGCAGGTCCCTTTGTTCCCCGATGTTGTCCTTTTGGTAGTCAGAGGTCACGTTCTTTCCCCTTTTTCACCAGCAGAAAAACTAGTTGTATCCAACCCAAAGCTTTAGCCCCCAAAATCTGAAATTTAAATTTGCTGTTTCTGTTTCAATCATCCAAGATCAGTTTGCAAAACTTGTTTTTTTCCATCCAGTGTCTGAAATGGAGCACTAATCCAGAGGTATTTTTGTGTACTTTTTGTAGAAATATCTGAGAACTTCCAATGCGAAGTGAACTGGAAAGCTATTCCAGTTTGTGATTATTATTATTTTTTGTATTTGTGTTGCAGACCAAATGAAGAAGACGTGCATTAAGCCTCACCTTTCACAAATCATTTCTGAAAATGCCTGACACAGCAATTTTGAAAGCTTTCCCATGAAATTTCATTTATGAAATCAGAAGCCAATACGGCCAAAAAGGTGTTAAGTCTACATCCTTTCCAACCTCTGTGAATCAACATTATAGGCAAACTAGACAGACCTTCTTGTCTGTGCAGGAAAGGACTGCAATCCTACACCACTGTTTGCACAAACTCCTGAATGAAAGGAGAAATTAATTTCCTGCAGAGGTTGCCACATCTTATTGCCATCAGCCATGATGGGAATAGGTCCAGGTGACACAATCTCTAGTGCCTTGTCCACATTGGCCTTGGAGAATAGACTGAAGCAGAGGTGTAGCTGGGAAAAATGGAGCCCGGGGCAAAATCTGAGTTTTGCGGGGGGGGGGGCATATGGGCAGCATCCCTCCCCCACCATGACCAAACAACATTTTTTGCACCAGGTCATCTCAAAGTCACCATCACATTATAGAACATGCCCCAACACACAAATCTGAACACACCCAGGGATCCCTAGTTTAAACAACATTGAAAGTGATGCTATTTTTTGAAGGGGGTGAATCCACCCTGAAATAGCTGGTTGTGATGGTTTTCCGGGCTGCGTGGCCGTGGTCTGGTGGATCTTGTTCCTAACATTTTGCCTGCATCTGTGGCTGGTATCTTCAGATGTGTATCACAGAGAGAAGACTGTTCTACACTGTGTCCAGACTTCTCTTATTACAGATTGGACCAGAAGACAGTCAAGGGGCCTCCAGTTCACTTACTGTATCATTTGGCGGAAGGTCATGGCCAAGAGAGAAAATGATGTCAGTTCCTGTTGTGCTGAAAAAGCTAGGAAATAGAACTAGCAAGGATAACTTGTGCTTTAAAATAAAATAAAATAATGCATCTAAAGCATGCATAAGAGCCCCATGTGCAGAGTGGTAAGTTGCAGTGTTGCAGTCAAAGCTCTGCTCATGACCTGAGAGGGAAGGGGAGGGGCCCCATCATCTTGTCATGGCCCACCCATCCTAGGGGGAGGGTTAGGGATGGGAGTAGGAGGGGTGAGTTGAGGAGGGGCAGGGGAGGGGAAGGGGTAGGGAGAGGGGAAGGGGAAGGGACGGAGAGGATGGGAGTGGGGAAGGGGGCCCATAATCTTGTTGAGGCCCACCCACCCTGGAGGGGAGGGGAGGTGGGGGTTATCATCTGGTCATGGCCCACCCACCCTAGGGGGAGGGAGGAGGCCCGGCATCTGGTCATGGCCCACCCACCCTGGGGGAGGAGATGGGGAGGTAGAGGGAGGGGAGGGGAAGTAGGTTTCAGGATCTGACTCAAGATTGACACAGCTGTCCATCTTTCTGAGCTCAGAAAAATGAGTCCCTTGCTTGCTTGAGGGTAAAGTGTAGATGACTTGGGAAGGCAGCAGCAAACCACTCCGTAATCAAAGTCTGCCTGTAAACATTGTGATAGGACGTCATCCCATGGAACAGTAAAGACCTGGTGCTTGCACAGGCACCTATACCTTTATCCTCAAGCATGCATACTTCGAAGTTCCACTAAAATCAGTGGACTGGCTTTCTGAATAGGCATGGTTGGGACTAAGACACATGAACAGCGAGATTGTCTTTAGTCGTTCTCTTGCTGTCCTTCTAGAACTCCATTTGACTTGGGGCTTTTCAGTGCCGAGTTTGGGCTGCAGCTCAGCTCTTCACTGCTCCAGGTCTTTCGCTCACTCACAGTCAGCATTGCTTGTCAGTCGTTTCTGTCCCATCCCCTGCTGTGCCGACCCCCGCTGTGCTGCTGCCAAGTTTTTTCCATGTGTTTTTTTCCCCAAGGATTGACAGCAAGGCCCAACAAATGATTCCATTTGAAAGGGAGGAAAAACATTGAAATGGTTGAGAAGCTGAACTGCAGCAAAAACCTGGTGGGGAAAATCTCTTGGTTCACTGGCCAGCACTCCTATTTATAATGAAAGTTTACCTCAGGAGTCCCCAACTTAGTGTCCATAGAAGCTGTGGTGTGTTGGGGCCAGGGAGGGATTTTGCCCAGCAAGGCTTCTGGCTGACTATTGGAGATTTGCTTGGCCCTGCAAATTTTTTAAAGTATTGCTTTGCCAGCAGCTTCCACCTCCTCACAAGGATCTGCGCTGTGTTAGCCATGATGGTGACCATTTTGTGGCTGGCACTGCCTCCTGTGACAGTCATTTTGCAGCAGCCATTTTGTTGCTTGCACCCACCATGTGATGCTAGAATTCCAAATGTGCCCACAGTCTTAAAAAGGTTGGGGACCTCTGGTTTACAATAATCACAAAAAACTTTCCCCCTTTCCTCCTGTTTTATGTTTGTCATTAGCCTGTCCTCATTATCTTTCACTCTCTCTTTTGTTTTCTTTCTTGGCAGATTTGATGGAGCTCATGATGATTCAAAATGCCCAAATGCACCAGGTGATAATGAATAACTTAGCCATGTCAGCACTTGCGCATTTTGGAATCAGCTCAGGCCAATCTGATGCCCAGGTAGGTATCTGGAACTGGAATGCTCTATGAACTCTCTCCTGGGACAGTCCTGTTTAAAATCTTCCTTTGCTGGTGAATCAATTGAGTAATCTACAAATCAAAGCTTCGTCCTTGAGTTCAGGATCCAACCTAATGTAAGCACTAGGTAAAACCCATAGATGTCATGACTTTCCCTCTTATAATTTCAAACTAGTGGGCTTGAAAGAACTTCGGATCCTACCATAAGTTTTTTCTTTAAATGTTCTATGTTGAATTTCAAGAGGGAAGTTCATAAAGGAGCAGGTGTTGAATTTGTGGGAAATTTTATTTTGGATGAAGTAAATTGATGTGATGAAAATTCATGCCATAAGAAATGGCGTGTAATCTCTCTCTCTCTCTCTCTCTCTCTCTCTCTCTCTCTCTCTCTCTCTCTCTCTCAATCCCTTGCCCTCAAATCCCTAAACTGTTCTTTTCTTGCACCTGGATGTGACACAGGGAGGGGCCATGTCTCAGCTGTCAGGGGCAGTATGTTTTCCTTTCAGTCTCCCCAGGTCCACACCGTCAGATGTGCATTGCCAGTTCCATACTGGGACCCTAATTCCCAGGAACACGTGAGCACGATTGAGAGCAGGGCCACAGCGTGCAGAGTGAGGGATTTTCAGCCTCCTGTGTATCATTTTCCTGACCTCAAATGACCTCAAGGAATTGCTATTTACCCATTTTACCCTTTAGGGAATTATATGTGTAGCTTGTTCAGATGTTTTCCTCTATGTGGCAAACAGCAGTTCCCCGAGGCAATGTCAGGTCAGGAAAACAGCACAGGTGGAAGGTGGACGCATTCTCACCCATGTAGGGTGGCCAATCTACTGGTTCTACCTGGAGATTTCTGACTGTTACAACTGATCCCCTGATGATAGAGATCAGTTCCCCTGGGAAAAAAAGTACTGCTTCAGAGGGAGGACTCTTTGGCACCTATTTACCAGTGAGGTCCCCCACCTCCCTGAGCCCCACCTTCCCCAGGCTCTACCCCCCCCCCACCCCACCCGAAAGTAATCCAAGCCAGAGCTGGCAATTCTAGTTCTGTGGTCCCAGTCTGAATTGGGCCCAAACATGTCCGGGATTCAAGTTCTGAGCATGGAACTTGCCATGCAAGTCTGATTGTGTGGACCCAGGTTGGAGGGAGGGACACGTAACCAAGTTAGATGGCAGAGCATCAGCTTCATAGGCAGGAGGCCCCAAGT
This sequence comes from Sphaerodactylus townsendi, assembly GCF_021028975.2. Lineage (NCBI taxonomy): Eukaryota > Metazoa > Chordata > Lepidosauria > Squamata > Sphaerodactylidae > Sphaerodactylus > Sphaerodactylus townsendi. Next base: position 10,543,587 of record NC_059439.1, on the reverse strand, counting down.
TCAATGCCCAGCATTTCCAGATAAGAGAATTGCATGGCAGGTGGTGGGGAAGGAATCAAACAAGCAAGATATAGTGTGCAATGGAGAAACTCTGGCCCTTTCCACACCGCAACGGTGCGGGGTTGCATCAGCATAAATAATGCTGATGCACACACCCCTCCCGGGACCATTCACATGGACGGTCCCAGGAGGGCAGCAGACGGCAGACAGGCTGCGCCGTCGCCGAACGCCTACTACCACTCCAGATGCTATAGACTACAATTCCCATCAGCCCCTGCCAGTGGTTCACCACCACTGGCCTACCTTGTCTCCTGGCTTCCAGCTCGTAGCAGAAGCCAGGGGACACACCCCCACAGCCTGGAGCGATGGCTCTGGAGTCGCAGGCCAGGGGGGCGTGTCCCCTGGCCTCTGCAACAAGCCAGAAGCCAGGAGACAAGGTAGGCGTTCGGGAAAGGGGGGAAATGGCGCCTTCCAGCCGCTGCTTCCGAAATACCTCGCTCAGGGAGCGAGGTTCAGAAACAGCGGCTTTGCACCGCTCGGGGGTTGTGAGGCCGCTGCTGGTGGTGGCCGTGCGAACCCCTCCCCAGGGACGCTGTTTTTAGCATCCCTGGGACGCTGTATTCCGCCCATGCGGAAACAGCCAAACAGAAACAATTTGTATTTTTGTATTTGTATTTTGATTTATACCCCACCCTATCCCTGCAGGGCTCAGGGCAGCTAATATCATAGCGAAACAATATACATTAAAACAGAGTAAATATGAATAGAATACATGAAACTAAAAAATAAGAAACAAATATAGATGGCGACTTAAACCCCTCAAGCCTAACAATTTGCCAGTAACAATAACAGCAGCTTTCAGCCATACCCTTGGATCCATCTTTTCTGAGGGTTTTTTCCCATATCCTTTGTTTATTGCAGATCACCCATCTTCCCTGGCAGGTAGAAGATGATGAAAATGATGACCCAGAAGCCCTAGTTTTCCATCACCATTATGCTCACTATCCCAACCCTGTGCCCTTCACAGCATGGCCGTCCCCGCTTCAGTCATCAGCTTGGCAGCAGCCGTCCATTCGCCATGTGGGACTAGATCCTCAGCCTGCATCAAGACAGGATGAGTGAGTGTGGCTGGGTGTGTGTGTGTGGGGCTGCCAGCTCCAGGTTTTGAAATACCTGGAGATTTTAGAGGTGGACCCTGAGGAGGGCAGGATTTGGGGAGGGAAAGAGCTCCAATAAGGCTTAATGCCACATAGAGTCTACCTTCCAAAGCAGCCATTTTCTCCAAATGAATTGATCTCTGCTGTCTGGTGATTAGATGTATTAGTGGAAGATCTCCAGCAACCACCTGGAGGATGGCAACCCCAGGTAGCGCTCAAACACATCTCAGCAGTGCAAAAGTTGAGGAGCCATAGCTCAGTGGTAGATTGTATTTGGGTGCATAAGGTCCCTGATTCAATCCCAGGCATCCCCTGATCCCCAGATCAGGAAGTAGATGTTAGAAAAGCCCTCTCTCTATGACTGTGGAGGACCACGGCCAGTTGGAGCAGTCAACACTGACTTTGATGGACCAAGGATCTACCTATTAAAAGGTGATTCTGATGATTCAAAAGAGGGAGGGGTGAGTTCAGTTCTTTGAACCTTGAACAGCAAACCAGATAAAATCTGTTGGAATGTTTATCCTTCATTGAAATAAAGTATTCTCTTTATTGAACAAGACAGAATAAAATGAAGGCTTGAAAAGCTTAACCTCACAATTACAGTGAAAACAAATGCTGAAACTATGAAAAGTTTTAGCATTGCTTATTCATATTATAGTAATTATTTAAAAAGCAAATCTTTCAACTTTTTGTCTCACTGCTGTTGGCAATTATAAAACACAATAGATGAAACACCCAGAAAACACACCCAGTCTTTTTCTGAAACTTTCATCCAGAGAAATCTAATTTGCTTGGCACAGGACTGCATACTTACAGAAAACCAGTTTCTCTAAATCTGTTCTATCATAATTGTCATGATATATAAAACAAAGGTTCACAAATTCATCTTCTAGGCAGCAAAAAGGTTTGCCCAGCAACAAGGGCCAGGAGCTGGGAAGTCTGGGGACAACCAGCTACAGTTGACCTTTAATGTGATTGGTGCATTCAACTGTGACTCTGGTCCAATGGGAGACTGTTGCCGGAAAAAGTACCTAGCTTGAATGTATAAGAAAGCTGTGCATTGTTTCAATTCTAGTCTTCTAGTCTGTTCTATTTTTAGTGTTATAGTATTACTGAAGTGCTCTGTATAGCCTTGTAGTCTTATCTCGTTTTACTTGCAACTAAGTAAAACCTTCCTATTGGAAAGAACATCTTGCGTGGACAGTTTTCTTTTCCTAAGAGATAGGAGGCTGCAGTGAGTGCAGGAAGACTACTAAACCTTCCTCTCTACTCTAAGTAGCTCCATTTTAAGTCTGCTGATAATAATCATGTGATTTTTATCTAGATAACTGATTGGTTCATAACTAAATATGAGATAATCAACATGGCGTGTATATATGAGTTAAATTCTGAAACGGGAAGATGGCCGATATCAGCTCTCAACCTGTATTTGAAAGCTGACTTTTCTGAAACTGTTTCAATTAATTGCCCAAGGTGAAAGCAACTCAAAGCAAATAAAGTTCATTGACAGTCAGAAAGGGCTTGAACTCTGAGCTAACTTGCAAACACAGCAAGAAAAATTAGTGATAGCATTGCTGCATCTACACTAAGATCATAGCAGCTCATCACAATATTTCCAGGGTGAGACCAGTTGCAACGTTTTGCTTCCACATGGAAGTTTTGTCCCATGTGGCATCCCAACTTTTTGGAATCTATTTTGGAAGGGCACAAAGCACCTTTGCCAACTGCGTCCCACACACGTTGGTGTCATTTTCTTTTCCTCAATTGAGACACATTAATTGGCAACTGCTAAATCATGATATCATTATAACACTATACTGGTAATTGGCATAATCAACTAGTTCCTCGGATGTCTTTTATTAAGATAAAATAAGAATCTTGCCTTTTCGTTGTGTCAGTGTAAAAGGAAAGACGCAGCCCTTATAGCTTTGCAACAAAAGCTGTCAGACTTTCTTCTTGTTATGAAACTGGGAATTCAGAGCAGAGGCGTAGCTAGGCCAGAGTGCGCCTGGTGCACACTCTGGCTTTTGCCTACCCATCCACTCGCCTCGCCAGATGCCCCTTAGACGGCCCCTCAATTCTATAGAGCCCCGCATCTCGGTATTCCACTTACTTTTAGGAAAGGAGTAGGCTGAAGAAGCCTTCCTGCATTGCCTGGGCCTGGTGGGAACTACATTTCCCAGGAGCCCCTGAGAAATGTACTTCCCACCAGGCCCAGGCAACGCAGGCAGGCTTCTTCTCTGAGATGTTCCATTCCTAAAATTAAGTGGGGGGTGCACCGTGGGGGGCTGCGCGGGGGGGGGGGCGCAGAAGGGGGTGGGGGGCAGCATGGGGGGCAGGGGATTTTTCCGGCTCCCATGTGACCAGAATCGGTGCGCCCGGTGCATTGCGCACCCTCCTTCCCCTGGTGGCTTCGCCACTGATTCAGAGAACTAACAGATGGTTGAAAAACTATAGTAACCTAGCAGTTTCCAGTTTCTAAAAGTCTAAACGGAAGACTGAGGAAAGGAAACTATGGGGAAGATGATATTCAGAAAATACACAGAGAACTATTGTGTGGGAACAGGTTCCTATTAAAAGAAGTCACCATGCTGCTGCTGCAACAGCAGCAGTAGCTACCATTCTTCAGTAAGTTTTGCAGACATGAGTATGGCCCCTTCTGCACATGCAGAATAATGCACTTTCAATCCACTTTCAATGCAGCTGGTTTTACTGTGCGGAATAGCAAAATCCACTTGCAAGCAATTGTGAAAGTGGATTGCAAGTGCATTATTCTGCATGTGCAAAAGGGGGCTTTGTGAATAAGACCAATTTGTCCCCTGGCAGTATTTTTGCTGATTGCTGAAACCAAATATTTCTAGTTTTGCACTGATTCGTAGGTCTGAAGTTATGCTGAAAATCTGAATGGCTGCTTTTTCTGCATAATTTAGTCCACTTGTGCTGATCAGGAAGGAAGATGCAGAGCTATGCCGAAGCCCCTTCTCTAGAGCTCCAGAAGGCCTCTTTGGGGCTTTTGCACAGTGTATGTTTTTCTACAGCCATAAGGTCTAGAACAGTGATAGCGAACCTTTTTGAGACCAAGTGCCCAAATTTCAACCCAAACCCCACTTATTTATCGCAAAGGACCAACCCAGCAATTTAACCTGAATGCTGAGGTTTTAGTTTAGAAAAAACCCGATTGGCTCCCTCTTCCTCCGTCCCACCCGCTCAAGCAGGGGCCAGCCTGCTCAAGCCTCCAGCACGTCCCGTGTGCACTGCTCTGTGCCTCTCTAGCATCTCTGCCTCCTCTGTGCCACCCCACCCCCCCGGGCAGCAGCCACCCGAAGCACAGGCACCTGGCTCGCCAGCCAAGTCCTCCCTGTTCACCGTGGTGCACGCACCTCGTGCTCACTGGCCCAGGCCAGCCTAGATGTGTGTGTGTGTGGGGGGTGATTTTCCGCCCCCCACATGACAAACTCTGTGTGCGCATGCCCACAGAGAGGGCTCCGAGTGCCACCTCTGGCACCCGTGCCGTAGGTTCGCCATCACTGGTCTAGAATCTTGGCCTTTAAAATACACTTGCAAGATGACTGTGGAGGGTGCAGAATTCTGCACCTGTACAGAGGAGTCCCAATGGGGGACACAGAATTGCCTACCACAGCTTTACTAATGCTACCTTTTGATTTGTCCCAGTGGCCCCGTGGTGCCTCCACCCCCACCACCAAGCGCGACTGGAACTGTGACAGCTGATGTCCTACCTGCATCAGGTAGGGGGCGGCAGTACTGCTTTTATGTGGGTCATTCCCCTCCAAACATGATCCCAATTCTATCAGGGTAGTAGTGGGGGGGGGTAGCAAGAGGAGGCTTACCAGCCCACCTGCAGCATTGATTCACATAACCCAGGGGTAGGGAACCTGCGGCTCTCCAGATGTTCAGGAACTACAATTCCCATCAGCCCCTACCAGCATGGCCAATTGGCCATGCTGACAGAGGCTGATGGGAATTGTAGTTCCTGAACATCTGGAGAGCCGCAGGTTCCCTACCCCTGACATAACCTGTTGTGGGGAAAGGAAGGAAAAAGTGTTTGTAAACTGCCTTCAGTCTCCTTGCAGCGGGGGGGGGGGGGGGAACTCTTCTTCTTCTTCTATTATAAAAGGCCATATATTTGACTGGACAAGTCTTCTATATTTAACTATATTTGACCCTTCCACATAAAGATGTATTTTTAGAATTGGGTGCTGTACTGGTTAAGAGCAGGTAGACTCTAATCTGGAGAACCGGGGTTGATTCCCCACTCATCCACATGAGTGGCAGACTTTAATCTGGTGAACTGGGTTTGTTTCCTCACTCCTCCACATGAAGCCTTCTGGGTGACCTTTGGCTAGTCGTAGTTCTCTCTGAACTCTCTCAACCCCACCTACCTCACAAGCTGCCTGTTGTGGGAAGAAGATGAGCTTGTAAGCCACTTTGAGATTCCTTACAGTTGAGAAAAGTGAGTTATAAATCCAAACTCTTCTTCTTCCTCTTCTCAACTGGCTCAAGATCACCTGGGGCTTCCAGAGTGGGGATTTGAACCTGGGCCTCCCAGATCCTAGTCTGAAACCTTAACCACTACACCATGCTGTCTGTGGGTTTCCTTACAGCAGCTGGTTTTAGGATCCCTTGTCCCAAGGATCCTGTCTACGGTACGACCTCCCACATCCTTTTAATATACTTTGCATCTGCACTCATTAAATGATGCTAAATGTATTTAATGCATGTAGAACCTCTGTGGAGCATATCCAGGTTGCCTTCGACCTCCATGGTTGGTGTCCCAGTGAGGCTGAAGTGAGCGGATTTATTTTTTCCTTTCCAGAGTACTACGACTTCACCCAGGGACGGTTTTGACAGCAGCTTCTTTGGCCCCTTTATCAGGAAGTGGCGCATCTTTTTGATCCAGCTGGGGTCCTGACCAAGCAGATTCAGAACTGGCATTTGCATGGACTGGCAAGTTGCTACCTTCACTGGATCAAGTTCTTCAGGAGCCGGCTGCCTCTGGGTGTCTCTGTGTGTGTCGTTCTGCCAGAGAGTGTTAGGAGCATAAATGATCTACATTACAGATAGTCATCTGTGGTCCTGCATTGCCCAGAATGTCTCTGTTGCTGGATAGCCTGGACCTATGGATGCCAACCTTCAGGTATGGTCTGGAGTTCTAGCAGCAGTGACAGACCTGAACAGAGATAAATATTACACCCCACTTAGCAAACCTCGATATACAAAGCGCAATTTTTTTAATAGTGTAGAAAAATAAATATTACAACCAGTTACATACACCACATTCATACCAACAAACTCAAACTGCTTATATCCCTCTTACAAAATCTATACTTAGAATATATCTAATTAGCTGGTCTATGAATATACCACTTAAACTCATTACAATAGAGAGAAAATAAGCAAATATGACAATTATTCAACACAAAAAAGGTTCTATCCAATTCTCCTGGAATCTCCTGGAGTCTCTTGAGAATCTTTTCAATGTTGTTGGAAATCTTCAATTGTTCTACCAATGTTCTCGATAGGAAGATTGGTTGTTTTTAGTTCATAAACGGTAGCCAGTTGTCTCAAGTCAGCAATAATGTCCTAACAAACTTAGATAGAACAAGCAATGGAGTTAGAGACTCATTTCATAATTGCTAACAAATGGCTCATCAGAAAGACTGGGTAATACTAATAAGTATTACCCAGTCTTTCTGATGAGCCATTTGTTAGCAATTATGAATTCCATCTGTATGAAGATTGGCATAGATCAGTGGTGGCGAACCTATGGCACGGATGCCAGAGGTGGCACTCAGACCCCTCTCTGTGGGCACGCGTGCACAGAGTTCGTCATGTGATAATAGTGTAATTATTTCAGGGAGATGATTAGCATTAAACCTAAGACCTAGTTTTGGGGAAGCAGTGCAGGTAACCCTGTTAAGCTCTGTTAAACCCTACTGATTTTCATGGGAAGAACGAAAGCGTGTAAGCTCGGTTGCTCCCGAGTGACGTGTGCCTTGGAGCCAATCGTTTTTTTCTATACGAAAACCTCAGTATTCAGGTTAAATTGCCATGTTGGCACTTTGTGATAAATAAGTGGGTTTTGGGTTGCAGTTTGGGCACTCGGTCTCAAAAAGATTTGCCATCACTGGCATAGATGTTTGGTCCTGGGTATTTGTTTCTAGACAGGGTAAAAATATCCAGGTGTTTATTAGTGGGTTCCCCCTGGATGTGGACGAACTGTCTCTAGCTCCCATCTGCACTCTGCCAGCTGGCAGAAGAAGAAAAAACCCTCCACTGTGCCAGCCATATGCAATCTTTTCCTTTTGTTGACTGCTATAGAGAGGAGTTACTGCAGGAAAGCGTCTGGCCAGCAGAGGGCACCCAGAATTCAGCAGGATTTTTTTGACAAGAGTTTTGGACCTTGAGCATTTGGGAATCTGCTCCGGCTCCCAAATCTGCTTCCTCCGGCCTTTAGAGGCTGTACCAAATTTTAATCAAGGTGCAATTTAAAAAAAAATCATTGCAGAATTTCACTCGTAAGCAAGATAACTTAATGATGAGATTTTGTTTACATTTCAGATGTATTTTATATCTCTAAAGCCCATTTTAATTGAAGATAAAATGGGCACTAGCAAGGGGGGAAGGGATGGCAATCTAGGGATCCCCGCCCCCTTCCTCCTCCTTCCCCCCCCCCAAGTGTCCTCACCCACAGCAGGTTGCGCCCCAGCTAACCTTACCATAGATTGGAGGGCTTCCCTGTCATCAGATGGGTAGCTATTTTTGTGGGGAGGTTGGTGGGGGAATGGGGAGGCAGGTGCAGGGCCAGGGGGAGAGTGGCAGCGTGCTCGTGGGTGGGGTGGTGGGAGAAGGATGGGGGAAGTGGGAGGGCTTTTGGCGGGCCAGGGAAATGGCATGTGGGAAGCGATAGTGCGGATTGGGGGGGGGGGGGGGGGGAAACTGTTGGTGGGCCCAGTATGGCTTTCCAGGATGGGCGGGTGGCCTCTTGTTCTGTTTTTAGCAATCTGTGTCCATTGGTGGATGGTTCGTCCTTGGGTTAATTTGTATGTTAGTGAATTAAATAGGGCAAGATGCTCAGATGGCATTCTGGAAAAGCTAAATTACTTGGAAGTTTCTTCCCCTCAGTGCATTGTCTCCTCAGCTCTGCAGTCAGTGATTTCACACCCTGTCAGCCCATGACTGTACCTTGAAGTCCTTATTGCAAGGTCATGCTATCTTTCTGGTCAAGGCTGACTTTTTGGGAAGAGGGCATATACTTTAGGGTTCTCATATAGATATACCGGATACACTTCACACTGTATTGTTGAAGGCTTTCACGGCCAGGATCACTGGGGTGTTATGTTGTTTCCAGGCAGTGGCATAGTGTCAAGGGGGCAGGGGGACCGGACACACGCCAGTACAGGGATGTGGCGGGGGCGTGGCAGGGGCACAGGGCGCACGTGTACTCCAGACGCAGTTCCCCCTCGATCCAGCCGTGTTTCCAAGCTGTATGGCCGTGTTCTAGTAGCATTTTCTCCTGATGTTTTGCCTGCATCTGTGGCTGGCATCTTCAGAGGATCTTAAATACTTCACACAATTTAGGATTGGTAAAGTTGCCAATTGACCCAGACGGTCCAGTGTTTGAGAACAAGTGAAAAAAATACTGGACATTTCAATGTCAGGGAGCAGGAGGGGGCGGAGATTTCATCACTCCTTATTAGTGACTGACCTTCCCATTTTGTTTGCATTAGGGCACCATTGGCTGTTTTTCTCTAGTTAGGGTTTTAATTGTTTTATCTTAAAGTTGCAATTGGGGAACCCTACTGTAAGCTGCCTGGAGCCCAATTTGGGAAATGGCTGGGTAAAAATTGACTAAGCAAACAAACAAAGCTATAATTATGGTATATCTATATCACAATATTTTAGTGCCTTTTGGAAGAAAATGCAGCTAGGATATTGTTATCTATATATATAAAAAAGCAAACAGTCCGTTTGTGAGTCGTGCTCTAACTCTGAAACCACTGGACGGATTGCTTTCAAATTTTCACTCAATGTGCCTTTCCAATGCGGGCAGGTTTTCGGATATTCATATTGCTGAAATTCAATACCTGAGCCAGATAAAACATCTTTTTCCTGGCCCACCAGGCCATGAAGCTGGTTGTGTTTAACTGTCACCCTTAGAATGTTCGTGCAGCATGTCTGCAGCCTGAGGGGTTGGTATGCCCTTAGAATGTTCACTCAGATGGCCAGAGATGAGCATTGAAAAAAGTAAATAAGTAATACTGTTAGGTAATACGAGTGGAAGTGAAACACATACACGCTTTGCCATGTGAGACGCCAGGTGGGGTTCCCCCCCCTCAGGTGACTTTCTCTTTCTGTGCCTCACCCACTACTATCACACAACACACATACTCTCATACACATCCAGCTCATCCTCACACACCTCACTCTGCCCTCTCTCACATCCAACCACCACTTACCCACTTCCTCACCCATATTCGCCCATCTTTTACTAAAAGCGAGCTGGAGTTTGCCTTTTTCTTCTAAGACAATCCATGGGGTGGGGGTGAACCAACACTACTGGCTCCGCTTCTTTTGCACATGGCCCTTTAAGAACCCAGGGAGCTGGCCTCGATCTGAGCGCCTCACCACCCTGCCTCTGCTGCCTGACTGGGATAGCCTGGTTGCCCCAGTTCTGCCTTACCCAAGCCAGGACTGTGCGTGTCAACCAGCCTCATGGACAGCGGGATTCACACTCTGGACAGTTCCGTTGTGGAATGGAAAGGATTACCTTATGCTAAAAAAAGAGACAGCACTATATAACGATGTGAATTGAAAAGGGAAAGAGGGATTCCATTTGACCACCCCAAAAGGCTATGCTGCGGATCATTGGACCTGCGTGGACATCTGTGTGGACTGTGATGAGAAGGACAATTGCCACAGCAACGTGTGGCCGGGCCCCGCTAGTATCAGTATAAACACACGCATAAAAATAAAAAGGGGGTGCTGTGACCCCACCAGTAACCCAATGATGGCAACACACTTTCCCTTCAAAATCCTGATTATTTAAGGCATCTACAGAAAAAAATAAATGGACTCCCCAACAGCAGAAATTCAGAGGTTGGATAGAAGCAGTGATGGGATTCAAATAATTTAACAACTGGTTGTTTACAAGCATCATTTTAACAACCGGTACTACTGAAGTGGTGCAAACCAGCTGAATCCCACCACTGGATAGAAATCATAGTTGTTAATTGCCTTGCTTAGTTGGCTCAGTCGGCCATGTTGAAAGGAACACCTAGGTCGCTTTCGCACGTGCAAAATAATGCACTTTCAATTCACTTTCACAATTGTTTACAAGTGGATTTTGCTGTTTCGCCTTGAAAGTGGATTGAAAATGCATTATTCTGCATGTGCGAAAGTGCCCTTGATTCAAAAGGAATTAAATTATTTATTTGGGTAATTACTACAAGATCATCAAATAAAGCAAAATACAGAATTAAAAGGAAAAGAAAGATGGAAAAATAAAAGAAATAAAGAGAAGCCCAAGTCTTACATATGACCATAAGAAGTCACACAGCATATATGAATAACAGTGAAGAATTTTTTTCTCTTTCTTTTGCTGACTATAAAAGGTTGGCTCCAACCAGCTTCTCTGCTGGTGAAGGGGGGCAGGGTCCCTTTGACAACCCAAAATGGCTCTGCTGGTAATCATGGGACCTGCATGAACGAAGGCCATGTGAGATGGGGTTTGTACAAAGGAAAAGAACTGGCCAGCATGGACCCAGAAAGTTTATTGAATCCAACCTGGAGGCTTAACTGCCCTTTGGTAGAACAGATGGGATACAATGGAGAGAGATCCTGATTTATTTCTGAGAAGGGAACTGAAATCCCAATAACAGAATAAACTAAAATGGGAACAGCAGAAAAATAAAAGCCGTTTGAGTTAAAGTTAAGTTCACGGTTCAGATGGCTGCAGATTTTGCTTCATGAAAATACTTGCAGATTCATTTTCACGATGAAACGACTAGCTGCTTATGCTTCATTATCACAACACCATCTGTTTTGAAGCTAGGCTCTTTTAAAGGTCTCTTGGGCTCAAAATCCCATTTTAAAAAAGGCCAATACCAGGTTTAAAAAACTTCCCGGCATTTAACAAGCAAAGAGGTTTCTTTACCTATCTATCATCAGGAGGTTCTGGTTAATGGCTACTAGATGTTTGACAGGAAAATAAAAAGTTCATTCTCTACTCTTCTCTCAATCAGCCCTTTGCACCAAAAAAAAAAAAGGCTAGTCAATGTGTGGATCTGAAAAAAATCCATTTTGGTACAATATAATTAGAACTAGACTGGGCAGAGTTCTTTAAGTTTCATATTGCAGGACTCCTTGGCGCTTAAGCAGGACACATTAATAATGGCTAGATAAATGAAGTGACCTATTTGTCAAGAATAGAATCACCACGTCATCGGATGTATCATTTAAATAACCTTACAAAGTTTTTTTTTACATTTACATAGTCAGTGGCATTTTTCCTGTAGTGATCACTAGAACTGATTGCATGATTAACTAGATTTATCCCAGGCAGGCACCTGTGCCACTCGGAGGCATGTAAGTAGGAAGTCTGAATTCAAAAATTTCCAATTGAGTTTTTTCTCTTTTAACTGTGTCTGATAACAATGTGAGGCAGAAGCTGTCAAATAGCATTCTGTAACTCCATATACAGATGCATCAAAATTCATTTAGATGCCTCCAAACAGTTTGTTAAATGTTCAGTTCTCTCACAGCTGCCAGCAAGCAGGATGCAAGCCAAACTGGCAGGTTCTCTACACTCTTTTCCACAAAAAGATGGCCATAAATGTTTATATTAATCCACCATTTCCTGGGTCTCCTCTGTAGTAGAATGCTCTGTGGGGGTCCTAGTACCTACCTATAGTACCTGTGATTCTCCATGAAACCACCTGTCAGAAGAGCAAGGGTCCTAGTTTTTCTCCTTCTGCCAATCTTACTCTTCCTCTGGGTTCATATTATCTGAAGCAGATGGCAGTTCAATTTTGTTTTTTTTTTTATACCTATATACGAGCCAGTGTCATTTTCAGTCTGGCTGTGAGAAATGCTGGTTTTTAACTCATGTGTCTGCAGTTATATTTTGTGGGCAATATCTGGTGAAATTTCAGAACCAGAGAGAGTAAGGACCAAAATAGACATTATGACAGCCAAAAGTTTGGCCTATGACTATCTGCTACCATTTTAAAGAAGCCACAAGGGCCAAATCATGGCCGGGCCCACAGCACGTGGGAACCAGGTGATCTTGCTCTTCCCTACTTTCAGGTGCCAAAACATCTCTCCACATAGTTGGTTCAGTACTTGGAAAGGTGCAGAGGGAAACAAAATCACCTGGATCAGGATTAGGCCCTTGACACTTTTTGTAAACAGTCACAGTCTTCCCAAATGGCATCAGCAGCCATGAGTTGAACTAGTGGCTACTGTAATGATTAGTTTTGACCTAAATCTGTCAAGAGATATGGGTGAACTCCCTAGTCTAATTCCCTGCCACTCCCTACAATTAACTTCTGGAGAATCATGCAACTGTACATAAATAACTAGATGGATCAATCATTGATTACCAATAGAATATCAAGAGTATCCCCAGGCCGCAGCAGTGGTACTGGCTGGAAGGCCAGCTGGCACTGCAAAGTACTGCGGGTGGGATGCAGGTAGGATGGCAGGCCCGCAGAGAGGTCCCCTCACACATTCTTTCAGTGGCATATCTGTAATCAAGCAAGGCAGTACAAAATAATAATAACAGCTGATTTCTTCTCAAGTAGCCCATGAAAACGAGTGACAGCAGCAAAATAGGGCTTGCAGGGGAAATACAGGGGGGAAAAGAGGAGAGAGAGAGAGGAACGACTCTGGTGGGAGGGGATAAACAACAACAACCTTTATTAGGCATTTAAAACGACTCTGGTGGGACCTTCCCACCCGCCACCCCCCCGAAAGTTTGGTGCATCACATCTCAATTCGCTTTCCCTGCAAAGAGGAAAAAACAGTTGGGCTTTGCCCAGAGTTGGAAAACCTGGGGATTCTGCCCTCAGAAGAGCAGTGGACTCAGAGCAGTTGTGGAATGTAACATCAAAATTGGAAAATGTATTGAATCAGTTGCATTAGTGAAATCTAATCAGAGAGAAATTTCAATTTGACTCAGGGGGACCGTCAGTGCATAATAGGTCTATGTACACGGATTGCAGAATCCAGACTGCAAAATCAACCAAAAGGAAGACAGCAACCAAGAAATGAGAAGGAGTTTGAGACTGGGAAGGGCAGCCATGAAAGAGCTAGAAATGATTACTAAGCGTAAGAATGTTTCACTGGCAACCAAGATCAAGTTAATTCATGCCACATTATTCCCTGATACTATGTATAGGTGTGAAAGTTGGACAATGAAGAAAGCTGTTAGGAGGGAAGTTGATTCCTCTAGAACCTACACAAAAAGTAGGCTCTAGATCAAATTGATCCTGAACTGTCCCTAGAAGCTGAAATGACTAAACTGAGGCATTGTATTTTGGTCACATTATGAGGAAACAAAAGTCACTGGAAAAGACAATAATGCTAGGAAAAGTTGTAGGCAGAAAGAAAAGAGGAAGATCCAGCATGAGATGGATTTACTTAATAAAGGAATCCATTGCTCTCAGTTTGCTAGACCTGATGAAGGCTGTTAACAATAGGACGTTTTAGAGGACATTGATTCATAGGGTCAGAAGTGGCTTGGTGGCACTTACACACAAACACTGGGGTTGCCTTGACACAGAATTTTTATCTTGACGAGAGCGTGAGACATGTAATCCTAGACATAGGGACCAACTTGCTTTCCACACAGGAAGCTGTGAAGATTTACATTTTCTACCAATGGACGTTCAGCTTCTACCAATCATTCTAATTAATATGTTAACAAAGCCTAGAATATGATGGAAATTGGACAGCTGATCATATGACAATCATATGACTATCAAATTACATTAAAAGGAACTGGTTACTCATTTGCAACCACAGAAACATGATGCGTCCAACTGTGTTCCTGGTCACCATTTGTTTACACAGTGATGGCAGACAGCTCAAGAGAAGATCTACGCCCAACGGACTCAGCTCTTTGATACCTTAGTGAATTTCTTCCCTGACAACATGACCCCGCCGAAAGGCAACCTGGTAGACCTCATCACTCTGTGACCGAGCGACGGGACACTTTGCTTTCAGCATTTTTAATTTTCTTTTCTTTTCTTTTTTGGTGCTTTGATTTGAGTGACTGGTGGACTGCAGTAATAGAGCAAACCCAGCTTCGGAAGGGGCATTACGGATAAATACCAAACGGGATTAGGCTAATAAAGAAAGGAGGGGGGGGGAGTAATTAACGCACTTCTGACGGAACAGAAACAAATCTATATTTTCTGACCATGGCTTTTTAAAAGTTGGTGAATGTCGAAAAAAATATAAAAAAACTCCTATGGATTAAAAACTGGTTGAGAAACAGGAAGCAAAGAGTGGGTGTAAATGGGAAGTTCTCACAATGGAGAGATGTAGGGAGTGGTGTGTCCCCCAAGGATCCGTTTTGGGACCAGTGCTCTTTAACCTATTCATAAATGACCTGGAAGTAGGGGTGGGTAGCGTGGTGGCCAAGTTTGCAGATGATACCAAATTATGTAGGGTGGTGAGAACCACAAAGGATTGCGAAGAGCTCCAAGCGGACCTTGATAAATTAGGTGAGTGGGCTAAGAAATGGCAAATGCAGTTCAATGTAGCAAAATGCAAAGTGATGCACATAGGGGCAAAAAATCCAAACTTCACATACAAGCTACAAGGGTCAGTGCTATCAGTCACAGGCCAGGAAAGGGATTTGGGCGTCTTAGTTGATAGTTCCATGGGAATGTCAACTCAATGCATGGCAGCTGTGAAAAAGGCAAACTCTATGCTGGGGATAATTAGGAAAGGAATTGAGAATAAAACTGCAAAGATTGTCATGCCCTTATATAAAGCAGTGGTGCGACCGCACTTGGAGTACTGTGTCCAGTTCTGGTCACAACGAGGATGATTGAGGGACTGGAGCACCTTCCTTATGAGGAGATGCTGCAGCGTTTGGGACTCTTTAGTTTGGAGAGGAGACGTCTGAGGGGGGATATGATTGAAGTCTATAAAATTATGCATGGGGTAGAAAATGTTGACAGAGAGAAATTTTTCTCTCTTTCTCACAATACTAGAACCAGGGGGCATTCATTGAAAATGCTGGGGGGAAGAATTAGGACTAATCAAAGGAAACACTTCTTCACGCAACGTGTGATTGGTGTTTGGAATATGCTGCCACAGGAGGTGGTGATGGCCACTAACCTGGATAGCTTTAAAAGGGGCTTGGACAGATTTATGGAGGAGAAGTCGATTTATGGCTACCAATCTTGATCCTCTTTGATCTGAGATTGCAAATGCCTTAACAGACCAGGTGCTCGGGAGCAACAGCTGCAGAAGGCCATTGCTTTCACATCCTGCATGTGAGCTCCCAAAAGCACCTGGTGGGCCACTGTGAGTAGCAGAGAGCTGGACTAGATGGACTCTGGTCTGATCCAGCTGGCTTGTTCTTATGTTCTTATGTTCTCCTCCATTCACTGGTGCCTTACTGTAAAAACAAAGTCCTCCAGTAAAATCGAAGCATTCTCTGTGTTACTATTTTGCAAAACATAGAGCTGTCCAAAATAAGAACAAAGAGGTTTGCATACCACAAAGCACAGAGCAGTTCAAAATTTAATTTTAAAAAAATGTGGCAGATCTCTCCTAGGCCACGATAAATAGGATTGTGAGTTGCCACAGAATATTAAAATGAATAGGTTTGCCAATTCCCAAAGTTGTGCAGAGTGCGTAGCTCTTGTAAGCCCCTTGCAGCAAAATCACTTCTGAATGTTGTGAGCACTTTGATGTCTAATATACTCATTGCAGCATAAAATCCAGCATAGTTTGTGCCAACTGGACTACAGTAGTATGTTCTATGTAGGGCAGCCCTTGAAGGTAACTCCAAAACTGCAACCTGTGCACAAATTACTTACTTTTTAAACAACCTTGGACAGTAATTACAGATATCTCTAAATGAATGATGTTTGCACTGATTACATATATATTGCAAAACACATGTTGAGGTGCTATTTTTAACTTTCCAAAGCTCGGCATCATCTGGATCCAAATGCTTGACGGACCACCTCATGCTACATATACCCACTAGCCCAAGATTTCTGGTTCAGAATGCCTGCCTTCAGGGAAGAATATCTAAATTTGTCAGTAGTAGTAGCCACTTTTGGAACAGGCTTCCAGAGGAGATAGAAAGAGTATCTCCTCCAGTCAGGTTTATGCTAGTCTATGCTATCCCTCATTGTTCTGAAGAATCACTGTTGGTCTCCATGTACAAATGAGCTTGTGCAGTTTCCCTGTTGCTGTTGCAGCTGCCAATCCAGTGCAGAGGCAATGGGTCTTCTCCCACACGGCAGATTCCCCTGCCATCCCCTTCCCTGGGCAACTGGGGCTTATTCAATTTTAAAATTGACAAATAAATACAGGATTTCAATACAACACATTAAGTGAACATTCCCTTCAGGTTGGATTCATGATTGCACACTCACTAAGCAGTGGGGTTGTGATTAAGAGCAGGTGTATTATAATCTGGAGAAACCGGGTTTGATTCCCCGCTCTGCCACTTGAGCTATGGAGGCTTATCGGGGGAATTCAGATTAGCCTGTACACTCCAACACTTGCCAGCTGGGTGACCTTGGGCTAGTCACAGTTCTTCTGAGCTCTCTCAGCCCCACCTACCTCACAGGGTGTTTGTTGTGAGGGGGGAAGGGAAAGGAGTTTGTAAGCCCCTTTGAATCTCCTATAGGAGAAAAGGGGGGATATAAATCCAACTCTTCCTCTTCTTCTTCTTGGGAAGTCACCATACTCTCAGATCAGAGAATCTCCACAGTTCTCATCTCTCAAGGTCATCTCTGTCTGCTCTGATTGGTAGCATCTCTCTAGGCTGTCAATACAGCTTTCTCATCACCTACTATCTGGAACTTCATGTGTGCCAAATCAATACTGTTCTGCATAGCCGGGCCCGCCCCAGGGCCCGGTGCGGAGAGCCGTCCGTCTCGGGAGCGGAGCGCGGCCGGAAGGGGGCCGCCTCTCGCCCGTGGCGCACCGCACGTTCGTGGGGAACCCGGTGCTAAATCATTCGTAGACGACCTGATTCTGGGTCGGGGTTTCGTACGTAGCAGAGCAGCTCCCTCGCTGCGATCTATTGAAAGTCAGCCCTCGACACACGCTTTTGAATACTGTTCTGCCTGGCATAAATCAGGTTTGCACTAGCTATCAGTATGCCTGGTGTTCGAACTGTCTTGACTGATCGGGTCCTGAGGACTTGGATCTAATTCTTCGAGTAGGCATGCTGATGTTTTAGCTTATGTTCAAATTGTATTAGTTCTATCCATTTATTACATGAAACTTTTGATTCTGAATTGTGTTCATATGTGTATTTCATGCTACTGAATGTTTGCATTGGGCCCAGCCTGAATAGCTTCCACAAATCATTGTGCTTCGTTGACGATTTTGCTGAGAATAAACTTCCTTCCTTCCTTCCTTCCTTCCTTCCTTCCTTCCTTCCTTCCTTCCTTCCTTCCTTCCTTCCTTCCTTCCTTCCTTCCTTCCTTCCTTCCTTCCTTCCTTCCTTCCTTCCTTCCTTCCTTCCTTCCTTCCTTCCTTCCTTCCTTCCTTCCTTCCTTCCTTCCTTCCTTCCTTCCTTCATTTATTTATTAAATTTTTAAACCACCCACCCCTGAAGGGCTCTGTATGTGAATGTATGATTGAAGGCCAGATTCAACTGGCTGGATTCAACTGGTTGTGGTGGGTTTTCCAGGCTGTGTGGCCGTGGTGTGGTAGATCTTGTTCCTAATGTTTCGCCTGCATCTGTGGCTGGCATCTTCAGAGGTGTATCACAGAGGGAACTCTGTTACACACTGTTTCCAATTAAAAGGAATTGTTTTAGTGGGGTATATATTGTGCACTCAACCACACCTTTGCATAGCAAGTTCCACCCAAACTCTTACTGATTGATTCCCCACCCTGGGACTTGGACAATATATACCCCACTAAATAGTCCTGTCTCACTGGACACAGTGTGTAACAGACTTCCCTCTGTGATACACCTCTGAAGATGCCAGCCACAGATGCAGGCAAAATATTAGGAACAAGATCCACCAGACCACGGCCCCGCAGCCCGGAAAACCCACCACAACCAGTTGTGTGTGAATGACGGTGATAATAAGGAGCACCTCAATGCATCTTTCTTTGTAGCTTTAAAGTGTTGTGTGTCTAGAACATCTTTAGGTGCCACGGCTTGTGGCTGATGATAAACAGTTTCTACATATCAAGAAATCGCCAGTTCGTACTCACTCATTCAAGACTCAGGGAAGAAAATGCCATTTTGATTTTCTAAATGGAGGCAGGTCAGCAAACATTGGCATAGTTTCTATCCAGGCACATTACACTAGTCAGTTCCCTGTCATTATAGAATATGAATGTGTTCGCTGTAGACACTACTGGCCCATAGTATATGCTGATTTAAAATACAATATGGCTTGATCTTGATTAACCTACTTGTCAATTATTTGGATGAAACTTTCCCAACAGAGGAGCAACTGTTTCAACTATATAAGAACCGGATGGGACAAGGTTGTATTCCACATTACAGCAGAGTATTTTGAGCCTTGTTCAAAGAGCCATGGGTTTGAGGATTAACATTAACTGAAAGTGACAGATTGAGAGTGTGAAAACACCTTTCCCGTCCTCCCACCCTTCATCTGTAATTTTTATCACTAGGGCTATTGAGGTAGTATTTTACGAAAATACATTTATGTTTTCCTCCTTAAAGGTTTAAGATACTGATTTAGTGTGATACCTTTTTAAGAGCCCCATCCAAAGGGGGTGGAATCAGCACCGGCAGATTCTCCCTCTCCAGGGCACTTACCCCGGCAGATGGGTGATTTTGCCATTGACTGGCTGCTATGGACACACAAACACACACACACCCAGCACTGGAACATGGCACCAGATGCCACACCAGCATCTTTGTGAACATCAGGAACTTAAAATTACAAAAGCCTCACATAATGTAATATTCTCCTCACCGCTCTGCATCATATAGTTACTTGCCCAATCAGAGTGCAGGAGGCCACAGCCAATCAGAGGGTTCCTCTGTTCCTAAACTCTGCCTCACTCTGAATGGGTTTACTTTGACCAGTTTACTGGATGGATTAAAGTGATGTAGCCAGTGATGTATTGATCATGTTCTATTGATTGATGTATGAACTACTATAAAACCAAGTGCCTGAAATGTAACCATCGTTTCTGCCTTGGTCAAAGGACCAACTATTTTGCTGCAGTTTAATAAATCCTTTTTATCCTTTTACACTTCTCACCTTGAAAGTCTCTTATTGGACCCTGAGTCTTTGGGAACCTAATCCTAATATGTGTGGTATCACTATCTCTTTTTTGTAATTGTTTAAGTAGCTGGCAGGTGAGTCCAGGTGGGGCACAGGGTCACCGGGGAGGCCAGCTGCACAGAGGTTACCTTGACATATGTTTATCCACTTATGTGCACCCATCAGAGGCGTAGCAAGGGGGAAAGGTGCCTAGTGCACTGGTGCGTTCTCCACCCCCATCCCGGAACGCCCCCGCCATGCCTCCGGAACATCCCTGCCATGCCCCCGGAACATCCTCACCACACACCCCACAGGGTGGGTGCCCAGTGTGTCACGCACCCCCCGTCCCTTGGAGCTACGCCTCTGGCACCCACACCAGTTGATTATTTTCTTCTAAGAAATAAGTGATAGTGTTTTTGCCTTTCCAGGGGTTAAAACTGTTGGAGGGGGATTTTAGGGGGGACAGAATGGCAAGGAAAGGGTTAAAAATCCCCCCCAGCACCACCTACACCACCACCTACCTGCTTTCTGCTCAATCAAAAATTACCTGCAGGTATTTTACAAAATAAATGAGAGCTCTGGAGGAAGGTAAAAACAATCAATCATGGAACTGCACACATTTCCTCTCTAAATTAAATATCCCAAGGAAAAAAAGACATTGCACTGGCTCCAAATAGCTTTCTCATCCTTACTACATCCCGCGTCTCACATGGCTTTTGCCCACATGGGTCCTGCAATCCCCAGCACGACTCTTTTGGATGCTCAAAGTGGACCATTTCTTTCTTTCTTTTTTCCTTCCTTCCTTTCTTGGATCCAACCATTCATAATACTTTATTTGGACTGGGAGTATAGTTCATGCTTGTCCTAGTATTTCTTCCTTGGTAAAATTTAGTAATTTATTTAGGACATTTATATACCTCTGCTTTCTCAAGAGATAGACAGTGTGGTGAGTGGTGGGATTCAGCAGGTTCGCACCACTTTGGCAGAATCGGTTGTTAAAATGGTGCTTGTAAACAACCAGTTGTTAAATTATTTGAATCCCACCACTGAGTGTGGTGTATTGTTAAGAACAGCCAACCATAATCTGGAGAACCAGGTTTGCTCCCCCCCCCCGCCCCCCGCCCTTCACATGAAGCCTGTTGGGTGGCCTCAGAAGTACAGTTCAGGGTTCTTTCCAAACTCTTTCAGCCCACTCAGAGGCAGGCAATGGCAAACCACCTCCAACGGTGACTACTGCTGGGAGTAATATGCATGCTCCTTCTATCTCCAACATCATAGTGAGTGAATTTTCCTTCAGGCCAGATTGGCCAGGGATCCTGGAGGATTTTTGCCTTTCTCTGGACAGACATCAGGGGTCATGGAGTCAGGAAGGTACTTGTGAATGTCCTTTGTTGTGCATAAGTTGAACAGGATTGCCCTTGAGGTCCCTTCCAGCTCCATGTTGCTATGTTTATAACCATATATGGTGGTTTGGATCTGGCCATTTTTTTCACTCAATCTCTTTCCCACACGACACAGATTGCACAAGTTCCATGATCCCCAGCAAAGCCTTTTTGAGTGGTCAAAACACCAGCAGAAATGCTGGTTGAATCCAACCCAGTCATGCAGATGGACCTCCTACCTTAGTGTCAATACAGTCCATGATACCAGCCAGGTCTCTAAAGGAGATGAAAGGGAAAGAGCAATGAAACCAGCATTAGAAGAAACAGGCCAGAATTTGGATCATCTGCAAACCAATTCCTGCTTCCACAGGCTGAACACAGCTAAAATAGATAATAGTTTTGAGTTATATTTCAACCAAATCTCTGCCAGTTCTTGTACCTATGAACATTTCACTCTAGAAATACACTGGAATACTGTGGAGCCAATAGAGAAATGGTCTCTAACCTGGTTTTTCTAAGGTAGTTTTAGATCAACTGCAAGTAGTAGCTGAAAATGCTAAGAGCATAAACAGAAGTGTCTTTCATTATCTTTGCTTCTACATACAATTCTAGCACATTCGTCCCTTAGAAGATTTGTGTACCTAAGGGTAAATATGTATTACACAGTTGGGAGTAATCCTTTTATTGTTGTTATTGCACTGCCTGATATATGAAGGTGGATTAACAAGGAAATGTCAGAGAGACATCCACATTGTGTAAACTAATTAAGTTCTTATGCTGGTGACCTCAGAGGATCATAGATACACATTTAAGTGATGTGAACTTTTACAGAGAAACAATTATGACACTGAGAAAAGAAGCGAGGGACTAAATTCTGCTGGTGGAGGGACAGGATGCAAAACTGAAAGTAAGATGACAAAGAGTTTTGATTTATACCCCACCGTGCTCTCCTGTACGGAGACTACAGTTGGCTTATAAACTAATTTCCCTTCCTCTCCCCACAACAGACACTTGGTGAGGTAGGTTGGATTGAGAGAGTTCTGAGAGAACTGTGACAGGTCCAACATCACCCAGCAAGAATGTAGGAATGGGGAAACAAATCTGGTTGACCAAGTAAGAGTCTGCCACTCCTGTGGAGGAGTGGAGAATCAAACATGGTTCTCCAGATTATCCACATGCTCTTAACCACTACTGGGTCTCAGTGTGATGACCAACCATCACAATAGTCCATCACAATACGTGATGACCATTCAATGATGAATAGTCATCATTATGGATAGTGATAACTATCCATCACAATTTTATCTAGCCAATCTTCAGCAAGCTCTGGATAGCAGACAGGGCCCCTCGGTCTCCTATTTGATCATCACAGGAAATCTGCAATGTAAAGTAGGTTATGCTGCAAGTGACTAAATTGCTCTTGTCAGTTTGGGGATTCTACCTCAGGCCTCCCCAGTTCTAATACAACTCTCCTAATGGGTTGACTCTAGCCTGTATTTTTACACCTGCACACTCAATTCCCCTCCTTACTACAGCCCCCATCTCATGTGACTTTTGTCCACACAGGTCCCATGCCCACCAGCATAAAGCATTGGTCAAAGGTGGTCCTCTCTTCACCTGTGGGAAAATTGGTTGGATTCAACCCACTGGCTATCAGTATCCTTCTAACACAAAAGCTGAGTGTGAACACTGACTAGGGATGTGTACAATTTTCCCCACTATTTTTCACGTTTGCATTAAATAGACCCAGAGCCTCAGGTTTGTCCAGTTCCACTTTTTTTTTAATTTCACTTGAGCCATTTGTAAACACAGCAGCTGAGGCCTTACTTCTTGCTCTTCTCATTAAATTTCAACCCAGCACTCTTGTTTTGGTATTTACAGAACAGTTTTAGGGAGTTGGTGATAACAGTCTCAGAGAAAAAAGCAGCCTCATTAGCCCTCATCCACAAAAAGAGAAATAGTGAAGTTGCTTAGCCAAACAATGTCCTTCTGCTAGTCCGATGCCATCTTGGAAATCCTCTCCTTTTTCTTGTCCCTAGTGATAATGTAAGGATAATGTAAGCAGTAGTGATAACGTAAGGGTTCAAACACAAATGTAAGGGTACAAACAAATTACAGCGTAAAGCTAGATCTTCTAGGTCTGTCGAAAGATTTCAACAACTGGCGCAGGCTGGGTTTGAATATAAACAACTCCTCAAAAGGAAAGAACTTATTTTTAGTAGATTGCAGTGGGAGGAATTAAGAATTGCCATGGAACAAAAAAAAGATAATAGATTCTGGAAATTGATAGCATTAGGCACTCAGGTTAATACCTTGTTATTTTAACACTCACATCCCAGTCGAAATGTGGTATAATCACTTCTCATCACTGTAGAATACCCTATCAGGTGAGATCTCTGAATATGTAGTCAAGGACAAGGATCCTTTACCAACTTGGGATCCTATTACACTTTCTGAATGCTCACAGTTGACCACAACACCAGGCATGATCCTTGGAGCCAGAAATTAAGGTATAGCCTGACATCTGCTGAAGATGTACATCTTGGTGATTCTCTGTGTTGCTCCTGATGCAGCAAGTGGGAGAAACATATATGTTCAGGGCCAACAATGTCCCTGTTGAAATGTGGTAATTGCCAAAGGGCTGATCAGAATGGGCAGATGTGATGATGAAAAACCATTCAGGGAAGGGTAGGGAGATAAATAATTGTAACAGAATTAGTGAAAAAGGGGAAAGTTTATAACTTGTCATGAGCACTGAATGGAGCAGGAATTTTTTTTAAAAAAATTAGCTACACGAAATAAAATGCCCAAACAAAACACAGGCCATTTACACACTTGTATTCTCCTTCACATTTGGCATACATTCCCTTCAGGTCTGATTTTTGGTTACACACTTGTTTCCACCTCTTCAGAACTCATCACATTCTCAGATCAGAGAATCCCTGCAGTTTCAAAAAGCTGTTAAAGTGTGATTTTTCCCCCTTTCCCTTTGCAGGGAAAGTGAAGCAGCTCCATGTCCATTAGGCTTTCTTTGGGTTTTCGTGCTCCTCCACACCTTCTTCCCATTTTTCAGCCCATCATTTCAAAATAATCTGAAGGATTTTTTAAAAATTCAGTGCTGAAGTGAAATTGACATGAAATTGACATGGTCTAGTGAAGTAACGCTACACCCAAGATGGCACAGAAAAGGGGGGCAACAGGCAGCCTCCCAAAATGAAGGTTGCATGGAAAGAGCACAAAAGTGGCAGGCAGGCAAAATGGCAGATCACACTTCATAGGAGGAGAATCCTTGTGTCAAAAATGTGTTGAATGCAAGTTAACAGCATTTGCTCTGGATTACAAAACACTAATTTGGCTGAAATTGTAAGGGGCACTTTCAGATTGAGGGTTGTGGCTTCCTTTATAGAGTCTATCTGTGTCATGTTGGGTCTTCTTCCTCTTTTCCTGCTGCCTTCAATGTTTTGTAACATTATTGGCTTTTCCAGTGACTTTGTCTTGTCATAATATGACCAAAGTATGATAGCCTCTGTTTAGTCGTTTCAGCTTCTAGAGAGAGTTCAGGCTTGCTTTTACCCAGAATCTACTTATTTGACTTTTTGGTCATCTACTGTATCCATCAAGCCATCCTCCAATACTACATTTCAGATCAATCCAGTTTCTTCCTGTTAGTCAGTAGCTCAATTCCTGTACTTGTATTCTCCTCTCAAGAGAGGAAGCAGAGCATTAGGCTGCCGGATGGGAATCAAAAGTGTGTTTAGAAAGCTGGACGGTAAAGGAGAAGGAAATGAACATGTACTTGAATTACTCTAAGAGGAGATTACACTGGTTTGTAAATCACTCCCTCCAATAATCCCTTGATACCAGGTAGGCAGAGGTGTGTTGTTATGGTGCTGCTATGTACAAAGTGTTTGCGGAGCATGACATTCAGAGCAGGGATTAATCTTGGCTCAGATTTGTTTTCCAAAACACCCTAATTTTCTGTAGTAAAAGGTGGGTAGAAGAGTTTAAAACTGCTTGAATATCATGCCCCATACACCTTCTGGCCCTCAGCAGTGAAACACCTTTTTGTTTATAGAATATTCTGTGGTTTAAACCTGTCAATGCATTTTGCCTTGTTTGTCCTTTAGGTTCTGGGGGAAAGGGCAGGCATTTGGCTGGGATTATTCAGTGTTTACTCCGCACATGACGAGAGGTGCCTATTGCTTCACTAAATCAAGCTGTGTAATTAATGATTAAAATCAATTAATAGGCTAAGTGATGTGGGAGGATAATTTTCCTGTTTTACCACTACCTCCCCAAAGCCCTCCCTAATCCTGGGGCAGATCCCCTGATACAAATAGAGATGGAAATCCATAAATAGTCCAAGAGTCAGTCAGATTTTCTGCTCCATGCCCTCCAGTATTACTGCAGACTTTTACAAACAAATGAGAAAGAGGTAAAGGAGAAAAGGTTATGGAACTGACCCTATGAGAATGGATTTGATCAGGGAAAGGTTACCTTGGTTCCAGAGTCATCTCACAGCTTTCCAACCCATGTTTCTTCCCCCAGAATCTGATAGATCTGATGCATGACACATTCCTTTTATATCTCCACAAGGAAAAGGCTAGAAAGTTTTTAAAAAATAAATCTGAAGTTCGGAGAAGGGGTATGAAATATTTTAAAGGAGGCATTTCCATCATGTGAGCTCTGAAGCCATGGTCCTGCTCTTCATTTTAAAGGGAAACTGTTACCTCTTTTATAAATCCACCCTTAAAATGCTAATAATAAGTAAAATGCTAATAATGGCAAGAAGCCTCATTTCAGTTAGTGAAACTTTGTGGAGTTTGAAGGGTTGCGTCCTCCCTGTGTGAATCTGATCTCAATCAGAGCTGCACAATTTGCCTTCTGTAAACAGATAAGGAATCTGTGACCTGTCTCATGTCTTTTTGTGACACACTGTACTAGCAAAGGGATCACAAGTCTTTGAAGCCTTCAGATAAGCTTAGTGATACTCATGTATCACTGCTGGCTCAGGATATTCATCCCATCATAATGGTTATAATGGTAAAAATCTTTCAACAGGTCAAATTTGCCACTATTGGAAATGTCCACCAATTCCCTCTTCCTGCTGCAGACCCCTTATTGAAGTTATCCAGTTCCCCAGTAATGGACTTTCATTCAGTTCACATACAGAACGTGTAAATTTGTGAAGAGATGCACAAGTTTTGGACCCCATTCCCTTGTGTCTATCCTATTTTGTTTTCTGCACAGAAATTAAAATTACTTGGGTTTCCATCATTTTGTGGGATTCTTGGACTCTACACCAAGTGAATGGATCCCAGGCCTATGGAGCCAACAAGGTCGGCAGATTGTAGTGAGAATAGAGTTGCTGTTTTATTAGTGGCATCTAGCATCAGTAGAGGGTATATCCTTGGCAAAAGCCAATCAACCCCTCGCTTTCTGCCCCCGGAGATCATGCCTGCATGCATATTTTATGCTTTCAATGTAATATACAAGTTCTAATAGAAATAACCTTAGACTTAAGTTCTTGACCTCAGAAAGGTGATGTGCTTTGAATTAAAGGTAGAGGTAAAGATTGTCCCTTGAGCAACTGACCCATGGGGTGATGTCACATCGCAACACTTACACCTTCCCCAATCATCTACACTTTACCCCCAACAAGCTAGGTACTCATTTTACTGACCTCTGAAGGATGGGAGGCTAAGTTAACTTTGAGCCGGCTGCCTGAAACCGACTCCTGTCAGAATCAAATACAGGTTTTGAGCACAGCTTTGACTGCAGTACTGTAGTTTACCACTCTGCCCCATGGAGCTGATGCCCCATTGGATCAGACCTTCGAGGGAGCATAAGGTTCTATTTCAGCTACTTCTTTGTAGCTTACCCCAAGATTGTCTATGTTTGCAATGCTCACTCTGCCCTCCTGGCATGTAGATTTGGCATCAAGAAAAACTTGTGTAACAAATCCCATCAATCCCTTCTTTCATCGTCAAGGTCACAGCTGCCTTCCTGTATTAGTCTTTGTGTCTATGTGTGCACCTCCAACTCTCAGAGTGTCCCATGGTTAAGACATTACAGCAGAGGTGTAGCTCCAAGAGGAGAAGGGGCGCAATGCACCGGGCGCATGCCTCTGTGGGGGTGTGGTGAGGGCGTTCCGGGGGCGTTCCAGGGGCATTTCAGGGGCATTCCAGGGCAGAACGGGGGCGGAGGACACTGGTGCACCGGGTGCTTTTCCCCCTTGCTATGCCTCTGCATTACAGTGGGGCTACACTCTCAGCTCATTAATCTCCAAGTTCCAGTAACATCAATAACAAATTTACCAAAAAACTGTGTAACAGACAATGTCATATTTTTTCTTAGGTGCACAGATTTTACAGAAACATGTAGAAGCAAAGGGAATTAAAATTAGAATTAATTAAACACCCCAAATTAGAGACCATGAGGCTACTGCTTCTGTAATATTCCTGTTTAACTGTTTAAGATTGCTTAATTGGTACGACAACAGCCAGTGAGAGCTTGTTTTCCTTAATCTGACAGGTTTTTAAATCAGCAATGACAAAATTAAGTGTTTTCCTAAATTCACATTAGTTGAAATAAAAAACAATCAGGACAACTCAAAATGGCAGCCTCACCCAGTTAATTTTCTCCATCTGGATATGTTTTGTGGGATACCTTTTTGAATTGTTAAAGAAAAACATTTCATTTTTTAGGATGTTGTGAGTTTTCTGGGTTGTATGGTCGTGTTCCAGTAGTATAAGTGGAATTCCCCGATTTTAGCATTTGTACATTACACTGAACTTGCATAATCATTTCATTTTTTGCTGTTATTTCTTTAAAGGGATGTGTATGCATGGCATAAATGAATGGCCTGTTCTGCCATTCTAAAGAAGAAGAAGAAGAAGGAGGAGGAGGAGGAGGAGGAGGAGGAGTTAGGATTCATTCCCCGACTTTCACTCCTGTAAGGCGACTCAAAGGGGCTTACCCAGCATTTTTCATTAATATCCCATGAGACAGTAAATATCAGATAGCTTTGTGTTTGTGTACTGTATTGTACCATGTCCAGAGAGCTTCGATCCCAGCTACATGAGTAGTACCAGTAAATACGTTTCCGTATACATAATTCTCAACAGACCTTCAGTCTTCCGTTCTTAGCACAACAGGAAGATCAATAAAATACCAATGCACAATCAGAAATTGGTCTTGGCCCAATAAATACCTGAAAGACCTGGGACAATCCTAGGCATAGCAGGATTGTAATGAGCCTGTAATAACTCCCTAGAGATATAGAAAGCCCTATAATTTGTAGACCAAAATTTACAGGATCACTTGACATGGCTTAGCTGGAATTATCTGATTCTTCTTTCGAAATTTTTGGGGAGTTGTCATGTTAATATATTAATGTGAATGGAATGTCCTAAATCTATAACCATTAGAGCATTGAAATTTCCATCATCCTAATGTTCTAATTTGCCAAGCCTGAGGCTTGATTCAATTCATTGCTAAGGTAGCTATTAAATATTATATTGATTCTCATGTCTGGCATTCACTGTCAGATTTTTCCACTTTAAAAAACCCTTTGATAATGACTGGCACTCTTAAATTTTGAGCCCATGAAGAGGTTTCCTAAATTAATGTCTCAGACCTCATTAGATAAAGATAATGGGTTTTTTAAAAAATGGGTTTTAAGTATTTTTTCTCTTCCTTTCACAATCTTTAGGCAAATTGAGGAAGTATAAGTCTGCAGGTGGCCTGTCTTGAGACCTCCCAGCTATAAAAGAATTGTTGCAAATGTTCTCATGATTGCCAAGATGTGAAAGAAGCACTGTTAGGCATATACCGCTTCTCCCCCTATTCCCAAAAGAGTGACTGAAGCCAGTGCCATATTAGTGAACCCTATACAAGTAAATCCTATACAGGATATGATCCACAAGTGAATTTTATACAAAGTATCCCTGCTTTTGAAAGATCAATATACAATCTGATAAACTACATTTTCTTTATAATAAATAAGGATCATTATAGACTTTATATCTCTGTGGTAGAACAGACCTGTAAGAAAATAATCAATTCCTTCAGATAAGTTCTAGACTTCCCTCTCTTGCTTCAAGTTCAATTGACACAGGGTGTTTTAAACCATATTGTGAACCACAACATAATTGTCATATATTTGCACTATTTTGCACATATACTATTAGTCCCAATTAAATTGAGCACTTGATATTTTGTATTGTTGGTTGGTGTGTTTACAGCCAGCAGCTTGGATGTATTTGGTCTTCTTTCGTGTTGCACATAACTGTGTTCATAAATGTGTTGAGAGCCAGCATGGTGTAGTGCCACGAGCAGGTGAATTCTAATCTGGAGAACTCGGTTTGATTCCCCACTCTTCCACCTGAGTGACAGAGGCTTATCTGGTGAACCAGATGTGTTTCCGCACTCCTACATTCCTGCCGGGTGACCTTGGGCTAATCACAATTCTTTGGAACTCTTGTTAGGATTTGCAAGTGTCTGTCACAATCCAGACAACAAGGGGTTAACTGTGTGCATGTTAATTAGCTAGTGAGGTCAGTGTCTTGCTATCTATTCATTGATTAGTCATTGGGCAGTTAATCCTTAATAAATAGCAATAGAGTGATGTGCTTTGGAATTATTCCAATTGCATCACAGATATCACGTTGATTAGATTTCAGAAGTGACTCTAGCAACATCAGCAGGCTTTTACCATTCCTAGTTTTCACAAAAGGAATTGAGTATTGGATGTGATGAGTGAAGACTAGCCTTGGGGGAAAATATTTGCTCTCTTTCCTCCATTTCTTCCATATGGATATTAGCAGACAGTGCTGAGAACTCATCCCAATGTGATTCATAGTCTAACCCTGACTGAAAATTAATATGGCTGCCAAAGCTAGTTTTGAAGCCTAGCATATTTTGCTCCTATCTCATTTTTTCAAGTATATATTCTGTAAATATTCCTATAAAAGATACTTAATTAGCGCAGAGATATGGAAGAAGCATCCAGTAGAAAAGGAGAATCAGGGATATTTTGAGCTGCTTTATGTAAAAGTTTACTAACTTAAAGGGAAGGCTCACATGGAATAAAAAACAAATAAATGTTATACTGCTCTGTTACGTATTTATGGTACTAACTATACACTTAAGACTACATCTTGCCCTCTTCTGTTGTCTCATATGAAACAAAGAAAACAAGTTAACTTTATAACTTCTGATCTACATGCTCGCTAACATGTAAGCAATGGCCATCTGACTGACCAATAGCTAATTAATAGGTCAACTCATTACAATATCTTCTCAGCATCTTGTTTACATACAGACCCTTTCATGACTGGTTGTTACAGACACTTATAAATACCAATATATTCATACTGTCCTTTTTCTATGGAGATAAGGCTCTCCCGCCTTCATTTTCTCTCCTCCTTCATTTATCGTAACAACTCTGTGTAATCAGTTGAGGCAGAGAACTATGGCCCCAAAGATGCACACCCAACTTCATAGCAAAGTGGATTTTTGAACATAGGTCTTCCAACAATACTCAGTCTCCTACAGCATACTGGACCTGGATTTCTCCCAGAATTGTTTACCTCACCTGGGATAAGCTCTCCATAAGTTGACTCTACCCAGATAAGCTGGAGAGGGAGAATAAAATGTTTGTTACCAAAATAGACAATATCTTGTGGAAGTTCATATTATGGCCCATCCTAATACTTAAACTGGGAATAGCTAAGAGCTCCAGCTTCTCTTTCAGTCATTCAGACTCACACAGGGCTGTTTCCGCACAGGCAAGTAAGTATGGGTGCACCGACATAATTGCAGTCGGTGTACCCCCTGGGACCTTTCGCATGCCATTCTGCAAATGGCCCCGATGCCCCAGCAGCCTGCGGAGCCGCCTTCGCATGGGGCACACCACTCCCCCCCCTTACCTCCTCTTGGCTGCCGTCCCTGTAGAGAGGCCAGGGGACACGCCCCCTAGCCATGGTGATGCCTGTAGGGATGGAGGCCAGGAGGTGTGTCCCCTGGCTTCTCTACAGGGATGGCAGCCAAGAGGAGGTAAGGGGGGGAAGCAGCGAGGGGGAAACACTGCCTTCCACCTACTGCTGTTTGCATGGCAGTGGGTGGAAGACACTGTTTTTTTAAAAAAACTCACTCATTGAGGGAGTTTTGAAAGCAGTGTTTTCACACCGCTTGAGGGGGGCAAACAGGCACAGCACCAGCTGTGCGAATGTAACCTCTAACTGTGGGTTCTGTGGGGCAGTACTTGGAAGGAGTTGCAAAGAACCAAATTTAAACAAAACAGTTTACTTCTCTTTACAAATAACATTAAACATCAACATTTAACATTACAATTCAAGGTCCTGTTCAGGTTTGCATTTCAAGTACTTCTATTTACAGCCTACTGATATTGCCAAGTCCAAATTCTTCTTTGCAAGTTGGCTGGCTCCTGAAGACTCCAAGGGCTTGATGAACAGGTTGCAACATGATGAAGGTCTCCAGGAGAACTCTCACCCATTACAACCACAAAAGAAAACCCTGAAACAATAAACTCCAACATTTACAACATACCAAAAACAACAACTACCTTCCCAGTAGTTCCCAAAAATATTGCAATTACCTTAACAAGGTGTTAAGGGCTTATAGAAATCAAGGTCCGAGTCTGGTAGCCTTGTCTTCTGCAAAGTGCTCTTGCAGCCTTTCTGCTGCTCTGAGTCTCCACCCCCTTACTGGGTCAACCCATTCTGGGCATGGGGGTTACATTCTCCCCCACTAAAATTCTGTTGGCTCGACAGTAATCACAATGCAACTCTTGAAATCATTGCACAATGATTTCCCCAGAGATTCCTGTACTTGGAGGAACCACATTTGGTGCATCTGAATGCAGAACATTGTCTTTCCCTTGCAAGGATTTCCAACTGTTCCAAACTTAGCTGCACTGGAAGTTTGCAAAACTTTCCAGCAAATGTTGCAATTCAGCCAAGCAGTTTGCAGAAGGGATGGGGGATTGCAACTGGAATCCCTTCCTTCATATAACTGCCAAACAGTGTTTCAAATTAACACAGCAACATCTCTTGAACTTACATAACAAAACAGTTTTATGGGGATCAAACCCCAACTTGCTGCACACTTCCATTGCAAGCAATTTATATTTGCAATCTCACTTCCAAGCCCCACGCTGGTTGGGCGCCATTTGTAACCTCAGCTTGTGGGTTCTGTGGGGCAGTACTTGGAAGGAGTTGCAAAGAACCAAATTTAAACAAAACAGTTTACTTCTCTTTACAAATAACATTAAACATCAACATTTAACATTATAATTCAAGGTCCTGTTCAGGTTTGCATTTCAAGTCCTTCTATTTACAGTCTACTGATATTGCCAAGTCCAAATTCTTCTTTGCAAGTTGGCTGGCTCCTGAAGACTCCAAGGGCTTGATGAACAGGATGCAACATGATGAAGGTCTCCAGGAGAACTCTCACCATTTACATTCACAAAAAGAAAACCCTGAAACAATAAACTCCAACATTTACAACATACCAAAAACAAACAACTACCTTCCCAGTAGTTCCCAAAAATATTGCAATTACCTTAACAAGGTGTTAAAGGCTTATAGAAATCAAGGTCCGAGTCTGGTAGCCTTGTCTTCTGCAAAGAGCTCTTGCAGCCTTTCTGCTGCTCTGAGTCTCCACCCCCTTACTGGGTCAACCCATTCTGGGCATGGGGGTTACATGGACAGTGCCCCAAGGACGGTGTTTTTACCGTCCCTAGGGGGCTGTTTTCTGCCCGTGCGGAAACAGTCAGGGATTCTTTTGGCTCACATAGCAGCCCGGATTCTGGAAGGTCAGGAGCAGATATTAATATGGTTCCATAGGAGCTACGTCAAGTGGGCCCTGCAACATTGGCAGTGAAGGGGGGGAAAAGAAAAAAGGTGCTTGAAAGAAAATATTTATTGTTTATATTGTTTATGTACCCCTAAGAGGTGTGTGTTTATATGTGTGTGGGGAAGGGGCATTAAGGATGTGGCTTGGGAACCGAAAAAGTCTGAGAACCACTGCCCTGAACAACTACCAACCCACATCATATTTTTATTATTTATTTACAAAATCTATCTCCTCACAAAGGCCACAAAGGAGGCCACCACACTGGGTAGGGAGGAGGGATCACTGAGAGAATGCCAAAGGAAACGGAAAATAAAATCTTCAGCTGCTGGTGGGAGACAGTAACAGAAGAGGACAAACAAATCTCCCAGGGGAGAGAGTTAGGCCATTCCCCACTGAGAAATTAAATCTAGATACAACCAGGTTTCAAAAGAATTGCCACCTTTTCATCGTGGTTTCACCCTCCCCACTCCAGCATGTGTGTGATGAGGACATCGACGTCTATCACGCTTTCAAACAGTACAGCAATCCTCCCAATTGTGCAATCGAACGCACGATCTGCTCAGCGGCTCTTTCTTCCTCGTCCTGATTGGCTGTTGCACTGTGCAGCTACATTACCACGTGCGTGCGGAGATAGGAAGGTAGCTGTTTTTCACACTAAGCTATGTTTATGGAGGCTCTTTACCCACGCAGCTGCGCTGGCACAAAAGTCTAATTTACCCACGCAGCCACGTTTCCATGTAGCCTCTGCCGGCGCAAAACAAACAAAAAAAGGGCTGCGTGCACTTCACGCACAGCCCGCCACACTCTGATTGGCTGGAAGGCTCCATGTCACTCCCTACGGCAGGAAAAACAAATCTAGATCCAAACCCCAGTCAGTGCTATCAGTCACAGACCAGGAAAGGGATTTGGGCGTCTTAGTTGATAGTTCCATGGGAATGTCAACTCAATGCATGGCAGCTGTGAAAAAGGCAAACTGGGGATAATTAGGAAAGGAGTTGATAATAAAACTGCAAGGATTATCATGCCCTTATATAAAGCTGTGCTGCAACCGCACTTGGAGTACTGTGTTCAGTTCTGGTCGCCACATCTCAAAAAGGATATCGAAGAGATAGAAAAAGTGCAGAGAAGGGCAACGAGGATGATTGAGGGACTGGAGCACCTTCCTTATGAGGAGAGGCTGCAGCGTTTGGGACTCTTTAGTTTGGAGAGGAGACATCTGAGGAGGGATATGATTGAAGTCTATAAAATTATGCATGGGGTAGAAAATGTTGACAGGGAGAAATTTTTCTCTCTTTCTCACAATACTAGCACCAGGGGGCATTCATTGAAAATGCTGGGGGGAAGAATTAGGACTAATCAAAGGAAACACTTCTTCACGCAACGTGTGATTGGTGTTTGGAATATGCTGCCACAGGAGGTGGTGATGGCCACTAACCTGGATAGCTTTAAAAGGGGCTTGGACAGATTTATGGAGGAGAAGTCGATCTATGGCTACCAATCTTGATCCTCTTTGATCTGAGATTGTAAATGCCTTAACAGACCAGGTGCTCGGGAGCAACAGCTGCAGAAGGCCATTGCTTTCACATCCTGCATGTGAGCTCCCAAAGGCACCTGGTGGGCCACTGCGAGTAGCAGAGAGCTGGACTAGATGGACTCTGGTCTGATCCAGCTGGCTTGTTCTTATGTTCTTCTCCCCACCAATCTGGATTCGGCACGTGTTTTTTATAAAGGTGCAGGTTCTTTAAAAACATGTGATAAGGGGGAGCAGGAGCACTAAAACTGGGATGAATTTGGCGATCAGGCAGTGGGGAGTTCTTCCTGAAACCTGGATATTTCGTGAGAGTATCACACAATTAATTGACCGTGGGGATTCCACAGAGAGCTTTGGTGTCATGACCAAGAACCCCCCCCCCCCGACCAACCCACCTAATGTCAGAAGGTGGGAGGCATCAGAAGTAGAGCCTCTGAAGATATCTGTAGTGGTTGGACAGGTTTATATTCCTGAACTCCTTGGTAAACGAGGAAACTGGGAGATCTACTGACATATCAGTAGAAAACACTGTCGATATCCCTTCACATCAACTTTATGCCCTACTAACAGGCAAGGCAAACAATCCAAATTGATTTTGGCTGTACTACCCAAGCAATTCCTCCCAGCATCCTAGACACCAAATGGACTCATGAATTTCTGAGGGCAGGCCATCTTCACCCCTGCAGACAAGAGCAGCCATGTCCTCAAAAGTTGCTAGAAATCAGCAAATAACAATTTGATCATGGCCATAAAGGCCCAAATTAACCTGGAATAACCATATGCTTGCCATGGGAGCTGTGATTAATAGGTTTGCTTCAGTATAGAACTGTGACTCTATATGAGAATCTGGGGTAGCCCTGTTCATAGTGCTTTGACAATGGCTCAGATATAGATCTTCTTTCCTTATCAAGCTCCTTTTGTTCCATTCCAGAGGAAGTCCTGACTCTTTGAAAGCCATTTGCCTCGTACCCAAGGAACAGTGCTGTACAACAGAGATCCGCCTCCACAACGGACAAAGAGAAACACAAACCCAGAAAAGGCATCGACTCCGTGCCAATATCTGTTTGCATTATTAATCCACAAGATGCTCCTGATGCACAATGTCACAATATTCTAGCTAAACTGTCATCACTAATTTTAGGCTTGTGCAAGGCATCTTGTGCAACCGGGTGTCAGACTTGCCATGATCTAATAATCGCAAGATGCAAACAAAATAAAACAAAACTGATCAAGGAGTCATTTTCTGGGGTATGGATCCACTAGACTTGCCTAACTGAATGGAGTCCACCTGCCACTTAGGCTACATCTCTCCATCAGTGAATATTGAGTTATCATTGAACTATACCTGATATTTTGCAACTGGATTGTCGGTGTGACAAAACGATTTGTTTGCAAATGATTGCTAGAGTGTCACAGTAGCACAGTATCCAATCATGTGAATGGAGTAGCACAGTAGCACAGTATCCAGTCATGTGACCCCCATACTGTATTGGCCAGATACCAGCTATTATCATAAAATCATAGAGTTGGAAGGCACCATACAGGCCATTTTATCAAACTCCTTGGGCAGTAGAGTCCGGCATCCCTGATAAGTGTTTGTCCAGCTGCTGCTTGGAGACCGCCAGAGAGGGGCAGATCACTGCCTCTCTAGGCAGCTAATTCCACTGCTGAGCTACTCTCACTGCTAATTCCACTGCTGAGCTACTCTCATAGAAGCAGAAATAAAAGGCTCTTTGGTGAAAAAGACCGTTTATTCAGACATCTTAGAAAGCTCAAGTACACGCAGTGGCAGGAATGACACTTCCCGCCAGAAGCACAGGTTATAACTCTATTCATCCCATCCCCCTTCCTGCTTCCCATGGGAACGGAGACCTCATCTCCCGCGCAGAGATAAGGTCTCCGCCGATGAAGCTGGCCCATCGCCCGGGCTGTGGAATGCACTCAAGGTTACTTTACCATCAACACCATTGAAACCCTTACAACTATAAAAAAATTTTAAAAAAATATCCAGCTGGTACATTTTCACTCGTAATTTACACCATTATGGCAAATCCTGTCTTCTGCTGCCAACAAAAACAGCTCCCTGCCCTCTTCTAAATGACAGCCCTTCAAATACTTAGAGAACAACCATGTCTCCCTACAGTCTCCTCAAAGACTGGACATTCCCAAGCCCCTTGGCTTCTCCTTGTAGGGCTTGGTCTCCAAGCCCCTGCTCATCTTGTCATCCTCCTCTGCTCCTGCTCATTCCATCCACATTCTTTCCGAAGTGAGGCCTCCAGTTCTCCAGGAACAAACTGTATCAATGTGGTGTACAGCAGGACTATGAAGTCTTGTGATCTAGATGTTTCGCCTCTGTTGATACACCCCGACTGGATGAGCCTTTTTTTGCCACTGGGTTTTTGCCATCCAAGAAAGGTGGCGACTACCAGGAATTTATCCACCTGCCTTCATATGCTTATTGGGTACACAGGCTATGTAAATCTGATTTCAAATTTCAACATTTAATGGCTTCAATTTGAGAGAGATTTTAATCTGGTTTTAATTACTTTAATCTGATGTAGGATTGCAGTTGAAAGAGCAGAGCTGCTGTATTTGTGTAAGTGAATTTGTTGGATTTATTTACAAAAACAACAGCCAAATATGTGAGATGGAGATTTTTTAGCCATGGCTCTCAGCCAGTGGACTTCCCTGTCTAGGGTTGGGGCCTGGTGTTCTCCTAGAATTACAACTACAGACAAAATACCCCCCATCCCCAAACTTTTCTCTCCCCAAACTCTGCCCCCAAATTTCCAAACCCATGTCTCATACATCACATCAGATACCATCTTTCTCTTAGCCTCCCAGAAATTTTTCCAGACAGGTTTGAGTATCACTTATAATGCTGCTTTTCTGTACTATTTTTCAATATGTGCTGTTGGCTTTGATCTTACTTCTAATTGCTGGCTATTACTGTCAATTTTATTACTGCAAGTTCTACTAACAGCTTTTACGGGCTCTGACCTGAAATTGCATGTAAGTGTTTTGTGTCTGCCTGTGTTGTCTTAATGGTGTTTTTAGCTTGCTTGATTTGTTGATGTTTTTATGAGTTGGTTCTGTTGTGGTAGATTTTTGTTTTGTGGTCAACGGTCTTGAATATTAGTTGTAACAAAAAGGTGGAATATTCAAAAGGATGCTGAAGCCATCATATGTCATTTAAAGGTAGGGACAGCCAACTGGCAGGCTACAGTTAACTCTGGCTTACAGCTAGGGTGGCCAGGGACGTAGGTATAGATTTTTTATGGGGGGGGTTCGGGGTGGGGCCACACCCCCACCCGCCCCTAGCGCATGGCCACGCCTCCCCAAGCCCCGCTCCGGCCTAGCGCTTATAAAAGCAGCTCTCCGAGGTCGGGGATGGCAGACTCCCCTGCCCTGCCCTGCCCCTCCCCTCTGGGCAGAGGCATAGAGGGAAAATGGAGCCTGGTGCAAAATCTGAGTTTTGTGCCGCCCCGGGCAGCTGCTGTGATGCTGGAATCCACCCCCAAACAGCATCACTTTCAATGGCATTTAAACTAGAGAGCCCAAATTCTCCTTTTAAATCCACCTTAAAGGGAGAATCTGGGGCCCCTAGTTAAACAACATTGAAAGTGATGCTGTTTTGGCATGGATTATCGCCCACCCTGAAACAGCATCACTTTCAATGTGGCGTAGTGGTTAAGAGCAGGTGCATTCTAATCTGGAGGAACCGGGTTTCCCTGCTATGCCACTTGAACTGTGAAGACTTATCTGGGGAATTCAGATTAACCTGTGCACTCCCACACATGCCAGCTGGGTGACCTTGGGCTAGTCACAGCTTTTCGGAGCTCTCTCAGCCCCACCCACCTCACAGGGTGTTTGTTGTGAGGGAGCAAGGGCAAGGAGATTGTAAGCCCCTTTGAGTCTCCTACAGGAGAGAAAGGGAGGATATAAATCCAAACTCTTCTTCTTCTTCTAAACTGAGGACCTCAGATTCTCCCTTTAAATCCATGCCGAAGAGGGTGGATTTAAAACGAGAATCTGGAAAAATTGGGGAAATGCCTGCTGTCAGGGGTGCAATTGTTAAGCTAGAAGCACCAAACTTTCAGGGTATCGTTAGGAGTCTCTCCTGATGATACCACCCATGTTTGGTGAAGTTTGGTTCAGGGGGTCCAAAGTTATGGACCCTCAAAGGTGTAGCCCCCATCTTCTAATAGCTCCCATTGAAAACAATGGAGGATGGGGCACTCCCTTTGGGAGTTCATAGCTTTGGACCCCCTGGACCAAACTTCACAAAACCTGGATGGTATCAGTAAGAGACTCTCCTGATAATACATCCCGGGTTTGGTGAAGTTTGGTTCAGGGGGTCCAAAGTTATGGACCCTCAAAGGTGTAGCCCCCATCTTCTATTAGCTCCCATTGGAAACAATGGAGGATGGGGGCACCCCTTTGGGAGTCCATAACTTTGGACCCCCTGAACCAAACCTCACCAAACCCGGGTAGTATCATCAGGAGAGTCCCCCAAACAATCCCTGAAAGTTTGGTGCTGCTAGCCCAAACAATGCGCCCCCTGCAGGCCAAAAGCCAAAAAACACCAAAATGTTTTTAAAACCCACAAACGGGTGGGCGGAGCTTCGGACATGAATGGGGGGGGTTCAAACCCGAGAACCCCCCCTTACCTACGTGCATGAGGGTGGCTAACTTTTCATTAGAAAATACTTGAAGATTTGGCGATAGACTGGTAGAGCTTGAAGAGGGCAGCGTTTGGGGAGGGGGGATCAGCAGGGTACAATGCCATAGATTCCACACCCCCCCCCCCAAAGAAGTCATTTTCTCTAAATCATGGATGTCCAACTCTGACACTTCAGATGTTTATGGACTACAATTCCCATCAGCCCCACCCCCCAGGAGCTGCTAATACAATGGGGCTAGATTCCAGATGTTGGATTCCAGATGTTGATGGACTATAGTTCCCAATTGGCCATGCCAGCAGGGGCTGTTGGGAATTGTAGTCCATGAACATCTGAAGCACCAGAGTTGGACACCTCTGCTCTAGATGAACTGATCTTGGTCATCCATAAAAGCAGATCTCCAACCCTAACCTGCACTTGAGGCCTCTCTGCACTGTTCTTTTCCCCTGAAAGGTCTGGTCTGATTGCCCTGGGTACTGTCTCCCACCATCAAAAATCCTGCCAGCCACAGACAAAGAAGACACATTATTTAATTAGCACATTTATATCCTGCTTCTCCAGATATTGTTCAAGTGGCTAAGAGGAGGGGGAATAAACAATTTTAATCTGAAAACCACTCAAGCAACTCACCTATCTGCTACAAAACAATTAAATCAACTGCAAAAAGCAGCACCAAGAGCTGAAAAGCCAGCCACCAAAAGGGGGAAGGGGGAGAGAGATCATTCATGGCCGATGAGGAGGACAAAAATCACACTTTTGTAAAACTCTCTTGCCTGGCTGCCTTGAGGCAAATCTGACATGACTAAGGATGCCAGCCTCCAGGTGGGAGCCGGGGAACCCCTGGAATTACAGAGGTCAGTCCCCCTAGAGGAAATGGATGCTTAGGAGGATGGATGCCAAGGCATCATACCCCACTGAGATCCCTGTTCTCCCCCCCCCCAGGCTCCACCCCCAAATCTCCAGGAGTTTCCCACCCTGGATTGTCAAGCTTCCAATCCGCCACCTCCAATCCCCCACCCTTTGGCCAGTGGGGACCTTGCAACCCTAATTACTCACCATGATGAAAGATCTCTCTCTAGGTCGGTCACCACCAGTTCAGCTCCATCAGCACACGTTTAAAGCTAGGGTTTTTCATCCCCATGAGAATCATAGGTTGCATCTCATTTGCGGTGCTGTCACCCACTCGCCCTTTTTTGCAACCCATTTTGGTTCTCTCACCAGCCTGAACAATTTAGTATCAAGTGCAAACTTGGTGACTGCTGATCCCCAGATCATTTATGGTCAAGGTAAATAGCACTGGTCCTATTCCAAATCCTCATGGAACGGCACTGCTTGCATGCAAAAACTGCCCATGTATACTTTCAGTTTCCTGGCATTTAAGCAGTTGCTGAACTCGTGCAATTGGTTTACTCCCTCCCTCTGCACTTTTGTCAGACTTTTGCTACTGCTGTGACCCTGTTCTGTCCTTGGTGTGGTATATTTATTGCATTACACAATAGAACGGTCTGCTCTGCTTCTCCTTGATACTCTTGGGAGTTGATTCCATCTCATGGGGGGGAGTCCCTGCTCTCCGGATTCTGTTTGTTTGCTGGCAGCACAGACTGCATGAGCTCCCTTATTCTTTTGAGCACATCCGCCTCTGCTGTGTGAACCTGAGAGAAGGGACAAGAGCAAGTACATAACCCTAGCAGGACCCTACGTGAAAGGGTGTAGTGCAGGGGTCTGCAACCCGTGGCTCTGGAGCTGCCTGCGGCTCTTTCGTACTTGCACTGCGGCTCCGTGTGGCTTGGGTCCTCTCAGCCTCCTTCAGAGAGTTGCCCTAAGGGTTAATGGGGAAAAGTCCCCATTCCTAGAGGGGCACAGCCCAAGACTGCTATTCCAAGCCACTTCCGGCTTCCCTGGAATATGGCGATGCCGGCACAGGGCGCGGGAGCACCGCTTGTGGATCCTCTTGAACAGGTGAGCAGCGAAGGGTGGGAAACAGGAGGGAGTTGCAGGAGCACAGATTTTCAGAGCAATCCTAACCTCAGTCCGCCCCCCTTGAATGGGGGGGTCAAAGGTCGACCCTGCTTTGGGTGGCCTCATTTCCCCCTCCCCCGGGTCCTTCTTGGGGGGTGGAACCACAGGGGGGGGACCTTAGCAGCGCCACCTTGGGTTGCAGACCCCCCAGCAGCCCTACTGAGCTCCAGGGACTTTCCTGGTGAATGGCAGCCTGGCTGAGTCCAGGTGAGAAAGACAATGTCAGATTTTAGAGGGGTTATTACCTGCAGCCCTGCAAGGTTGCACTCGTCGGGGCTGTTTGATGGGGAGGCGGGGGTAGGTGGGAGTTGTTTACTTCTGCAATGCCAAGGAGGACAGGAGCACATGGGGAAAACCTTGCAGGTGGATCTTGGAAGGTTTACTTCAGAGTAAGCCAGTGGAGAGTAAGCTTGTAGATCGTGGAAGGGAGGAAGGCTGGGATCATCCTCAGTCATGGTTGTCACAGGTTGCCAACTCCCGGCAGGCAAATCCCAGGACATTTGGGGGTAGATTCTCAGAAGCTGTGGCTTTTGGGACCAGGGCAGGGGCCATACTCAGTGAGGAATATGGTTGTCGAGTCCACCCTCCATGGCAGACATTTTCTCAGGGGGGGGGAGGGGAGAAGTTCAGCCCCCCCCCCCGGAAGTTGCCAACCCCATTAAAGGCACCAATTTTGATCCACCATCCAAATGGAATTTGAGGGGGTTCTTTTTTGGGGGGCATAATCAGTGTCTTTCAATACAAGAAAAGAGAAATGTGTGAAATGGGGGTTCTATTGATGGTCATTTGAATAATGTACAAAACAACAGGCTTTGTAAAAAAAAAAAAAACCCTTTTGCTTTGATGGGTAAAAATGGGCCCCAAAGAAGTGAACTTCTCCCTGCATGAGAATATATACAGTGTTATCTTCATTTTAGATGTCAGGAAGTATTTGCGGCTCCAAGTGTTTTCTTTTCTGTGGAAAACAGGTCCAAATGGCTCTTTGGGTGTTAAAGGTTGCCGATCCCTGGTGTAGTGGTTAAGAGCAGGTGCACTTTAATCTGGAGAACCAGGTTTGATTCCCCACTTTGCAGCTTGAGCTGTGGAGGCTTATCTGGTGAACTAGATTAGTTTATGCACTCCCACACATGCCAGCTGGGTAACCTTGGGCTAGTCACAGTTCTTCAGAGCTCTCTCAGCCCCACCCACTCACAGGGTGTTTGTTGTGGGGAGGGGGAGGAAGGGAAAGGAGATTGTCAGCCCCTTTGAGTCTTCTACAGGAGAAAAAGGGAGATATAAATCCAAACTCTTCTTCTACACCTGGGGATCTCCTTTTCAAAGGCTACCACAGCAAATCTGTTTCTCTGCCCTGGCTTGGGGCAGTTTGTCCAGCAAGAGATGGCTACTACAAAATAAGGTTGAAACATGCCAAAGATATCAAGTTAACACTCAAGCTAAAATCTGCGTCATTTTGGTAAGATTTAGAACCTGAAAAGAATAAAAAAATGTTTTAATTTGGACAGTATGGGACAATGTTTTGATTTGGTCAATACTGAAATGAGAGGACACTAAATGATGAATGGATACATTGTCTGAAATTCTTTGTGTATATTTTGTACATGGATTACTGATTTGTGAAATCAATTGTTCCCCATAAATAGTTGAAATGAGTGTGTTTTAGTATCGTTTGTACTTCTTAAATACCCACCTGAAAGCTGGCATCCCTGTTGTCTGGCTGAAATTATAAACACCTCGGCTTCTCATGCTCAGAACTGGGACAGATGATGCCCCTTTCTCAGTTCACCTTCCAAAGCAGCCATTTTCTCCAGGAAAACTGATCTCTGTTGCCTAGAGATCTCCAGCCACCACCTGGAAAGTGGCACCCCTACTCAGTAGAGCTTCCTCTGAATCTACTTACTGTTCAAGAAAGTGGGTAAAAAAACCAACTT
Organism: Sphaerodactylus townsendi; assembly: GCF_021028975.2. Lineage (NCBI taxonomy): Eukaryota > Metazoa > Chordata > Lepidosauria > Squamata > Sphaerodactylidae > Sphaerodactylus > Sphaerodactylus townsendi. The sequence goes on along the minus strand of NC_059439.1, from coordinate 10,500,529 downwards.
CACCTCCTTAGGATGATTTTAAAAACCCACAAGGCAACACGAGTGAGCTAATTTGTGTGTATCTGTGTCTGTCTTTGTGTGGTAGCATACAGCCTGATCTTAATTTCAAAAGGTTGATTTCGCTACCACCTACAATACACATGTGATAATCTTAATGTGGTTTTTAAAATGGCATTATCTGCCTCCAGTTATGGTTGTGCCTGTAAGAAAAACAAATGTTTTCACTTTCTGATATTCCACACTTCATTACATTTCTCTTTAAATTTTATGTGCAATGTTCCAGTTGAAGAGCAGTATGAGTCCCTGGTAACAAAACAGACTTGCTCCCATGGTCAATAGAAGGAATAGAAGGAACAGATTTCCACTGTTTGAGGTACAAATCCATCATTCCAGGGGCGGGAGAGAGAAATAATTATTTCTATATTCTTCTTCTCCAGATCAAGCTTCTGGTTGACGTTGGGTTAGTCCCAGTTCTCTGAAAGCTCTCTCAGTCTCATCTATCTCACAAGGTGTCTGTTGTGGGGAGAGGGAGGGAGGAGTTTGTAAGCTGTTTTGAGACTCCTTACCTTTGAGAAAGGCAGGATTTAAATCCAAACTCCTCCTCCTCCTCCTCTTCTTCCAACATCTCTTTGTTGATGTCTAGCTTTTAAGATAACAGGCTACATCTCAGTGATGCTGATGAACACAGCGGTGCATGCTTTGTGAAGTTTTTATTGCTGGGTGGCACCAGCATTAAGAATTTGGCTTGCACTGGGCCTGCATGCTTCAGAATGCCAACCTCCAGATGGGGCCTGGAGATCCCCCAGAACTACAGCTCATCTCCAGACGACAGAGATCAGCTCCCCTGGATAAAATGGATACTTTGGAGGGTGGAGTCAAGGGCCATTTATGCACACAGTACTTACCCAGCAGCTATTTGCTCTGCAGTGGGCACTCCCTGCATTTCTTTGTTTCTACATGAGGAGGCACCCCGCTGATTCCTCCAAACCTAGCTGCCATTTTGCCTGCCCCCTGGGAGCCTGCATGCCACCTTTTTTGGGAGGAGGCATTGTAATGTTTTACTGACCTAAAGTGTTACATTAAAAAAAAAAAGAAGCCCCATTGATTCCCCAGAAATGCCGGACCGAGGAGTGAGTGGATCCGTTCTTGTATGGGCGAGGGAAGGTGGAGAGGAGTGGAACACCCAAAATGGACACTAGTCTACTTTGCTTTCCCTGCACAGGAAGGAAAATAGTTACACTTTACCTGCTTTTGGTAACCACAGGGATTATCTTATCTGTGGTGTGCTGAGTTTGGGAGGGGGGGAAATATGTGCAACGAAGAATCTGACCTAAAGGGAATGTATGCTTCACTGTGGAGCAGACCACAAGTGCATAAACGGTCCCTGGCCTACCTAGGCGCCACCCCATAACTCCAGGAAATTCCCAACCTGGAGCTGGCCTTTGAACCCTCAGAAGAGACCACCAGGAATCTACCAATCTCTCATCTAAGGAGTTCATTGTAACTAGTTTTTGCTGCAGCTTAGCTGCTTAACTTCACCGTTTAATCCCCTTCCTTACAAACAATGTTGTATCCTTTCCCAGTTTTTCTTCTTCAAGTTTTTATCATAAAGCTCAAGTGTTCAATTTTATTTATATGGTCACTGACAAGAAAAATACAATAAATAGGACATTTCAGAAAAAAGACCCCAAATTCTAAATTAGTACATATATGGCATATATCAAATGTATACATGACATATATCAAAGTTATCCTAAAAGGTACAGTTTTAGGGTTATAAAATTAAGAATTTAAAAAAGTCTGGTTTCTTTTCAGATTGTAAAACTTGAGCAAAACACGAAAAAGAACCAGGAGAGCGGTGACCACAAAACAATACTGTGTGTAGGTGGAGGAGTCGGGGGGAACAGATGCAGTTCAGAAGTGGAGCTTCAGCAAAAAGTAGTGTGAAAAAGCAGGGTTGCTAAGTCCCCCCGGCCACCAGCAGTGGATGGGGAGTGTATGGGTGTCAGATCCAGGTGGGGAAACAGCTGGAGATTTGGGGAGGACAGGGGGGCTCACCTTCCAAAGTATGCATGTTCTTCAGGGGAACTGATCTCTGTAGTGTGGAGCTGAAGTGTAATTCTATGGGATCCCCAGGTCCTACCCAGAGGCTGGCATTGCTTGGAAAAACCCAGTGTCTTCTAAAAAGGTACCCATCCACCATCCTTAAAAACTCTCACTCAAGGACTATCCACCGCATCGGTTGCCCTCTCTTTCAAGACTTCGAGATCAGCCTCTTGTCAGACAATTAGATAGTCACAGATGATGAAACCACATTATGGCTCATCCTCAGGCCCATCCTCCAGTGTACACTGAGAGACTGACTCATTTTGGACTGTCCTTACGCATCCTGCCCTTTGTTGGTCTTGTTCTGGTATGTGTGTGGGTTATGTACTTTGGCCAGTGTCCCTCCCATAAGTTTGTGTTGATATACCTCAGTGTCAGAGTCACCATCTCAACAGGAGTAAGCTCTTCCTTGCGCCTCCCACTGATAGCTCCCGTTGATATCTCGCTATCTATACATGAAGGCTGTCCTCTTTCTCCTCCTTAGTATGCTTGGCTGCCTTCAAATTCCACCTCGCCAGGAACATCATAGTGGGTAGACTTACCCAGTCCTGTCATCTCTACCCTGTTATCTAGCGTCGTGATGGACCTGTTCCAGTGGACTTTATTGCTGCTCAGCATCTTACTAATTGGGATTGCCCTCCTTTACCGATGGAGCACCAGCTTCAATTTCCTCTTCAAGATGGTATTCTTGTTCGTCTGGTGCGCAGTCGGGACAGCCATCATGAGTATTTTCCTCTCTCCAATACTGCAACGGGGTCCCGATAACATGAAGTGAGTAGAAGGCCTTGGCTCTTTTGCCTTGGTTTTGTTTTGTTTTGTTTTCATGGTGGGCAGTTCTAGGAGAATGAGGTGGATCTTGGTGCCTGACGTTTTCCACTGGGTCTCATTGAAATAGTGCCCATTGGCATCTAAGTTCGTGAACTGAAATGGCTGAGGGACAGGATTCCCTCTTGGTTATGAAGTGACCACACCACCTCTGCAATGATGTAGCTGGATAGCCTATCATCACCACACTGCTGAAGCAGCATTGTAGGCATCCCTCTCTACAACATGCAAGAAGCTTCTTTAGAGACTTCTAAGTCCCGGAAGAGAGAGGGTGCCAGCCACTTTTGTTTTGCTCAGTTCCTAAGCAGTTTTCCTCAGGAACTGGCATTGACTAGGCCCAACCCTACTTGGAACAGAGAGTGATGCAGACTGGGGTTAAAATAACATAATGTTTCTTGCCTATCTCAAGGGGACTCAAGAGGGCTCAAAGTGGAGGACCGGAGGTGTCAGTTTTCTCCAGGGATAAGAGCTTCCAAGTGATACCTGGATATTCTGTGGTATTACAGCTCATCTCCAGACTACAGAAATCAGTTGTCTTTGGAGACAATGGGTGCTTTGGAGGGTGGCACTGGACTCATTTGAGGTCCCTATTCTCCCCAGCCTCCATCCCCAAATCTCCAGAACGTCTCCAACAATGGATCTGGAGACCTTACCCCCCCCCCCCCATCCCTCCCTGATGACAAGGGGGGACTTGTCAATCCTGGTTTTCCCACTCTCTTATCAGTACTCCATACCAGCTTGCTTTCACCCATAGACACAGTAGCAGCCATTGGACACCAGTTGTTTTCAGTCCAGCCAAATCCCACTCCCATTAAAATTCAAACACATTTCTTCTTTCTTTGCAGAGAGGCGACTTTCTTCAGGAAATGAGAAGGGCAAGCTGTTTTTTTAGGTAGTGGCAAATTATTCTTTCAGAACCTAACTCCCCACTCCAGTTTGAGAGTATCAGGTACAGCTGGCATCTCTCCCATTTCTTGTGTCTGACACTACCTACCTGTCACAGGAGAGCAGAGAGGATGGGGGGAAATCAAGGTGGGGATGGAGGCATCTGGCAGGATGACCCTGAAACTGATGGTCCAAGACACTACACCAGCTGAGATGTCCCTCAGACTGAGGGACATTACTAGCAATTACTGTAGAGATCAAAGCATCATGGAAAGAGGAGCCAGCTAGTCAGTCATTGATCCAATTCCCCAGTTCCCCCCTAGAAGAAGAGAAGATTGATCCAATTCCCCAGTTCCCCCCTAGAAGAAGAGTTTTGGATTTATATCCCACCTTTCTCTCTTGTAAGGAAACTCAAGGTGGCTTACAATCTCCTTTCCCTTCCTCTCCTCACAACAGACACCTTGTGAGGTAGGTGGGACTGAGAGAGTTCCAAAGAACTGTGACTAGCCCAAGTTCACCCAGCGGGAATGTAGGAGTGCGGAAACACATCTGGTTCACCAGATAAGCCTCTGCCACTCAGGTGGAGGAGTGGGGAATTAAACCTGTTCTCCAGATTAGAATCCACCTGCTCTTAACCACTACACCACACTGGCTTTACCCAAAGCATCCCAAACTAGGGTTGCCAGATCCCAGTTTGGGGAAGTTCTGGAGGGGCGATTTCCCACTGATGATTAATCCTGGGATAGTCACCCGAAATATCCAGGTTTCCTCACGATCTCTCCATGCCGAACCACAGAACACAGATCAGTCCCGTTTCTGGCGCTTCCCCCCCCCCCCTTATCACGGGATTTTCCTGGATCTGCATGTATGTATACCTTTTTGAAAAGACACTCCAATGGGAGCTAATATGAGATGGGGGCTACACATTTGAGGGCCCCCATGAACCAAACTTCACCAAACCTGGGTAGTTTCATCAGGAGAGTCTCCTACTGACACCAGCCAGGTTTTGTGAAGTTTGGTCCAGGGGGTCCAAAGCTATGGACTCCCAAAAAGAGTGCCCATCCCCCATTGTTTCCAATGGGAGCAAATAGGAGATGGGGGCTACACATTTGAGGGCCCATAACTTTGCCCCCCATTAATCAAACTTCACCAAACCTGGATGGTATCATCAGGAGGGTTCTCCTAAAGATACTCTGACATTTTGGTGCTGCTAGCTTAACAATTGCACCCCTGACAGCAGGCACCCCCCCCCCCCCGGCAGGGGCAGGTCTAGACACCTTCACTAGAAACATGCTGCAGTGAGGATGTTGGAACCTGGATGAAAAGGTGCCGATTCTTTTGAAACTTGGTTGTATCTAGATTAAATTTTCAGTGGGAATTTGGCCGAGATTGGGAGATGAAGCTGGGGAGAACAAAGACCTCAGTGGGGTACAATGCCATAGAGTCCCCCCTCCAGAACATTACTTTTCTCCTAGGGAACTGATTTCTATAGCTTGAAGATGAGCTATAATTCTGCGGGATCCCCAGGTCACAGCTGGAGGCTGGAATTCCTGTCCCAAACAGTGATCTGTCCAGCCACATCAGTCCACTCCACTCCATTCCACACCCACCTTCATCCCAAAAGGCTCCAGGAACGGAGATGCCACTTTGGGGGAGCTTACTAAACTCACTGACGGCATTCGGGCTTAACCACTGTTAAAGAAAAATGTGTACAAACTTGACTTGCAGGCAAGCTGGTGCACATGCTTCATACCGCCCACTTCTTCAGAGAATCACAACTAATTTGGGGTTAGTCATGGCATATGAATGCAGGCCTGCAGGTTAAGTAGAGTTAATCCCCCCACCATTACCACACAAAACAGAATTCAATTAAGATTTAGAATCCAGGTTAGTGGGGGAACAGTAACTCAAATTCTGCCAAAAGCCTGCAGTCCTACAACACAGATAACTGGAATGAATGTTCAATTACTATTTTTGGTGTGTGTGTGTGTGTGTGTGTGTGTGTGTGTGTGTGTGCGCGCGCGTATGTTTGGAATAATTAGGCATGAAACTATCATGGCCACTATTCCTTAATCAGGTCAAAAGTCAATCATTTCAGATGTACAGCCATGTTAGGGCCAAACTGGATGTTACTTTTTTTTTTTGAAGAGTTGGGTCAAGGTTAGAAACATAGAAGTATAGAGCTGGAAGGGACCTTAAGGGTCACCTAGTCCAACCCCCTGGGCAGTGGCCGGACATTCACATCCTCCCTCCCCAGTTAATCTAGTAACCCGCTATGCCTAGAGGAAGGCAAAAATATCTCCAGGATCCCTGACCCATCTGGCCTGGTGGAAAATTCCTCCCTGATTCCAAAGGGGCCATCAGCATTATCCTGAGCATGTAAGAAAGGATCATGAAAGCCAAGCATTGACTCATCCCTTCCAGCCCTCCTTCTCATGATCCAACTAAGTTCACAGAATCCATTCAGGTTTCCAAGCTCCACAACAGGGGCTCAGTTAGACCAGGACTCTGGTGTGTCTCATTCAGCTCTTCCCAGTTGGAGCTGCATGTGTCCTGTAGACTTCATATCCAGCCCGCTAATGGGGCAAATAATACCCCTGGGGCCACTTTGGATCAGAAAACTGGTGTAGCGAGAAAGCTGAAGCCCTTTCTCTCCCGTGTACCACTGCACTCACCAGTTTCCTGCAGTGCTTCGGAAATTAGTTTCTGCCACTCTCTGTCTAGTTTGGCCCTTGAATCTTAGCGGAATAAAACAGGAGTCCAGTGTTGTCTTAAAGCAGGTGTTCCCAACACTGTGTTTGTGGGTGCTACCGGCACCTTTTCTGGTGCTCTCTAGGGTCAACTCCGCACTTACGTTATTGACCTAAGTACGAGCTGCGTTCAACCTAAGTGCTCCGCACAACCACTGCGATCGACGTGGTTTAGTCCCAGCTTCGCCCCATGTAACGGTCAAATTTACGACTCCAGTTGGGAACTACTACTTTTTCAGGGAACCACGCTCGAACTCAACTCGATTCCAGTAAATTGCAGAATCTCTGGCGCCAGGAATCCCCCGTTCAGCCAATCACAGCTGAGTGTTTCGGGCATGCGAAGAGCTGGAGAACTGCCGCAGTGAAAAGTGTGCCAAATTTCTGACAAGTGGCGGGAGCTATGCAAATCTCGCCCTCATCTGTATGGCACTTTGTCGCGTCGCCTCTATGTAGCTCCTACGTAGGTTTTTTTTAAAAAAAGGGAAACGCAGGGTCACGTTTCCCGCTATAGAACAGTAGCCAATCGGAATGGAGCGGCGAAGAGGCACTGGATGATCCCGCCCTCCGAGCTGGGATCAAGCTGGTTGCAGTGGGGAACAACAATGGCTTCGACCTAGGTCAGTACCCTTCTCAGGCAACTGGGTCGAACCTATTTTACATGTGTGCAGAATCGCCCTAGGAGTCTTTAGGAGGTGGACAAGGGCCAGGTGTGATTTTTGCTCAGCAAGGCTTTTGATTGGCTACTGGAGATTTGATTGACTGTGCAAGTTATTTTAAATGTTGTTTGGGCAATAGCTGCCGGCACAGCACAAACACCAGCACTGTGTTACTGAAGTAAAGCTGTGGCCACCATTTTGTGGCTGGCTCCACCTCCTGCAACAGCCATTTTGTGGCTGCGCTGACCAAGCTGTGTCAGAATTCCAAATGTGTCCACAGGCTTGCAAAAGTTGGGAAGCCCCGTCTGAAAGACTAATATAATTTATTCCAAAATTTATATCCCATCCCTCAAACAGATTAATTACTTCAGTTTTACTTATGGTTGCCAGTTCTGAGGTGGAAATACCTGGAGATTTTGGGGGTGGAGCCTAAGGAGGGAGGGGTTTGGGGTGGGGATAGATTTCAATGGGACCATAATACTATATGGTCTACCTTCCAAAACTTTTATTTTCTCCAGGTGAACTGATCTCAATCCCTGGAGATCAGTTGTAATAACAGGGCAATTCCATCCACCACTTGGAGGTTTGGAACCCTACAGCTCTGTGACTTCCCATTATATCTGCTTATCTAATTTCCTCCTGCCCTAGGTTTTTACATTCAGGCTACCTCACGGCAGTTGGGAGTGTCTCATAGCCGTTTTTTAGTGAACTAATTACTCTTTGTACTGGATCTTGTTTTGAACCAGCCTCAAATTGAAAGATTCTACCTTTCAGATTTCTGCAGAATACATAAATTGAGGCTGACGGATGTACACTCCGTTGCACCCAATGAAATGTCACCTGACTCACAAAAGCTGATGCTAGAATAAGTCGTGTTATAATTGAAGAATCTACCAAACTACGTCTTTGTTCTTTGATTAAAGGTGACCTTACCAGAGCTTATGATCACCTGAGGAAACTGGTCTGTAGGAAATGCAGGAAGGGCAAAAGGAAACGCTTCTTCAGCGCTGCAAGGAATGCAATTAAAGCAGGGTACTCATTACCTCCTGCGCTATCTGACAGATTCTCTGATAAACTATCTGAGAAACATTATCATGTTAATGGCATTCACTATCTAATGATGAGACATCACATTCCTTGACGGCAAAACTGGAAAACCCTTGACGTCGGGAGCTCCAACTGAGCATTCGAACGTCGGAAATAGCTTTATACCAAAGATCAGGCTACAGTTTATACAGAAACTCTAAGTAATTAATCCCCCCCATTAATCCCACCCCCCAGTTGGTTAGACCTCACCTGGAATATTGTGTACAGTTCAGGGCACTGCAGTTCAGGAGGGATATTGACTGGCTGGAGCGGGTCCAGAAGAGGGCAAACAAAATGGTAAAGGGTCTGGAGTCCATGCCCTACGAAGAGAGGCTTAGGGAGCTGGGGATGTTTAGTCTGGAGAAGCGACGGTTAGGGTGGGACATGATAGCTATGTTTAAATATTTGAAGGGATGTCATGTCGAAGAGAGAGCAAGCTTGTTTTCTGCTGCTCCAGAGACTGTAATGGATTCAAGGTGAAGGAAAAGAGATTCCACCTAAACATTAGGAAGAACTTCCTGACTGTCAGGGCTGTTCAACAGTAGAATTTACTGCCTTGGAGAGTGGTGGAGTCTCCTTCTTTGGATTAGCATATGACGGGAGTGCTTTGATTGTGTGTTCCTGCATTGCAGGGGGTTGGACTTGATGGCCCTTGTGGTCTCTTCCAACTCTATGATTCTATTTTTAAAATTAAAATGTGGCTCCTGCTGATTATAAATCAGAAGTAGAGTTCTTTGAGCATGTATATTTGTTCCTCGAGTGCATAGCTCAGGACAGGTTAGGGGTACCATCCTCCAGGTGGGACTCGGGGATATCCCAGAATTATGACTCATCTCCAAACTACAGACTCCACACAACAGAGATCAGTTCACCCGGTGAAAATGGCTACTTTGGAAGGTAGACTGTATGGTGTTGAAGTCCCTCCCCTCCTCAAATCCCACCTTCTTCTGCCCTTCCCCCAAAATCTCCAGATTTCCCAACCCAGAGACAGCAACGTGAAAAAGTGCCACAAGTTGTATACTCTGAGCTACCCAGCACCACACCCTTCATCCAAGTTACATACTGTGATCTCCAGTCCTACAATTTAGGTCATATCTTCATAGCAACAAGGTCTTTTACCAAAGCTGGAGCAAGAGAAAAGATTGCAGAGTAAATGAAGGTTGCTTTTGGTAGGCACAGATCTGCTAGAAGTGGCCAAGGAGGCCGCCAGGAAATTTCCTGGCGGGCTGCTGCCCTAAAAAGCCACTTGCTATGAGAAGCAAGCAGAGACAAGCCCTAGCAACCTTACAGCTACTTGACTTGGATCAGTCAGTAGCAGTGGTTATTAATACTAGCCTACACCCTAATTGCTGCCAGCTTGTGGGAGGACCATAAAGCTAATGGGCTAGGTGCACCCAAAAGGTGAAATCAATGCCACACTGCATTCAATGGGTGAAAGTCTGTTAAAACCTATGGATCCTTAAATCATATAGTATCATGAATCTTATGTTCCTTTTTTTCAGAAAACAATTCAAGATTAAGTAGAAGACTGAATATCAATATTTTCCAATAAAAGATTATAAAGTAAATGTTCTCTGTTACTGTATTATTTCCAAATATTGTATCATAGACAATATAGAAGCCTCTTACAATCCCTGGGCTTCTCAGTACTTACAAATATGTTGCTGTGCACAATAAATTGCTTGCAACTTAATACATATAATATCCACTTATAGACAAAATCACAGAAGATAGGGCAATATAACCTCCGGATAGATTACTATTTCAAATAACCTTTCTCAAGCCCAACTCTTGGAAATAACAAAAATAAAGAAACATTTTAAAAGAGACCCTTTTGGAGAATGAGAAATATATGTTGATATTATATTATTAAGTTGCAAGCAATTTATTGTGCACAGAAATATATTTGTATGTAATGAGAAGCCCAGGGGTTGTAAGAGGTTTTTATATTGTCTTTAATACAATATTTGGAAATGATATAGTAGGCTTGGAGTTTCGGGTGCACTGAATCCTAGATTCGGCCTGAATCTTGGCACATTTGGGCATATTTGGGCCAAAATTGGCCGAATATGTCCTGCCCGAATCTGTGTCAGACTCCGGTCCAAAATAAAGAAACTGTAGCTGAAAGCTGTGAGATTTTATTAGGGGTACCAAAGAGTAACAGTCAATAGACGCTTCTGAAAACCACACATAGAGTAGGAGCTTAAATTGTGTCCCCCTCCTGCCCAGCTGGCCAAACGGCGCCAATCTCTCCCATTCCCACAGGATCAAAGCGAAAGTACAAAGGGAATGAAATGTTTTACACCTAGAAGGATGGGGGCTAAACTAGGCCCCGAGGCCGATTTGCCTAGAGGAGAGATTGCTGACATTGAGATGTGAATCAGCATCTCTCGCTTGACTCCCCCCCCCCAAAAAAGGAGGATGCTATCCTGACATTCCACTTCCCCAAAGACCCCCCTCATGGGTGAGGGTGGTCCACGTAAGCCCGATGGAACACCTGAACATGACACGCCTCCACCCATTCGTTCATGCCCTCAGGAAAGTGAATCCAGGCAATGAGGTACTGCAAATGTTTGCAATGAACACGAGAGTCCAAGATGCTTTGCATCATGGTGTAGTTCCCCCTTCACCCGCTCAGGTGGAGGCTCTTCCATGCACGGGTGCCAAAGGTCCAGGGGAGGTGCTTTCTTAAGCAAGCTGCAAAGAAAGATAGGATGCACACCCTTCAGATTTTTTGGCAATTCCAACTCGGCAGTCACATTGTTGATCACTCTAACAACCTGAAACGGCCCTAGAAATTTTTGCCCAACTTATAGCAGGCCTGCACCCCCCATAAATTCTTGGTCGACAAGTAAACCCAGTCACCCACAGACATGGTGAGGGGCTACCATTTCTTTCAGCCTGCAACTTGTAATCCTGCTTCGTCTTTACTAAGGCCTTCTACATGGGACCCCAGGCATCACGGATAGGGTGCGCCCAATCCCGGAGCTCTGCAAGCTCCACAGGAGTATCAGACAAAAATGGAAAGGGTTTGGACAGCTGACTGGAAATCACTTCAAAGGGGTTTTTGCCCGTACTGCTGTGAACCGCGTTATTATAAGCATACTCTGAGAACGGCAGCAGGTCCACCCAATCATCCTGGAGGTAATTGATGAAACAACGCAAGTACTGTTCTAACGTTTGGTTGGTCCTCTCTGTCTGACGGTCTGTGGCCTCATGAAACCCTGAAGCTAACGCTTGTTCTGTGCCAAGCAGTTTTGAAAACTGGTGCCAAAATCTGGACACAAACTGGCCACCCTGATCAGAAATTATTTTATTGGCGTGGAATGCAACCGGTAGATATGCTGCATGAACAAGTGAGCCAGGTGGCTTGCGGTGGGCAGGGAGGAGCATGGAACAAAGTGGGCTTGCTTAGAGAACAGGTCCACCACCACCAGAGCACTGTTTTACCTCGGCGCATGGGCAAATCCGTTATAAAGTCCACAGAAATATGCTGTGTAGAATGAGCTAAAGTTGCACTTAAATGGGTTTTAGAAACAATGGGGGTTCTCTGATTTGAGTGGGAGGTGACTGCTACTGAGGGGAAAACAGAATCAAACTGGAAGGGAGTGCATGCTCAATGCAAAGGAAACCACATGTGCATAAAAGTCCTCAATTATCATTGGTGTGAGTCTTGAGTTGTAACAAAGAATGCATGAGCATCCCTCCCCCGCCCCTTAGTAAAATGTTAGCAGGAGACACAGTCTTCCCCGTTGACTCACAGACCTGCGTTTCAAGTCCCGAAGGCTCTCTGTCAAGGGTAGTGACTATACCAGAAAAGGTTGCAACACCTTACAATAAAACAATTAGGAAAATCATAATGTTTAGCATTTATACAGAGCACTTAAAGTGTTGCATATTTGAGTGGTGCATAGCAAATAGTAACCAAACCTAACATTAGGGAAACGACTGACAACAGTCAGGCCCGGGGTCTCATTAAACAAATGCTGGACGTTGTATGCTAATGCCATAAATATTCCTAAAGAACTGTGAGACTCATCAGACAGAGAGATCTATCTCCCCCACCCCCCACCAAATTCTCCACCATCTAGGGTTGCCAACCTCCAGATAGTAGCTGGAGATCTCCTGGGATTACAACAGATTTCCAGACAACAAAGACCAGTTCGCCTGGAGAAATTGCCTGCTTTGGAAGGTAGACTCTGTGGCATTATACATCCTTGCTTAGGTCTTGCACATAAGTGCTGTGGTTTCCTTGACTGAGTCAATCCATCTCTTGTTGGCTCTTCCTCTTTTCCAGTTGCTTTCAACTTTTCCTACCATTATTGTCTTTTCCAGTGACTCTTGCCTTCTCATAATGTGATCAAAGTACGATAGCCTCAGTTTTAGGTTGGCTCTCTGAATAGAACCTGCTGACACAAGAGAACAGCTTTAGGTCTTAAGAAGAGCCTGCATTTGAAATAGAATAGAATAGAATAGAATAGAATCTTTATTGGCCAAGTGTGATTGGACACACAAGGAATTTGTCTCCGGTGCATATGCTCTCAGTGTACATAAAAGAAAAATACATTTGTCAAGAATCATAAGGTACAGCACTTAATGATTGTCATATAGGTCTAGTAAGCAATCAGGAAACAATCAGTAGTAATGAAAACATAAAATGTAAAATCATAAAATAAAATAAAATAAAATGTCAGCACAGGCTATAGTCATACAGTCACAAGTGGGAGGAGATGGGTAATAGGAATGATGAAAAAAGTAGTGCAGTAATTATATAATAAGTATATAATAAATAGTTTAACATTATCTACGGAATTATTTGTTTAACAGAGTGATGGCGACCAAAACCAAGTTCTTATGTCTAGTTGTCTTGGTGTGCAGTGCCTCAGCTTAGCGCTTAGAGGGTAAGGTAAGAGTTGAAACAGTTTATGTCCAGGATGTAGGGTCAGTAAATATTTTCACAGCCCTTTTGACCCGCAAGTAGCATACAGGTCCTCAATGGAAGGCATGTTAGGAGCAATTGTGTTTACTGGAGTTCTGATTATTCTCTGAAGTCTGTATCTATCTTGTTTGGTGGCAGAACCAAACTACAAAGTTATAGAGGTAGATGACAGGACCAATGATTCCTCTGTAGAACTGTATCGCAGCCTGAGCTCGAGTTGGCATAGAAAGAACATTCTTTGTTGTGCTTTTGATGACATTTTTTGATATTAGGTGACACAATTTTAGGTCATGAGATATGATGGGAGCTTCTAGAAATTTAAAGGTCTCCTACTACATACTGCAGTTGCCCAGGTATTGTGAGAGGAGGTAGGATGGGAGGCTCCCTAAATCTACCACCATTTCTGGTACGGTTTGCTGTGGCTTCAGTTCTGAGATTGTTCCAGTGGCACCACGAGGGCAGTTGTTCAACCTCCCGCCTGTATGCGTTTCATCGTTGTCTCGAATGAGGACCAATCACTGTTGTATCATCTGCAAACTTCAGTATTTTAACAGATGGATCGTTTGAGATGCAGTCATTGGTATACAGAGAGAAGAGAAGTGGTGAAAGTACGCATCCTTGGGGCCCCTGTGCTCATTTTTTACAGGTGTCTGATGTAATTTTTCCCTAGCTTTCACCTGCTGCTTCCTTCATCTGTTAGGAAGCTTGTGATCCACTTACAAATATGCTCAGGTACTCGCTAGCTGATTTAGTTTGGTTAGAAGAATGTCCGGGTCTGGATAGTATTGAATGCTGAACTAAAGTCAACAAAGAGGACCCTTGCATAGGTCTTACATTCAAGATGCTGTAGTATATAGTGCAAAGCCATATTAACAGCATCGTCTGCTCGATCTGTTTTGCTCGGTATGCAAATTGCAAGGGGTCCAACAGTGGATCCGGGTGGATACTTAAATGGTACATCACTAGCCTTTCAAAAGTTTTCATAACTACAGATGTTAGAGCAACTGGTCTGTAGTCGCTTCAGTTCCCTTGATGGAAGGTTTCTTCGCACCGGGACGACATAGTGGAGTGTTTGAAGCAGGAAGGAACATAGCACATCTCAGTGATTTGTTGAAGATTTGGGTGAAAATGGGGGCCAATTGGACAGCACAGACTTTTAAGCAAGAAGGTGTTATCTCTTTGTCTGCCTGGTGCTTTTCCAGGCTTCTGTCTGTGAAATAGATCTTGCACTTCCTTTTCTAGAGATCAGGGGTTGTAAAACCCAATGAAATGCCCAGTTGTGGGAAGTTTGGCTATTGTTGGTGCTGCCTGAGATAGAGGTTTGTGGAGAAAGGTGACTGTAGATTGTTTTCAAACCTACAGTAGAACACATTCAGGTCAGCTCGCCAATTCGTTGATTTCCTTCAGCTTGGGAAGGTGGTTTGCTGTAACCGTGATATTTTTGAGAGTTTTCCATGTTTGCTGTTTTACAGGTGAAAACTGATTTTTTAGCTTTTCAGAGTAGTTTCTTTTGCTGCTCTGATCTCCTTTGTTAATACATTTCTGGCCTGATTATACAGCATTCTATCACCCTTTCGGTAGGCCTCTTCTTGGAGCAGTAACTGCTAAGTTTAGCCAGAACCAAGGTTTGTTGTTACTATATATAATGCAAGTTCCTGGTTGGTATGTTAAAGATCTTCACAGAAGCTGACATATGATGTTACAGCATTCGTGGAGTTCATCCAAATCTGCAGAGGTGTCTTTAAAAATATTCCAGTCTGTACAGTTTGGCGTAAGCCTGCAGCTTTAACTTCTGCCTCTCTTTCAGTCCAAGTTCTCACTGATTTAGTTATTGGTTTTGTGGCTTTAAATCTTTGTTTGTAAGCAGGTACAAGGTGAATCATGCAATGATCAGAATGGGTCACAGCTGCTCGTGTGGTAAAGACCGATAAGCATCTTTCAGTGTTGTATAGCAGTGGCCCAAGATATTCTTGCCTCTGGTGGGACAGTTGACATGCTGAAAAGTATTTTGGTAGGTCTTCCCTTAAGTTTGCTTTGTTTAAATCTCCCAAAATAATAACCAGTGGATTCAGGGTATTTGGCTCTCCATAGTCTGATCACGGAGTTCTTGTACGCCGCCTTTTACAGGCGCTTGTGGATGAACGTGAAACCAAAAGAACAGAAACTGAATTTATCTCGAGGGAATAAAAGGTTTGCAATTAATAAGTAAGGACTCCAAGTTTCATCACAGAATTTTTGAATTATTGTTATGTCCTGACACCAGCTTTCTTTGTTGATGTATATATATAATCCTCCTCCTTTTTTTTCTTCTCCCCTGATAATTCTGCAATCCTGTCTGAACGAAATATTCAAACCCTCGTATGCATACGCTATTACTTCATCAATGCTCTCATTTAGCCAGGTTTCAGTAAAGCATATAGGGCAGATGCTGTAAAAAATCAGGAATTACATCTGTTTAAAAGAAGTATTTCATCTATCTTGTTGGCAAGTGAGCATAAATTGGTAAGAAAGATGGAAGGGAGCGGGTTTTTTTTAATTCCCTTATTCCTTAGTCTATTTAAAATTTCACTTTACCGCTTCTCTGCCTCTGCCGTACTTCTGTGCTTGTTTTTTGCTGATCTGTTGTTGAAATGGCTGCCTCCTGTAAAAGGAAATTTCCTCCGTGGTTGTAAAGATCTGTTGTTGCCGGGAAATGGCTGCCTCCTGTGCTGAAATTTCCTCCGTGGTTGTAAAGACAGATAGGGGTAAAGTTGCAGAGAGCCACTTAAGGAACGCCTCTAATTCTTAGCAGAAGGTCTCGAGTATGAAATTCGTTGTAAATTGCAGGAAATAGTAGAAAATGTAGAAGCCATTTGAGAGCATTCCACCGAGGCAGCCCTCATCGGCGCCATCTTGGAAATCAGGAATAAATCTATTTATTTCAGGCTACTTACATAAATCTAATTGGCTTGAAAAAGAATATGAAATAAAACCATATCTGGAGGTTTTATAGCCTCTAAAAAACCTCTATATAAGCTTCTTCTTACTTCACCTGTTGGATTTAAATATGCCTGGATTGATTATTAGAAGAAGTGAAAATTGGGACTGTTACAATTATAAATCAGTTGTCGCAACTGTAAATCATTTGTTTATGACTCAAGTATTGAGTTTATGTACGCCAAGGTGTAGTATTTGTTAAAGTGTCAGTTTCAGGTTAGGCTGAGAGAGAATGACTGGTCCCAGGTCACCCAGAAAGTCTGCAGCATCTCTCTTTCAGACCACACAACATAACACCTCTGTTTTCTGTCCCATACAGGTTAATACGCAAGTTTGTTCGACCCCTCAAACATCTCTACGGTGTCAAGATTGCAGTGGAAGGCTCTGAGAACTTGAATATGACAGGGCCTTATGTGATCGTTTGCAACCATCAGACCTACCTTGACCTCTTTGGTATGTGGCTGGCACAGATAAACATGTAGTTTGGCACTGAAACGCATCTGAAAAAGTGGATTATGCGTTCATTTATTTCAATTTCAATTTCATGACTGGTTTCCAGTTGCAGATACTATTCTGCCCATTCCTGAGCCACTTCGTGTATTTTTATATATTGGTACAGGAATATTTTTGCACCATAGTATAAATGTTGTCTGTTTGTACCCCAGTAACACACTTTATTTTGTTTACTACAAAATTGGTGTTTTCTATTTGCAAGTTTGTTTTTCCCTGACCTCTTGAATGGGCAATAGTAAGACACATGCGCTAAGGTAGCATAGAATGCAGGCAGTTTGCATCACTCTTCCTCTATCACTGTGTAAATCGGAGGTGTCAAATTCATTTGTTATGAGGGCCAGATAGGACATAAATGTGACTTGGTCGAGCTGGCCCCTGGGCAGAGGCCCTGTCTCGGCTGGCTCCAGAACAGCTCTGGGGTGTGCCTGGACTGGCGAGCTTATAGTGGGGTGGATTGACTGAGGCAACCCCACGCCCTCCCCAAGGCCCAACCAAGTCACATTTATATCATATCTGGTCCTTGTAACAAATGAGTTCAGCACCCCTGCTATACACAGTGCTAGAAGTGAGCAAGGAGGAGGGTGTCTCAGCTGTCTCACGGGCCTGATAAGCCCCATGAAGGGGCCAGATCCAGCTCCCAGGCCACCTATTTGACACCCCTGGTAGAAAATGAAGACATTTGTATTCTTACATTTCATAAATATGCCAAATAGTCCACTTTTAAATGCTAAGCTAGAAACAATTCATTGTTGTTAAAGCCAGTGTGGTGTAGTGGATTCTTATTTGGGGGACAGGGTTTGATTCCCCACTCCTCCACCTGAGTGGCAGAGGCTTATCTGGTTCACCAGATGTGTTTCCGCACTCCTTCATTCCAGCTGGGTGACCTTGGGCTAGTCACAGTTCTTGGGAACTCTCTCAGCCCCATCTACCTCACAAGGTGTCTGTTGTGGGTAGAGGAAGGAAAGGAGCTTGTAAGCCATCTTGAGTCTCCTTACAGGAGAGAAAGGTGGGGTATAAATCCAAACTCCTCCTCCTTTTCCTCTTCTTCTTCAGCAGTAAAACAAGTTTAGTTCCAATAAGTAAGGTTTTGATCCTATGCATGCTTACTTCAAGACAGCCTCATGGAAGAAAGTGGGATTTCCTCCTGCTCACATGCATAAGGTTGCACTGAAGGCAAACACCCCCTCATCCCTGTTCAGAAATTCAAGCTCCTATGTCAGTGGTGGCGAACCTATGGCACACATGCCACAGGTGGCACTCAGAGCCCTCTCTGTGGGCACACGTGCACAGAGTTGTCATGTAGGGGGAGCGGAAAATCACCCCCCCCATACACACACACACATCTAGGCTGGCCTTGCTTCTGAGTAAATCCTCCTAGGGTCGTGATTCACCCGTTCAAAGCGTTGCATGGTTGCTTCACCAAGCTTACTCCCGAGTAAAGTACGCCTCGGAACAAACTGTTTTTTCTAAACTAAAATCTCAGTATTCAGGTTAAATTGCCATGTTGGCACTTTGCGATAAATAAGTGGGTTGCAATTTGGGCACTTGGTCTCAAAAAGGTTCGCCATCACTGTGGGCAAATTAAAAACAGGCCCTGAATTATTAAATATTGAAAGAAAAAATCAATCCTCAGATTTAGAGAGAAGATACAAACTCCTAATATTTTTAGATGATTTTAATTAATTTTCACAGTATAATTGACAAGCACAGTAGGAAAATAGAAAATAGAAAAAAGGAAAATTTTCAACCCCCCTCCCCCCACCCCCCCACCCCCGCAATACATCTATCCAGAATGGCATAGATATACACAATGTTTTGGATCCCAAAGCAACAAATCTAGTATAATCTGAGAAACCACCCAGAAATCTTAATTCACCATCTTCTGTCCACTGACCCTGCAACATCCTTACTAATCAGTCTCTTATATCTTAATCATTATCAAGTTAGTAATCTTCCATGATAACAAGCTCCTAATTGGAAGAGCAGAAAGAATAAATTTAACTACCGAGAGCATGGTACACTCATCGCTACCGGCCAAGAGAAATAAAAAGTGAAAATCATGTGAGCAGACAGGAAACTTAGCAACAAGAGGTGTTATAAAACAAGCCCTTTGTGTAGAATATAAAGAAAAAATGAGGTAATGAGTCACTATGGACAGAATCTCTGAGCAAGAGGGACCCCATGCAATGCCCACAGTTTTGGCCAAAGGAAATGCATAGCCCCCCTCCCATTTAATCTCTTCCCTGACACAAATGCCAGTTCTTTTTCACAACTTCAGAATTTCTAGAAATTTTACATCTCTAGTTGTGAGAAGGAGATTTAAGAAGGATTTCTGTAGCTTAGGTACTAAGACAGCGATTCCCAACCGGGGTTCCTGAAATCATGCCCGCGGGGTCGCAAGGAAGAGGCGAGACGCGGAGATATCATCTGGTGGAGAGCGCCAGCAACAGGAAGCTGGATTCGGATATCCTAGCAACTCTCCTGTGCTCGGCCCTGGCACCTTTTATTAGGGTTTACAATAGGGCGGCGATAGCGCATCTGGGAGGCGAGAGCTGAGAGCGAGAGTATCATATGATACATGACATCATGGAGTTGCCTACGTGCAGGAGGAAGCGTCCGTGTCTGGGTCTAATCCACACCTGGGGGCAAGAGCCCCTTTGTCCCTTTGTCTGGGACACCTGGTGACCATGAGTCAGGCATCTCATGACCTGTGACTCACGGGAACGTGGGGAGCGCAGTAACCCAGAAGGCCGCGAAGGCACCGCATTCCAAGCTTCTATCTGCGGTTCTGGTTGGGTCCTCATGGCCCATCCCTACATCTCCCCATTTCCTAACGCTTTTAGAGCCGGGCAAATCAATTAGTTAGGACAATTTAGGAATGCTTGCCTCCCAGGAACCCTCTCAAGCTGGCTGAGTTGTTTGTGCAGCATGAGAACTTGGTTCCCAAGAGGGAAGGTCAGCGGCTTCTACATACATTATAAGCAAGGCCAGAAATACATTGCATAGAAAAGGCTCCAACAATAAGGCATACAATCAAACCGAGGCAGAATTGAACAGTAGTACAGTATCTGGCACCACGAGACTTTCATATGAATCAACAATAACAAGCAATCAATAGCTGCATGATTATCTAAGGTGCGGCTGATCGAAGTTCTGCTGCTCGGAGGCCAGAGCATCCAAAGCAGTCGAGGTGGAGTTGATGGACTTCACAAGGGCGCAGGCCAGACAGCCAATAGTCTTGGCGTTACAGGAAACAAGTCCGGAGACTCCCACAAGGGAAGTCGCGAGGGAAACAAACCCTTGGACAGATTTATGGAGGAGAAGTCGATTTATGGCTACCAATCTTGATCCTCTTTGATCTGAGAGATTGCAAAATGCCTTAACAGACAGGCGTGATCGAGCAACAGCCCAGAAGGCCATTGGCCATTGCGTTCACATCCTACATGTGAGCTCCCAAAGGCACCTGGTGGGCCACTGTGAGTAGCAGAGAGCTGGACTAGATGGACTTTGGTCTGATCCAGCTGGCTTGTTCTTATGTTCTTATGTTCTTAAATCCTGTCTCTCGAAGGGCAACCTCGCCGCCGGCAAGAGGGGTCGAGGGAAGGGTGGAGCGGCTGCATGCTCTGCCTCGGCAGAGCCTGAGGCAAGACGAGATGAAAGCGCTGGGGGACAGCAGAGAGTCCCAGCAGAAAGATGAGCGGGGATGTAACAGCAACAAATAACATAACTTCTAAATTCAAGGCATGCAATAACTTCAACGGTCAGTTGGGTTACAGTAAACAATAAACATTGCTAAACGATACATAAGCTGGATGATGTGCGAAGGGAGGCAGCCGATATTTAACTGTCCAATGCATGGCTCTTGCTTTGTTTGACTACCAAAGCTACGGAGCAATGGTGGTAAAGTCCATGGATTTCTCAAGAGTGTAGGGAAAACTACTGATAGTCTTTAGCATTACAAGTTCAGTGACTCCTACGAGCAAGGCTGCGGGAGAAGGCATGTCTGATAACAATCAAGTGGCTGGAAACAGCGGAGGGTTCGAGAACAGCGAGAGTTCCAAGGGTTAACCTATTAGGAATGTTCCTGGCTGCAACTCCAAGCTTCAGCCAGGGCGTGAGAGGGAGAGAGAATGGCGACTGTAGATGAGGAGCAGCGACTAATAACGGCATCAACCTCTGAACCATAACTGGCCCAGGCTGCTGTTCCCCTGGGGGGGGGGCCAGCGAGGGCCGCGATCTCCTCGCGGGAAGAATAGGTGTGCTGGCTCCAGAGAGATCCCTCCCATCTCGCCCAGGCTGGGGGGCAATCGGGCCCTCTCAACAGGGCAGCTGGGTCGGATCCTCCAGGGAGACCCGCTCCATCTCCGGGATGGGGCTGGCCTGGCATGGCGAGCTGGACTCCTGTATGGAAGAGAAAACAGCAACGCTTTTCCCCTCTAGGGGATTCGCTTGGCAGAGTTAGTTCTCATAGATGACAATGGAAAACCTGAGCCCTGGAGTGGGGTAACTACTCCCCTTTCTTTAGTTTGTTTGGCCAACATCTCCTTAAAGATGCGGTTGGCCCATTCCGGTGATCGCTTGCAACATTCAAGGCATTAGGAACACATAACACAAGGGTGGAGACGCCGAAGGGTCTTGAGAGCTTGGGGAGGGGAGGGGAGTGAAAGGTCACACCCAGGTCGGGTGCTTGTTTGCAAAGCAATCCCAATCACTGTCTAAAGTGTGGGTTTCTAGCAAAGCAACTTAAACAGTTCACAACTATAGTCATATCTTAATATAACAATGCATAGAGAGGATTTAGAAAGAAAGAATGCAGAGAGAACAGTTTCTGGGCTTGAGGTTTGATCATTGACTAGCATGGAGAGGTTTTGCAAAACCCTTTTATCAAATCCTAGATCTAGAGGTGGGGTGTGTCAGCCCATTCGAGAGAAGGAGGAGGTGAGCAGAAGAAAAGGGAAGGGGGGAAGGGTTTGGAAGTTAACCCTACCTTCCCCTCCTGTAAGGAGACTCTAGCTGGTTTGAATTCGCTTCCTATCTTCACAGTGGAGACTGTGTAAGATAGGCGGGGCTGAGAGAACCCCTAGGTACTGTGACTGGCCAGATGGCACTCAGCAGAAAATGTGGGAGCACGGAAGTAATCCTGGTTTCACATATAAACCTGTGCTATGCCAATGTTGCAGTGTAGGCTCAGATAGCCAGAGGAAAGGGTTCTCAAGGAAAAGCAGCAAGAAGGAGCTTGAGGGTTAAAACTAATATGGAGGTGGCTTGAAGCAGATTCCACTGGCGTTCTAGGGAGTACTGTGTCCCTTTAAAGGCTGATACTATAATGGGTGAAGCCTTTCAAGGCATAGGCATACATTCATCAAAGGGAGGAAAACTTTGGATTAAAGCACGAGAGTAGAGCTTAGAAGCAATGGAAAGATCCCCTTCATGAGGGGAAAACCTTAAGGGTCCCCTTTAAGGGGCAAGACACACAGAACATACATAAGCATATATCAAACAAGGCAATTCAATCACTATAAGCAGGGCTGAAAAGGAATTGGGGTTAGTCTTTCGTCCTAATCCTGTAGGAGGTGTTTCCAAGCTGGATCATTTTTATTGAACATACAATTGGAGACATATCTAAGAGGAAATAACATGAGCTTGAAACGTCCGGGCTTCTTGTCCTTCCTCTCCCCAGGGAGGAGGGGCCGACTGCTCTTCATCTTGCTGTGGAAGAAGAGGGAGGGAGGGGCCGCTGAGTTTCAAGTAAGCCTTTGTTCTCTGTAAGCATGGTTCCAACCGCTCAAACTGGACCTTAGAGGCAAGCACGTGTTGGATCTTTATGAAAATGGCTACACCTGGATTTCCAGCTTAACCTCTGGATCTCGCAGGGCGCTCCTTTGCGGCTATGATCCTGCTTTTCCTGAGGTACTGGCGATTTTGCTGCTACTGGGAGCTTTGAGCTTATAGGGCTTTGCACACGCTTTAGGAGGCTATGCGATCCGCTTGAACCTTGGCGGCTGGAGGGGCCAAGGGGCTTCTTCTTTATGAAGGATTCTAGGCTTAAGACGCCGGGCTAGCACTTTCCTCCGTGTCTCCTCACCCTGCAGATTTGTTACCAGGTGTTCTGAGAAGGGTCTAAAACGGCAGTCCTCTTGGTTAGTGAGATGGACTGGGCATAGTGCCAAAATGTTGGCATTTTCTTCCGTCAGCATTTCTTTGTGCTGCAAATCAGTGGTGCATTTTGCAGAGGTTTTGAAATGCGCGCCATTCTGTGGCACTGACGGAGGCATGGTGACTTCAGAGAGAGAAGGAACGAGCAGGGCGGGAAATAGAAACGCAGAGGGGGAGCAGGCAATGAGATTCAGATCAGCTGAGATTAGATTCAAGTGAAGGCACAGAGGCAGGAGGATCGAATGAAAGGCAGACATTGGGAGCAGATTGTTCTAGGGAGGGCTCACCATGAGCCGGAAGGAGGAGGGAGGAGGAGGAGGAGGAGGCGGGTCAGCCGCAGCAGAGTCAGCGTGGGAGTTTGAATGAGGCAAGGAAGCAAGAAACAGGAAGAGGACAGATCCGTTTAGTGGATAGAGAAAATTCGGATTGAAATTGTAGGTGAAGGATCAAAGGAGGGAGATCCATGGCAGAGAAACCATGGACCTGCAGGCTGATGGCAACATAACATTGCCTCCACGCCAGTAGCAGTGACATCGGGCGCCAGCGAGGCTCTGTGCAGTGCACCATTTTTTTCCCAGTCCTTTAAGATTCAATGTCCCCTCTCTGGAGTACCATGGACATTGCCTATCAATCTCCCAACCAATTCACGAGATCCCTTTCTTTACTGGAGACTCACGCCACAAGGCTTTCAGTTCGCCAACGCAGCTTGTCATAAGCCGTGTTTTTTTTTGCAAGCTCCTATACTTACCGGGTGGTTCGCCAGACGAGTGTCTCAGAACGCATGAACCAGGATGCTACCATCCAGCGGACGGTCAGTACCGGTGGACGGTCCGGCGGATCGCCCGATCCAGTGGACCGGTCGGTAACAGAGGCCCTTTCCCAGGCGACGGTAAGCTGGGCGGAGGTTGGAGATTCCCGGTTTTGGCACCAGCTTGAAGTCAAGGGGTCGCAAGGAAGAGGAAGGCAGACGAGATATCATCTGGTGGAGAGCCAGCAACAGGAAGCGCTGGATTCCGCGGATCCTAGCAACTCTCCCGTGTGCTCTAATCTCTGGCACCTTCTTTATTAGGGTTTACAATAGGGCAGTAAATGGGGGCTGCATTGGGAGGGAGAGCTGGAGAGCCGGGAGAGTATCATATGATACATGACATCATGGAGTTGCCTACGCAAGGGAGTGCGAAGTCCGTCTGGCTCTAATCCACTCCTGGGGCAAGAGCCCTTTGTCCCTTTGTCTGGGACATTTGGTGACCGAGTCAGGCATCTCATGACCTGTGACTCACGGGAAACGGGGGTGGGGAGCCAGGCGCTCAGAAGGCCGCAGCTGGCACCGGCATTCCAAAGCGCTCTATCTGCGGTTCTGCTGGGTCCAAGGTCTATCCCCCCCAGTTTCATTAAATTTAGGGCCGGTGCAGGGCGAACCTTATCTCCAGAGCGCCAGGTGGATCAGCCCCTGCCAGCATGGTCAATTGACCGTGCTGGCAGGGGCTGATGGGAATTGTAGTCCATAACATCTGGAGTGCCAAAGGTTTGCCACCACTGCCCTAGGGTGTCATGAGCACATCCCAGGGGTACCGTGACAATGCTACCAGCCCCCTTTCCTTTGCAGAATCACCCCCACAGTGCCTCGGCCTCAGGCCCTCCCTGTCCTCCCTGTCAGCCTATGACCTGAAAATCTCTGCGCTCACATCTTGGGGGTCGCAAGGCGGGGTGAGGGTTCTCACAGGCTTGTGGGCTGGGCCCTACGATCCACCGACCCTCTGGACCCCATTCTGGCATGCCGACTCGGCCCCTTCCAGCCTTCCAAGCGGTAGGCCTGTCAAGGGTACCACAATATCAAAAAGGTAGGGAAACACTGTACTAAGATGAGTTGTTGACCAAGGACTTTGTAAATTACAATGCGTGCCTTCCTTCCTTTCTCAGGGATGATGGAGATACTCCCGGATCGTTGCGTGCCAGTTGCCAAAAAAGAGCTGAGGCAGATGGGCCCGGTGGGCTATGCCTGCTGGCTAAGCGGCATGATTTTCATCGATCGCAGGAAGAAGGAGGAGGCCAGAGAGACCTTAAGGCAGGCTGCTCAGACCATGTTGCAGGAGAATGTGAGCACTGGGAACTGGGGGCTGAGAAGTTGGGGAGGGGTCAGAGAGGAAAACAAAGGAGCAGGAGTGGGGCTGCCAGATATCCATTGGCAACCCCTGGATGATTGTGAGCAGGCCAGGTTTGACATTGCAGAACACGGAGGCCCAATGGCCATTCGGGCATGCACTAATTACCCCACAGCTGTTTTCTTTACAGTGGGGGTTTCCCTCTTTTTTTGTCTGTTCAGGGATTTCCCTCCTGCAAAGTGTCCCTAGTTGAGCCAAGCTGCCATTTTGCCTGCCCGCCACTTCCTCGTTGTTTCCATATGGTGTCCATTTGGGAAGGTTTCCTGCTGCCTTTTTCAACTGTTGTTGCCAACTTTGGTCATGTGTTAATTTGCTAGACAATGTTAATTTCTTGTCAATTTTGATAGATCTTCTGCATGAAAAGAAAAAGGAAGGGAGGGAGGGAGGAAGGAGGGGAGGGAGGAAGGAGTGAGGGAGCGAAGGAGGGAAGGAAGGAAGGAAGGAAGGAAGGAAGGAAGGAAGGAAGGAAGGAAGGAAGGAAGGAAGGAAGGAAGGAAGGAAGGAAGGAAGGAAGGAAGGAAGGAAGGAAGGAAGGAAGGAAGGAAGGAAGGAAGCCTTCTGATCCTTTTGAAATGGTGGCCCGATCCATTCTTTCTTACTGTATGGATCCATTCTTTTCCCCATTGTGGAATCTTGCATGTAGCCCATCCTATAAATGTTAGGGTTTCCAGTTCACACCTGGCCACCAGCGGGGGATGGGGGGTAGGGTTGGCAGCATTAGTTTGGGAAACTCCTAGAGATTTGGGGAATGGAGGTTAGCAAGGACAGGGACTCAGTGGGGTACAATGCCATAGAGTCAGTGACGTAGGTACAGATTTTTTAAGGGGGTGAGACCACGCCCCCACCCACCCCTGGGTGTGTGGCTATGCCTCCCCAAGCCACGCCCACAGCCTCAGTGCTTATAAAAGCAGCTCTCCAAGGCAAGGGATGGCAGACTCCTGTGACACCCCCCCCCAAGCTGGGCTCCCAGCTGGAAGCCGGCAGTCCCTTCTCTCTCCCCTCCAGGCAGAGGGGTAGCTAGGGAAAATTGCGCACACCCCCACCCCCACCATGGGCGGCTGCTGTGATGCTGGAATCCACCCCAAACAGCATCACTTTCAATGGTGTTTAAATTAGGGAGCCCAGATTCTCCTTTTAAATCCATTTAAAGGGAGAATCTGGGGTCCCCAGTTAAAACAACATTGAAAGTGATGCTGTTTTGGAGTGGATTATCCCCCACCCTGAAACAGCATCACTTTCAATGTTTGAACTGGGGACCTCAGATTCTCCCTTTAAATCCATGCCGAAGGGGGTGGATTTAAAAAGAGAATCTGGGGAAATTTTGGGGGGGTGCCTGCTGTCAGGGGTACAATTGTTAAGTTAGCAGCACCAAACTTTCAGGGTATCTTTAGGAGACTCTCCTGATGATACCACCCAGGTTTGATGAAGTTTGGTTCAGGGGGTCCAAAGTTATGGACTCTCAAAGGTGTAGCCCCCATCTCCTATTAGCTCCCATTGGAAACAATGGGGGATGGAGGCACCTCCTTTGGGAGTCCGCAACTTTGGACCCCCTGAACCAACCTTCACCAAACCTGGGTGGTGCCAGCAGCAGACTATCCTGATGATACCACCTATGTTTAGTGAAGTTTGATTCAGGAGGTCCAAAGATATGGACCCTCAAAAGGGTAGCTCCATCTACTAACTATTAACTCCCATTGGAAACAATGGGGATGGGGCACCCCTTTTGGGGGTCCATAACTTTGGACCCCCTGAACGAAACTTCACCAAACTTGGCTGGTATTATCAGGAGTGTCACTTGACAATAGCCTGAAATTCTGGTGCCACTAGCTAAAAACCACGCCCCCTGCAGGCCAAAAACAAAAAAAACACTTTAAAAATTAAAAAACCACAAACGGGGGGACGGGGGGGGGGGCAGAGCTTTGGACATGCAATGTGGGGGTTGAACCCGAGAAACCCCCACCACCACCTACGTCCTTGCATAGAGTACACTCTCCAAAGCAGCCATTTCCTTCAGGGAACTGATCTCTGTACTCTGGAGATGAGCTGTAATTCCAGCCTCCACTTGGAGGCTGATATCTCTAACAAGAGTAAACTGCTGACATAAAAGCAGATTTTTCCAACAGTGCAAGCAGGTGCTTCCAGGGGCTGTTTGAGGTCAGAAAAATGGGGAGGGGGGAAGCTTTCGCCCTCTCTGCCCACGCACCTCAGTCCTATGTGGGCCTGGGGAATTGTGTCAATACAGAAGTCTCACTGCATATCTGGTTTGACAGGACCCGGGGCAGACCGGTAAAGAGTGTAACATTTAATTAGCTTCTGTACTGTACAGGTTTCCCCAAAAGTACATTTCAACCTCTTTTTTCCCCTCCCAATGCCTCTATCCAGATGAGGATCTGGGTTTACCCAGAAGGTACCAGGAACAAGGGAAAAACCCTGCTGCCCTTCAAACGGGGGGCATTTCATGTTGCTGTGCAGGCCCAGGTAAGCCTCTGAATTATGGATTTGGTTGTCTTTAAGGGACTAGGTTGAGAACTGGGGAGGGGGCAGCTCTGGACTGGGAAATACCTGAAGATTTTGAGGCCGGAGCCAGAGGAGGGCAGGGTTTGAAGAGGGGAGGGAGTTCAATGGGGCAGAATGCCATTCAGTCCGACTTCCAAAGTAGCCATTTTCTCATCTGCCATGCACCCAATGGAGACTGAAAGCAGCTTACATCATTCTCCTCTTCTCCGTTTTATCCTCACAATAACTCTGTGAGGTAGGGCAGACTGAGACAGTATGACTTGTCCAAGATCATGTGGGGATTCGAATCTGGGTCTCCCGGTGTAAGTCTGACACTTTTAGCTACATTGGTTCTTGCTCCTTTAGGGCTTCCTAAATCAGTGTGCTGTAACCCAAAGTCACTTACCTCCAATTCTCTTTTCACACAGGTCCCCATCATTCCCGTTGTGATCTCTTCATATCAGGACTTCTACAGCTCCAAGAAGAAGATGTTCACTGCAGGTGAGTGACAGGATATCAGGTGGTGCCTCCCAAATGCTAGCTGGAAATCAGATTAAGGAGTGATTTTGTTTCAGAATTGGGCTGCCACCCCTTCCATCATATTCTTTATAAAAACTATCCCATGAAAATAGCTCTCCAGCCTCCATTATGTCCATGCATCCATGACAGAGGTGGTATCCAATCAGATTAAAGTGCAATGATACCTTCCACTTCATGACTTTTCCCATTAAGGTTTCAATATATCGTGGGTTGGCATGAGAAATTAAATGGGATATTTGGGGGAGTGTTGTGGAAGCTACAGATGACATGTGAAGCCCGGTGGACAACATGGACTTATTCTGTGGTATGGAGGGAGGGCCAAAACATTTATGCGGATTTCCAGATCGCAGGGGTGTACACGATGTGGAAGAGATAACTGTACATATGTTGCCAGGGCAGTGCTGGAAAACTGACAACCAGTGTGAAGAGGACTGCTAACTCTTTCCTGTAAGCCAACTGAAGCCAACCCTGACGGGGAAATACAAACATTTGTCCATGTTAGGCCTAAAGGCTTCACTTGCTAAGCTTCTATCCATCAGTCATTTATGGAAAAAGAGAAAAAAGAAATCACCAAGGTCTCATTTGTGAGACCTTGAATCAGGGTCCCCAACCATCTTGAGCTTCTGGACACATTTGAAATTCTGATATGGCATGGTAGGTGCAGCAACAAAATGGCTGCCATGGGAGGACGAACCAACCACAAAATGATCGTCATAGTTTAATTTCAGGAACAGTGCTGTGGTGGCAGCTGGTGCCAAGAGGCAATGTTTAAAAAAATCTTCTCAGCCAATCAAATATCCAAGAGTCAATCAGAAACCTTGCTAGGCCAAAGACCTACCTGATCCCACCCAGGTCCTAAAAACACTTGAAAATAAGGAAAATAAATTAGTAATAATACAGTGGACTGTTTTGTCCAACACAAGACTATGCAAAATGTTGATCACTTGGTAAAGTGAGCAGCAGTGGCGTAGGAGGTTAAGAGCTCGTGTATCTAATCTGGAGGAACTGGGTTTGATTCCCAGCTCTGCTGCCTGAGCTGTGGAGGCTTATCTGCGGAATTCAGTCAAGTGGTCTCTAGTATTTTTTAACTGCCTGTAAATAGAAAACTAGATATTGGTGTTCTTGTCTAATCTTCTTAACTAGAGAATGCTAAATATACATGTCTTGGTGGTGGTGGGGAGGTGAGTGCCAGTGTGGAGTAGTGGTTAAAGTGCTGGACTTGCATCCGGAAAATCCCAGTTCGAATCCCCACTCTGCCATGAAAATTTGCTGGGTGACTTTGGGCCAGTCACACACTCTTAGCCTCGACCCTGGCAAATATTTGGATGGGAGACCTTCAGAGAACCCCAGGGTATGGAGGCAGCCGATGCCAAACCACCGCTGAACGCCACTTGTCTTAAAAACTCAACAGGGCCACCATAATCAGATATGACTGAATGTAATGAACAGACGGAGTCCAAGCAAAGTAACTACAAACAGTTCTTTATTCCGTAGACACGGCAGGAGAACTCTGGGCTGCCAGCATTCAATCAGTAGTTTAAAACCAGACCACTTCCCCCACCCGAACTTAGATATCATAAACAAAGAGAATTCACACAGAAAGAAGCACAGTACAGTTATGCACACAGGCAAGCATATCTCGGCCCGGCTCGCACGCCAGGCACACCGCCAACAGAATAGTTGGTGCACAAAGATTGGGTGGGAACCAAGGTCAAAACACCCAGCACCTGACACTTAATGACAAAAAGGACGGGGGATTATTTTCTGTTGTCTGGTGGCACATTCAAATATGTGTTTTTTCCACATCTGTGGTTCACCAGATGGTGCCTGTCTAGATGGCTATGCGCACATTTTGCTGTGGCCCATGTGGAGAAATGGCTCCCCTCTCCCTCTTCTTTTTCTTTCCTCCCTTCCTCCCATCATAGACTTGGGGGACTTGGAAATTCCAGAGAAACATCAGGAAATGCTACCTGACCTAGGGGGAAATGATATCTTGACCCAGCCTGACCTGGTCAAAGGAGGGTGGGGTCTGGGATCTGATAAATTGCTGGGAGTGAAGGGGCAGAGACCTCTTTTCTCTTTCCTCAAACTGGAGGGCAGACCTCATGCCTAAGCTGTGGACCATGTGCTCCATCAGGTAATGTGAGCTCTGGGAGAACTGCAACTGTTTAAGCTTTAAGGACCTACCCTGCTTTCCACCATCTACTAGCTAGGGTATGTATAAGTGGTAGGGGAAGGGGATTTGCGTTTTATCACCTTTGCTTTGTGAACCCTTGCTCCATCTCGTGCTGTGATAAAACATACTGGTAATTATTTTCTTTTTAATAAACACTTTTTAAATCTTATATGTGGAGGGCAGTTCTCTGTACCATGTATGTCCTGGACACACTATTTAAACAGGCGGTAAAGGAAGGCTGAGCAGCTTTTCCTCCAGGACCTCAAATCTACCCTTTGGAACCCAGGAGAGGGGAACCAAGGGGGAAACTGAGGCAGAGGCCTCACGCAGTTGGAAAAGAAGCTGGGAAATCCTGATCTTCCCCAGCGGGCAGTCCTCAAATGATCAGGTGGGGGCAGCATACCCAGAGAGAAAGCTAGCCCTCCCCAGGAAAAGCTGGTAACTCCTGGGGGTATGCAGAGTGCGGGATAGGGCCTGCCAAGCAAAGCCAGCCTGTTTCGCCACAGCCCTTATGAAGAAGGGCTGGGTTAGTAAACAAAGTGTTATCTCTTGGATCAGGTCCAAGAAAGTCTTTCTTTAACATCCCCTCCAGCAATTTCCATACTTCATTTAAAGTTTGAGGTAACCGAAAATGTATACTGTGGGTTTTTAATGATCATGGGTAACATCTGCCAGAACAGGAAATTCTTGAACCTATTAAGGACAGCTCCTGTCTATGTGCAGCGCTTCTATTGTGGTTGGGGTTGCTTGGTTGTGTCAGGTAGTGCGTTTGATATCAACGGGGCTCTAGTTCTGCAATGATAATGTGCTCCCCTGAATGGTGGCTTCCTGCCACCTTTGTACTTTGTCACCTGTAGTATTGTCAGGAGGCCTGTTATTATGGGGATTTTGCTATTGCTGCTTTCTGTATGCTGGGAGTGAGGGGTGGAATGGGTTAATTGCATTTCTAACTGACTTTCAACTGTCTGCTGAATGATGTTATATTGTACCAGGTGCTGCTCAAGGTCAGTGCCTGGCCATCTCTACTGTTATCTCTTTCACAGTTCCTCTTGGGGGGTGCAAGCTACTTTAACTACTGGGTTTTGCGTGGGCAAACCTCAGTTCTGGCATGACCAGAGAATATCCTCAGTACTCAATAAACTGCTGTTCTTATACATAAGTTTGTTTCAGTTTTTGGGATTCTGACAAGTATGTAGATTGAGCCCAAGCGCCAGTGGGACTGGTAGTCCTTCCTGTCAGCTTGAGAATGATTGATCACCTCATTCTTGTTTTGTAATGCTTTGCTTTGACGTTTCTGGGGATAGAAGGAAGGGGGGCCCTTTGAGGCATTGAAAGGGGGTGCTAGAAGAGCCAGTGTTTAGAACTGGCTTCTTCTAGGGCTACACCACTGTCTGACAATAAAAAAATTCTGATTGTAATCACTGAGTCTAGTATTGGTCCAAATCCGGAGCTTGACAGGTTGCTCCTGGCCACTGGCAAGGGTAGGGTTGCCAGTTCCTGGTTGGGAAACTCCTGGAGATTTGGGGATAGAATATGGGAATAATGCCATAGAGTCCACGCTTCAAAGCATTCAATGTCTCCAGATCTTAATAGTCTGGAGATGACCTTTTTGTTTTATTGGTCCTAAGACCAACTGAGAACCAGCATGGTGTGAGTGGTTAAGAGCAGTGGACTCTAATCTGGTGAACTGGATTTGTTTCCCCAGTCCTACACATGAAGGCTGCTGGGTGACCTTGGGTCTGAGGGGGATGCTATCTAGGGGATTGCTATACATTCCCAGACCCATACAAATTGCTGCTGCTTGAAAGATAAATGTAACCAGCCTGCTATATGTATCCACTGCCATCTGTGCATTCTTTCCTTGATCTCTACTTTATGGCTTCATATGCTTTGTAGACAGCTAGGCTTCCCCTGGTACTCATATCCCATTGGAACTGTGTTACATTCCTCGTGGGGCAGGAAGTCAGGTGGCTTTCTCTTGTTATTTGCCACTGACCTTGAGACACCTCAGCTCCAAAGACTGTTTTTTACAAACTCTTAGGAAAACGAGAGGAGGGTTCTCTATGGGAGATAAAGGGGGCTGTGAGTGCCAGCTTCATCAGAACTGGCTTTGCCAAGTGTGGTCCTTCGATGACTATTCAATAAATGCTACTGATCAATACTTCAGAGACCCTTTATTGGCTTAAGGTAATGAGACCTAACATTGTAGGCCCAGCTCTCAGAACTCTCTCAGACACACTTACCTCATAAGGTGTCATTGTGGGGAGGGGAAGGGAATGAGTTTGTAAGCCACTTTGAGATTCCTTAAGGCAGAGACAAGTGGGGTATAAACCCAATCATTCTTTTTCTTCTAATTCCTGGGGATCCCCAGGTCCCACCTGGAGGCTGTCAGCCTTAGTTGTGGTAGACTTGATCAGTTCAAAGATCTGTACTTTCAACTGCATCCTCTTTTTCTTTTTCCTCAACAGGGAAACTTAAAATCCGGATTTTGCCCAAGGTAGAAACAGAAGACCTCGGTCCAGAGGACATTCCGGCACTTATTGACAATATTCGTGAAAGAATGCAGGAGACTTATAATGAAATCTGTGAGGAAATGAGAGGAGGAAAAGAAGCTGGAAAGTGAGTGTCCCCTCCTATCCCAATCCAGAGATGAAGCCTGGTAAAGACATTGGACAAGGACTTTGGGAAGACTGGGCAGGTCTGTTTTGGCCAAGACAATTGGGTCCATCTGGACTTCCGTTCTTCACGAGATCACCAATCCATGGTCTACTCCATCATGTTTCTACAATCCAAGCTTTTTGCTACCACATATTTTATTTATGCCTCAGATCCACAAAAGGAATGAAGACAAAATGTCTTTGAATTCTGGAGCAAAGCAAGCTTCAAATCTGTGTTAAGTGTCCAACCCACTAAAAATGGCTGTGTAATCCTAAACAGTATGAGACCAAGAAAAGATCTAGTTAGTACTGTAAGGTAGGTTAATCTAAGAATGGATGTGGGAACTTCATGGTCACACAAGAGTTTGAAATGTTACCTTTTCTCTATGTTAGAGGACTGTTGATGTGTATGTGGAGTCCCACAGCCCTCTGCTCTGCTGTGGAAAATCTCTGTGCAATCCTAAAACTTGCAAGTAATTATATACCAGATAGATACAGATAATCTTTAATGGCATAGTACAAATATTTAAAATAAAAGACAAAAATTAAAAGACAAAGTACAAAGCAAAATTAAGATCGTTTATGACCGTGAATAAAAACCTGGCCGTTTGCTCTAGAGCATCCTTGGATTTGTTGTTTAACAGATAAACTGTCTTCTGCTGGGCTGTCCAGCACTCTAAGCCCATCAATAAGGTTGAGAGGAACTTTGTTCTGGCCCGGTTATGAAGGGGGCAGTAATACAGAACATGGTGCACAGTTTCTAATGTGCAGATGCAAAAACGCTCACTATGGAGTGTTTTGGAGGCTCTTCGATCCCTCAAAGCAGAAGGAAGCACATAGCATCTGGCAGAAGTGATGGCATGTCGGTGCTCTAGATCAGAAAGAGAGAACAAATATCTGGCCATGCCTAGGTGGCCATATTGGATGCCAAGGGAGAGGGGAAAGCAGAACTTTTTTGCATGAGCCATCAGTTCCTGATGTTCGAATTCAAAAAGCCTAGATTTTATAATGGAGAACATTGTAAAGGTTTCAGTGGTGTTGATGGTAAAGTAACCTTGAGTGCATTCCACAGCCCGGGCGATGGGCCAGTTTCATCGGCGGAGACTTTATCTTTGCGCGGGAGATGAGGACTCCGTTCCCATGGGAAGCAGGAAGGGGGATGGGGTGAATAGAGTTATAACCTGTGCTTCTGGCGGGAAGTGTCATTCCTGCCACTGCGTGTACTTGAGCTTTCTAAGATGTCTGAATAAACGGTCTTTTTCACCAAAGAGCCTTTTATTTCTGCTTCTATGGAATTCCTTACATTGTGGCAGGAATCCTTAATCCATCTATTTTACTAGTGCAGTGGACCTCTAGTGTCTCGGTTACGGGAGAGGTTGAATGTTACTGGGCGTGGAAGGTGCGCGTAGCTCCCCAAAGCAGGGCTCCGACCTTCCCTTCTGGATCTGGGGAGACCGGCAGGTGAACAGGCCTCGCTGGGGGCTCTTCCGCCCCTCGTATCAGCACGAAGTCTTCCTTTACTCCGCTGGAACGAGGGACGGACGACCACCATGGGGACTTACATGAGTCGCTTGGGGTGCTGTCTATGGATCGAAAGAAGCCTGTGGATCGGATCTCTACCCGCTGCGTGGGATTACAAACCGTCAGATGCAACCTGTCATGGAGGGAGAGACGGGCCTGACCACCTTTCATGCGCAAACCCAGGAATCCATTGAACGGTTCCTGGACTCGTATTTTGGTGATGTTCTAAAGAACCACCACCGTGGGTATCAGCATCTGGGGCCCGTCCGTAGGGATCAATTCGGGACTAAACCTGGGATTGGGAGGGTATCCGTACTGCCTTCCAATCGGACCCCTGATCCCTGGCCAGCTTAATCGCACCTGAGAAAGTTCTCGGGAGCCACCGGTTGGCTACGGTAGTTCCGATGTTCGGCCTTCCAGACGTAATCGAAGAGTCCGAAGAAAGCCTGCATTCCTGTGCCGATCTTCGTTCCCTCTCCCATCGAGAGGACTGGGATGAGGAAGTGGGGCTTACCGCGAAGATGCCCAAGCAGCATGGAACCGCGGAACGCCAGTCTATGGGAGGAGGAACGGGCACAGTTGCAGCAAGAGCTGGAAAACCTGCAGAGGGACCGAACCAGCAACGCAAAGAAGTCCAACTTCCGAAGTTGGACCGCAGCTAAAGATGCGCTCCGAATCGGCAATATGAATCAGAATTCGTCAGTCCATGATAAAGTCCTGGAGCACTCCAGACTGGGATTTATTAACGGTAACGCCGAAGTCGCTTCAGGCCCTGCGCACACAAAGTGAGCTCACCGGCAGCTTTTAAACGGGACTAACTGGCTAAATTGGAACGAGAAAAAGTTGCTCTGCATGCTAATTCAGGATGCATTGACCTCCGCTAAGGAGAGGGAGTTGGCTGGGCGCTTTGGAGAGGGAGCTAAGGAGGCAGCAGACCAGGAAGCCCCAAGTTGGAGCGCCTATGCTGTTACTGATAATGCCGGGCGCCATAGGGGGGCCAATGCGTACTCTGGGTCCTGCCACCCAAACGCCAGCGCAACCGCCAGCGCCCCCGATTCCGGCCGCACATACAACAGCTGCCTGCCCAACTCTGTTTCCTCAACTCAGCAACCGCCGCTTCAGCAGGGCGCTTAAGAGCCGCGGAACGGGGTTACCATAGGCCCCCCCTCGATACCAGCCCTCGCTTTTGATGGGACCGCTTCCAAACTTCCCTACTTCATTTTGCGCAACTCAATGCCCACTTCAAGACTCATGATGATTTATACCGGTCTGAGCGCCGAAAAAAATACCGGGACATCGGGCTCAGTCCTGGATGGGGCAGGCAAGCCGACTTGGTTCGCGGACTCTTTTGGATTTGCAAGATGAAGACTCTCGCACGGTGCCCGCATTCCTCCAAGCCTTAAGAGCTGCGCATCTAAGCATCCAGGCGCCGTGAATGAAGCTATCCGCAAGACCATCAAAATCTATCCAGCTAAGGCAACCGCCCGCTTGCAGAATTCTGTTCGCGTGAATTTCAGGCGGGCGGCTGCTCGACTTCCTCCTGAGTACCTGAACGCGATGAAATGCGCGTAATACTTCTCGGATGCTGTGGACGGCAAGCTGCGCGGAAACGGTGTTTTTAATTCGGGTTCCTCGCTGTAGACTATTGCAGATTGGATCCAGTTGGGATTCCAGGTATGCGTCTCGTTTGGAATACGCCAGTGCCGGAGGTCGCCTACGCCCAAAACCCGCCCACTGCGCCCCACCAAGCTGCTTTTCCAGCTTCAGCCTCTACCGAAACCACCTCTGAACGCCGTCAATACCGACTGGGATTGTGTCTTTACCGCGCGAGGGCCAGGTCATCTGAAGTCAGCCAACTGTCCCAAGAAACAAAACCAACCGCTTCCAGCTTAATGCCGCGACTCCATCTTCGCCAAGCCACCCTCATCAGCAGATCGGGGTCAGCTTCCGACGGGCTCGCCTAAAAGCCGTCATCGGCGACCCTGAGTGGAGGGGGGAAGCAGCTGTTTGCCTTTCTTCAGCCCCTCTCATGGACATGGGCCCCACTCCTGACGTCGGTGAGGGAAGGCAGCGCCCCATTACCGTCCAAGCCGCTTCTGGCCAACCCCTCGCCAAACACATTCTCGCATTATAGCCTTCGGCTCCTTGTGGATTCTGGCTGCTCCCATTGCTTAATGCGGCCCCAGGTGGCAGAGGAGCTAGTGTCTGGACCAAATTCCCCTGGCTAAGCCTTGCACCATACTCGAGCCAATTCAAATGGGATCGGCAGCCCCTCGGGAACTGCAGGTGGTAAGGACCGGCCCAGTTCAAAACACAGCCGGCTCCTCCGCTAATCATTGGGAGAAAATTAGTTTTATTTGGCGCCAGTGGCCAAACACTCCATAGTTTTGGGCATGCCATGGTTATTGTTACATGAACCAAAGTTCATTTTGGAAAGAACGATCTTGTGTAATTCACTCGACCTCCCTGCGGTGAACACATGAATTGGGGGGAAAGCCCAACTTCTCCTGACACACCCCCTCCCTGGCTTCTTTTCAGCTTTATTGTTCCCGATTCTATTGGCATCCCACCTGCTTGGATCATGCATCTGTTTGCCAGAAGTTTTTTCAGGAGTTAAGAATGCCATCAGTTGCCACCCCACAGAGACACTGACTGCAAAATCGTTATACAAACCAGGGCGCAACTTCGCCCAAAGGTAGAATCTACCGCATGAGTCCCGAATGAGGAGAAGGAACCGCGGCCTTTCTTGGACAAGAACCTCGCCGCTGGTTCATATCGGGCGGGCTACCAAACACAATAACACGCCGCTCTCCGCTTTTCGTTTGTAAAAAAGAAAGATGGGTCAGCACGGCTTTGCAAACCGGATATTCTCATCTAGGTCTCAATGCGGTCTCCTGTCCAATAAATATCCTTTGCCTTTGATCAAGGACCTTTAGATGCATCCTCAGCAAAGGGCGCATTATTTTTACCAAATTGGACTTGAGAGAAGCTTTACTACAGGGTCAGAATTGCTGAAGGCTATGAACACTTTGACCAAGCATGAACACCAAAGTTTGGACAGTTTGAATACTCTTGATAATGCCATTCGTTGGTAAGTGGGGCCCCGGGCTTTGCTGGCGGTCTCTATCAACGAAGTTCTCTCATGATTTATTGTACAAGTGGGGAGTTGTGGTATACTTAGGATGACGCTTTTAATTTCTACTTCACAAACCATAGGAAGAGCATGAAACATTGGTTCGGAGGTATTTGGAAACGCTTTGCTCGACAACTCTCTTTGCCAAACTTCTCCAACATGCTGTTTTCACCAGACCTCCTGCTGGACTTATTTGGGTTACATCGATCTCAGCCTCGAAAGGGCTTTGAAAATGGATCCATGCTAAAATTGACGCAGTCCTCCAATGGCCTGCCCCCACCAACCGCAAAGAACTCCAATCTTTTCTCTTGGTTTTGCTAATTTCTCATCGTGGACTTTATGGCACCCCAAT
Organism: Sphaerodactylus townsendi; assembly: GCF_021028975.2. NCBI lineage: Eukaryota > Metazoa > Chordata > Lepidosauria > Squamata > Sphaerodactylidae > Sphaerodactylus > Sphaerodactylus townsendi. The sequence continues at coordinate 10,462,600 of NC_059439.1, read as the reverse complement.
TCGCTGAACTGACTCTCCTCTCACAGACCTCTTACGCATTCAAAGCTGTAAAGATCCACTGTCCCGCCAAGCCCGGGGCCCCTTTCTCCTGGTCTCGAAGAAAGTGTCAAACAGCCTTTCAACTCTTTTAAAAAGTCTCGGCTTTTACCCAATCGAACCTTATCCTAAAAGCACCCCTGGACCCAGATCTCCCCGGGCTTTGGTGGTTCACGTGGATGCCCTCGACAAAGCACTTGGGGCAGCCCTGTTGCAGAAAAATAAATGGATGGTAGGCTGGTTCCGTAGCTTATTTGTCTAAGAAATTCTCTGGTGCTGAACTCAACTGGACTGTAGGGGATAAAGAGATCATGCCATCATCAAAGTAAAGCACTCTCCACCTCTGGCCATTACCACTGGAGGGGGGCTAAACACCCCTTTCAGGTTTGGTCGGATCACAAAACCTGGCAGCTCTTTCCACCCCCCCTCAAGATGTCCGCAAAACAACTCAAGTAATAGTCGATTTCTTTCAAGCTCTTTTACAGTCCATTTTTTCCCCGGAAACCAATAAATCTGGCTGACGCGCCGCGCTTCTCAATTCGGGGAGGGGGGTGAAGTTGCCTTTACGAGACATTCCACGCACTGTTCTCTCCCTCCCAGTTGTTGGGCTGGCTGTCACCCGATCTCAAACGCCCACCTCCTCCACCCCCCATTCCTAGTTCCTCGCTCTCCTTTCCCGCGGAACTCGAGGAGGCGGGCTGCACGAGCCTCCAGCAGAAGAAAGTGACTCCCAATTGCGCTTTGGAGAATGGGAGTTTGGCGGAGGGGGGAATGTTGGGTACGCGGCTCCTCCCAAGTAAGCAGGTTCTGGAAAGCTCTGCCACGCATGCCCGGCCGGGCTGGACATTTTGGCTTTCTGAAAACTCTGCATTTGGCCCGGCCGGAAGTCTCTTGTGGCGCCGCAATGCGCAAGGACATTGGAGGCATGATATCAAGGTCAGTTGCTCGGTTTGTGCAGAAGCCAAAACCATCCCGGAAAGCCCCATGGGCTGTTGCAACCTCTCCCGGTGGCCTCCCGCCTTTGGGAAAAGTCATTTCCATGGATTTTATTACTCCGACTGTTGCACCGGTAAAGTCACATGGCAACACGGTTTTCGTGGGTGGTGGTAGACTTATTTTCAAAACAAAGCCTCATTTTATTCCATGTGCTTCCCATCCCTCCGCTCCTAAGTTGGTAATGGCTGTTCATTCAACATGTTTACCGTCGCCTCCATTCCTCACTCGTTATAGGTGGTCTCCCACCGGCCGGCCCCCCCAATTCATTTCAAAGTTCTGGAAGCATGCTTTTTGGGGTTGTTGGGGTCAGCCTCGGGCAGTTCGCCGCTTCCCTACCACGCTCAAAGTGACGGTGAGGACGGAGAGAACGAACAGAACCTCTAGAGCAGTATTTACGCTTGTTACACCAACTACCACCAAGCATCAATTGGTGAAAGCGAAGCTTATTCCGTTTGCGGAGTACGCCTATAACAATGCGGGTTCATAGCAGTACAAAGAAAACCCCTTGAAATTGTGTCTGGTCGCTCCTTCCTCGCCGCTGGCCACACAACTCACCTCGCTGACAGCTTTGGACCCTCCAGAGTTTCAACAATGGATTTCGGCCCCATTTTAGGGGTGGAAAACAGTCCAGACCGCCCTACAACAGGCTAAGGACTCCCCAAAGCTGCAAGTGCCGGGATAAACACCGCCGGATTTCCCTCTGCGTGTGGGCGCTTGGGTGTATTCAATGTCACCAAAAATCTCAGAGACGCATAAATTCTTTTCCAAACTTGGCAAAAGCATTCGTGGGACCTTTTCAGATTACTTGAAGTGATTAATGATGTCACTGCCCCGATTGGATTTGCCTAACTCTCTTTAGTAACATTCATCCTGTCTTCCATTCCAGCTTCGCTCAAGGAGGCTCCCTCGGCCTCGGCTGCCATGGTAACGACTCCGCCGAGAGGCCCCCCCCACCGACTATTATTGATGGCCACAAGCACTACGAAATTGACGCTATCCTGGACTCTCGCTTTAATCGCAAACGCTTGCAATATTTAGTCTCTTGGGTGGGATATTCCTCTGGGTATAATCAATGGGTTTATTCCGAAAATATTGACGCCCCCACCCTTATTTCTGCTTTCCACCGCGCCTTTCCGCATAAACCTGGGGGGGAGGGGTCTTCTTTAAGGGAGGCATTAGGAGGGAGCACGGCTATAACATCAGGAGGCAGGCCCAAGACATGGAGCTTCACTTCTATGTGGGCCCACCATTCAGTATCATGCAGAAAAGTTAAAGCCTGGCCAGTGTGGCTCATGTCCTCATGCCTGACGCAAAGCTGAATCCAGTGCTTGAATGTTATCCACCAAGCCCTGGTCTCCAGAAGATGTTGTCCTGCTTCTAGGCATGTTAGCATAAGGAACAGAGTGTGTCGCTCCAAATATTTTATATAAAAAGGTGGACTGGATCTGCTCGATATTTCTATTCCAGGATTGGATCCATAAAGAAACACCATATAAAAGTTACGGGGAGACTTTTGAATGAAATGCTTTAAGGGCCGCAGTAAAAAATTGGTGACCTTTTCTGTAAAAGAAATGCAAGATAGTGTTGGTTGTATTTTTACTGGTGGCAACTATTCTGTTCCTGTTTGAGGACCAGCCTACTCTATAATGGAAATTTAAGCCCAGGTATTTAAAGATTTTAACCTGCTCAAGTGCTTCCCCATTCAGCGTTCAGATAGAAGGGCACCACGAGCCTGCAAAAACCATGATTTTGAATTTGGCATAATTAATTTCAAGGTTGTTATTACAGTATTCAGCACACCTGGTTAATAGTCGCTTTAACTGCACTTTGGTCCATGATAACAAAATGGCATCATCTGCATAAAGCAGCAGAGATATCCTTGATTTACCAAGATAAGGGCTGTGCATATCATACCCTCTCAAAGAGGGCGCTAAGTCATTTAAAGAGGTTGAATTGAGTTGGTGTGGGAACACAGCCTTATTAGATGTGATTTTAGGGGTCAGAATGCCTTCCGGGTTGCACTTTATTTGGCACGTTGTATTAGATTGAAATGCATTGATTAAAGAGAGAAGTCTCTTCTGTACACCTAAGCACCTAAGCTTCCTCCACAAAAGGTTTCTTCGCACAGAGTCAAAAGCAGCTCTGAGATCAAGAAAAGCTGCAAGCAGCTTGGACTTATTTACCCTGGTATACTTGGAAATCAGAGTGTTCAGGAAATTATACACCAACAGAAGTGTGCTCAAATAGAAAATGTAACCTGTTGCATTCTGCGCACAACTTGTTTGCTGAGAGCTGCGAAACTGATAAAAGAAGCTAGAAGGTAGCTGCCCCGTGTTGTTTCAAGATGCTACTGGTTTGTGGATGTTGGGATCAGATCTGTGTGATTTTATTAAAATGATTTGTTTCAAGCTTTTTTGGAGGGCTTTTGTACACCAAATATGATTAAAAAAACAATAAAGATGCCTTTGAGCATGTATAGAGTCTGTCCACTACTGCTTTACAAGTGGACCAAGTTGCTGGACATCAAGGGCTAAAAGTCTCCTTCCTTAAAAAATTTATTTATTTATTTATTTATCAGTCTTATATACCGCCCAACCCCCGAAGGGCGAGTCCTGAGCAATCAACAGAGAGGAATGCGCTGAGGCAGCCCTCTGGCTTCCTTCCACCCACAGAATAATCAGGGCAAAGGACATAGGGACATAGCCAGTGGTGGGATTCTAAAATTCCAACCACCAGTTTGCCCCCAGCCCCTCCCCACTGCAAGCCCATACCCCTGCTGCACCCCTGCCACCCACTTACCTGGCTGCTGTGCTGCGCCGGGAGCCCCCCTTTTCAACATTGGGTGGGGGGGAGGCGAGGGAAAGTGGTGGCTGCTGGGAACTGGCAGAGGCGTGTGGGAAGGGGAGGACAGATCTAGATTCAGCACGCTCAGATGTAAAGGCACATTTTTTAAACAAAAGACATGACAAAGGCTTGATTCAATGTTAGCAACAACTTGTTGGAGTTAAAGGAATGGGGTTTTCTTTATGCAGTGGATGTTGGGGGAGTACAGCTGCAAAGCACATCTGGCTCTTGACTCATGCAGAGATAGGGACTAGAACCAGCAGCCTGTTTGAACTGAAACATGAGATAACGTGTTGAACTACAGTGTGAGATACTGTGTTATTGTTTTGAACCGTTTTGCATTCATCTTGGATGTTTTGAAAGCAAAAGGATCAAATGCGGCATTACTACTGAACTGCTTGAAAGGAACAAATAATTAAAAGAGTACACAGCAACCTTTTGGGTTTTCAACTGAATGAGACCATAGTGTAAGTGTAACCCAGCCTAGTGTTGGCCTTTTTTCGCATGGAATTTATTGTACTGTTACAGTGTACTGTGTGCCCCCCCCCCTTTTTTTGATTTACAAGAAAACTGAACCAGAACTGAATCTAAGTATATCCCAATGGAGGAAACAATCCCAGCCCTTTTTGCCTCTGCTCATAAAACTTGGGCTAAACCAGTGAAATGTATTGGCAAGTAGGTTCCAGATTGGCAAAAGGATGCATTTCTTCAGCCAAAGCCTAATTACAAGATTCACTGGCCCAGAATGAATCCTTAAGATGCCACTTAACCACTCTCCTCTCTTGTGCTGGCACTGCCAATGTGATATCCTCTTATCTTCCTATCCTCTCCCTTTGAGAATATAAGCCCAAAGGCAAAGCCTGGGTTCTCCTTTCTTTCCAGCAGAACATATAGTTATCTTATACACCCTATGAAACTAATAAAAGAGATTAACATAGTCCAGGAATGTGCCTGTGGGTGCCAGGGTGCCTGTCAACCCCTTTTCTGGTAATGATCAAGTGTTTTGGGGAAGTGGACGGGGCCAGGTAGGGCTCTTGCCCTACCTGGTTGGCTGTGCATATTTTTTTAAACATTACTTTGGCAACAGTTGCCACCACAGCACAAGGATCTGCACTGTGTGACTGAAGTTATGCTGTGGCAAGCATATTGCGGTTGGCTCCACCTCCTGCAGCAGCCATTTTGTTGGTACCCCCACCATGCCTAGCAAAAGCCCAAATGTGCCCACAGGCTCAAAAAGGTTGGGGACCCCTGATCTATTCTTTGTTTTTCTTGCCAGCGGAGACACAAATGGCTTACAACATCATTGGACCGTCCTCCATTTTATCGCAATAATCGCCCTGTGAGGTAGGCTAGCTTGAGCAACTGGTCAGATTGGGGCCTGGGATACCTAGTTTCCATGGCAGAAAGGGAGCTTGAACCTGAGTACCCCAGGCCGCGATGCAATACTCTCACCACTAAACCAAGCTGGCTGTCAATGGAACTTCCACAGACGGAGGCAGAATACCTTACAACAAACACGTCAGAGAGAAACATTAGGGAAAAGCAGTCACGTTCATGCTCTGGTTTGTGAACACACTACCGTGCACTTTGCTGTTACTAGAAACAGAACTTAGAGATGCGATCCAAAAAGATAATTCTTGTGTTTACGTTAAGTCCAGTTACCTGATTCTCTGAGACATGTGTGTGCAAAGCCCTAAGAAATTTGTATTCAGGTAGCCCAAACTTGGCAGGGCAAGAACTTAATTCTTCAACCTTACGCTGCAAATTTGTCATTTGTTTATTTTATCTTGCTTTGGCAAGTCACTGACACGAGACAGTAACGATCCTTTCTCAGACTACATGAAATCCTTTCCCACCCCCACCTCCACTGGACCCCAAGATTTTAGCAGGCATTATCCCATATATTAAACTTGATTCACTCAAGAACAATGTTGGCATTTGGGACATAAAAGACTTACACATCTCTATGAGATCTTCCCTCTTGCAGTTCCAGACTACCATATAGCCTGCCCAGTCCCATTCTGAACTCTCAAGGACACAGACCTCATATAAAAGGATACAGAGAGCCAGACATAGCTTGTGTGGGAAAAAATGATTTAATGACAAAGAACACCACTCCTGAAGGGAAGGCATCGAAGATGAGGTCAAATTGTCCCATGTCTACACACCTCATTTCACTTGAACTGATCCACGAACCACCACATCTGTGGACTGCTGGTCTTGGTACAACTGCAACTAAAGAACAAGGCAGGGAAGAGTTCTTTTACTGATGCTTGGGAAGTTCACGATATCCCACCAGAACATCCCAGAATGCTCTTTCGACATTTCAAAGCCCCTGAGACCTTTGAGAGAGGCACTCACAATGTTGCGGTACTACAACAATCCTTCACTTCTGTCGCCGGCGCTTTGGCTTCTGTTCTTTCCGCTTCTGGGCTCTTGTGTCCTTCTTGAGACGGCTGTCCACCACCTTGAATTGACCTTTCACACCTGCAGGGCGCCGCACCTTCCGGCCTGCGCCCTTTTTGGCCACAACATAGGTTACCTTCCGTTTTTCCTTGGCTAGTCCTGCCTTCTTGTAGATGCTGTAGGCAGAGGGAAAGGGGGGGGGGAATAAACAGGCATGAGTGGAACCCCTCAGAAATGATACCCATTTTTCACTTCCAGGGAAGTCGTAGGAGCCTTGGACCTAGTGGGGTCCAATAATCCCTGCTCATATATTCACCAACAGGACTGACTCATTGGCACATGTCAGGAAACTGCTGAATGTGGACTGGGAACAGTTAGTGGCTTTTACCACAAAATGGCTGCCTTGGGGCCAATATCACAGCATTCTGGAAGGTTCTAAACAAGGTGTCTCTCTATGATGGAGGCAGTGGTTTCCAAGTGGCTGCTTGCCGCATACACAAAGGTGATGCCTCCTCGAACACCTGAGCACAACTGGCTCAAGACTGGCATCATTCCGCTCAATAATATTTTCCACCGGGTGCGGAATGGCCCAGCTACACCTCTGATGCCAGGTTCATTTATCCTGACTGCAACTTGCTCAGAATTTGCTGTGCAGAAAGGGCCTGATGTGGTACACGTTTCACCTCTCAGGATGCCCATCTGAGTTGGCACAGAAAGCCCCAGATTGAAGGTGAAAGACCCACCTGCGCAGCTGGGCAGCCTTTTCCCGCTCTGAGATGTCCACCGTGTTCACCACAGACTCCGCTTTCTTCTTCATCTGCTCCAGTTTCTTCAACATCTGCAGACAAGAGACAGAGCATTTAGCACAGCCAAAGATGCCCCAGGAGAGACCAGTGTGTGCATACGCACGTGCATAGATCTATCCAGGTCCTTTTCCTTATTTAAAAAAATTAAGTTTTTAATAAGCCAGAAGAATAAAATACAAAGGAGGACAAAAAAAATTACAATGCAAATCCTTTTCAAAATAATATCAAAACTGATGAGCTTTCTAAAAAGTAGACGACCGTCACAAGAAAAGAGCTGAACATGCCAAAAACGAACCAAGGAACAGCTCTGAAGTCTCATTCCCCAATCATATCCTTCCCCTGCCTCAGTATCAGCTTCAAACTCTGTCATATCACCTGTCACACACACAACACTTTCTAATCTAGACAGAGCTCATTTATCAAAAAAGGAGGATAATCTTACAAGTAATGATTACACTAACACGTAAACACACGCACACACAAAGCCATAACCATACTAACATCTTATTGGGGAGTAGCTGTTGAATATGCCCACTGTAAACAGGTAACAGGGAGGGTTATCTGCACAAGACGTGTACATCAGTGGCACAGGACAGAAGAGTGGCAACCCATGTTGCCAGCGTGGTGTAGTGGTTAAGAGCACGTGCACTCTAATCTGGGGAACCGGGTTTGATTCCCTGCTCTGCCACTAGAGCTTTGGAGGCTTATCTGGTGAACTAGATTAGCTTGTGTACTCCAACACATGCCAGCTGGGTGACTTTGGACTACTCACAGTTCTTTGGAGCTCTCTCAGCCCCACCTACCTCTCAGGGTGTTTGTTGTGAGGGGGAAAGGGAAAGGAGTTTATAAGCCCCTTTGAGTCTCCTTATAGGAGAGAAAGAGGGATATAAATCCAAACTCCTCTTCTTCTTCATGTCCTTTTCCCTTATGAGGATGGTTCTTGAAAATCAGCCTATACAAGAAATGGGAGCTTCCCCACATTCCTGCAGTCCCTTCCAACTACCAGAAAAAACACTGCGGGGGGGGGGGGGGGTGTTATGGGACTTGCACAGAGAACTAGCCTACAAGTCAGGGGGTGCTGGAGTGTGAGGAGGCCAAGAGGGGGTGAAATATTTCCTTTTCCACAAGAGCTGCTCCACTGACCTTTCTGAGGTCAGAAGCAGTGGGAGAAACAGAGAGGGATGCAGGAAAAATGCCATCAGCTCTCCATGCATGGATGGATGCGGGCAAGCCACTTACCCGGCGCTTCTTGCGAGCCTTGGCTTCTGCCACTTTCTTGATGGGCCGAGCATTGATCTCCCGCCAGCGCTGACGGGCCTCTTCCACGGCCTGCCGGTCCACGGGCAGCGTTTTGCGCCGGTGCTGTTGCTCGTTCTGGACAAACCATTCGGGCAGCTCACCCACCTCCTCGTTAAACGTGTACCTGGAGAAGGGGCCGGGGGAGAAAAGTCCTCAGCAGGTGGATCAGGACAGCCTCTCTCTCTCAAGCTTCTGGTGCAGAAGTACCAACCCCCTCCACCCCTCAAAGAAAGAAAGAAAGAAAAAAAAAAGAAAGAAAGAAAGAAAGAAAGAAAGAAAGAAAGAAAGAAAGAAAGAAAGAAAGAAAGAAAGAAAGAAAGAAAGAAAGAAAGAAAGAAAGAAAGAAAGAAAGAAAGAAAGGGAGGGAGGGAGGGAGGGAGGGAGGGAGGGAGGAAGAGGAAGGAAGGAAGGAAGGAAGGAAGGAAGGAAGGAAGGAAGGAAGGAAGGAAGGAAGGAAGGAAGGAAGGAAGGAAGGAAGGAAGGAAGGAAGGAAGGAAGGAAGGAAGGAAGGAAGGAAGGAAGGAAGGAAGGAAGGAAGGAAGGAAGGAAGGAAGGAAGGAAGGAAGGAAGGAAGGAAGGAAGGAAGGAAGGCAGGCTGAGTTTTAGCACCCCTAATGTGAAGCTGGCAAGCCCAGAGAAGTGACTCATGCAGAAGAACAAGAGTTTGTATCTATACTCTGCTTTTCTCAACTGTAAGCAGCGGATTACTATTCCTCTCCCCACAACAGACACCTAGTAAGGAAGGTGGAGCTGAGAGAGGCTGATGTGATGGAGACAACTTCCAAGAGAGGTGCTTGACTGAGGCCTATTCAAAGGCTCAAAGGGATGAAGTGAGAACGCCTTCAGCACTTTAGCCTGACTCCAAAAGGGAACCTGTGTATTACAGATGGGTTAATCTAGATCACTCCTTTCACAACCTTTTTTTCTTTTCAAGTCTGTGTCCCTAAAAGCGTTTCAAGGGAGTCGGTTTCTTGTGTGACTCTCGGGTGTCCTATCCCTGTTGAATCTGAGAACCACTTAAGGGTGGCCAACCTATGGCACTCCAGATGTTCATGGACTACAATTCCCATTAGCCCCTGCCAGCATGGCCAATTGTTCTCATCCATTTTAGTGAGTATGGAACTCAACTCAAAGGGTTTCAGCTTCTTTTCCTTCCTGTTCTAGGAGTTATAACAATGACGACTGTGATGACCAGCAGGGCTATTCGGACTGGAGAGGCTCAGCTCACTTTGTCCGGGAGCCCTTGCAAAAATTTGCAAAGCCCTGCCTGAACAAAGAAGGCGTGACCTAACCCGGCCTGGTTGACGGTAGCCCCACTGAAGGGGAAGATTCTTTGAAAGGTGGATTCTGCTGTCAGCGCTGCCGTTTGCACTACTTCTGTGCGCCCTCAGCCTCAAGTGCCTCGGCTGAACTTTGTAGCTTTATGTTTCACATTAATCATAGAATCATAGAGCTGGAAGAGACCACAAGGGCCATCTAGTCCAACCCCCTGCAATGCAGGAACACACAATCAAAGCACTAACATATGTTCATCCAGCCTGTTTAAAAACCTCCAAAGAAGACACCGCCACCACTCTCCTAGGCAGTGAATTCCACTGTCGAACAGCCCTGACAGTCAGAAAGTTCTTTCTAATGTTTAGGTGGAATCTCTTTTCCTGCACCTTGAATCCATTACTCGTGGTCCTAGTCTTTAGAGCAGCAGAAAACAAGCTTGCTCACTCTTCGACATGGCATTCCCCTTAACCTTTGCTTCTCCAGACTAAACATTCCCAGCTCTCTAAGCCTCTCTTTGTAGGGCATAGATTCCAGACCTTTCACCAGTTTGGTTGCCCTCCTCTGGACACGTTCCATCTTGTCAATATCCTTTTTGAATTGCAGTGCTCAGAACTGAACACAGTAGTCTAGGTGAGGTCTGACCAATGCAGAGTAGAGCGGTACAATTGTTTCCCTCGATCTAGATGCTATACTCTTATTGATGCATCCCAGAATTCCATTGGCTTTCTTAAGGGTGACGTCAGTGGCCCCAATGTTTCTAAAACAGACCCTTCCCAAATCACCACTGTCCCCAGAAACACAAAGCAATTTCTTTTCAGTCCTCTCCCTTCATGCAGGATCTTTCTGATCTGCCCCCACCCTTTGCAAGTTACCTGTTGAAAGAGCCATCGACCAAATCTCTCGTGGCTTTGCGGGAGGCAGCAATGATGGCTCCTAGCGCCAGTCCTTCAGGGTCCAGAACCCGAGCTCGTTTCACTGGGGAAAGACGCACAAGTTTCAGTTGGCTTCCAGGCCATTGCCTAGCTCTAGGTAATGGGGGGAAAACAACAACCCAGTTTCTTTCCTTCTGGCTCACCTGGAACTTCTATGGGGACCACCTCAATATCTCCTGTCTCGGCCAAGGGACGCTTCACTCTGACATGTGCAGCTGGCTGCAGGCTGAACAGAAAAGCAGAAGGGAATTATGGGACCAGCGGTACACCCTCTATGGTTCGCAGAGCTCAACAGCTGCAAAACAGTTATCCCTTCCACGTCACGACTTTTTCCTCCACGGTTTTGACATATGGGCATAAGAAATGAAAAGCGAAATTTGGGAGAGTTTTTGGGGAAGCGGCAGATGACACGGGAAGGCCAGCAGACAACACAGAAAAGGTTTTGAAAGTCAGAAATACTTAAAATATATGTACAGTATTGTATACTGTCAACATATTTTATCTTTGAATCCCATAAATACACACCATTTCTTTTTAAAAGCTAAAATAATAGAAAAAGAAAAAAATTCAGACTTATTCTCTGGTACGGCCAAAAAACTTTAGTGGATTTCTAGATCACAGGGGTCACCATACCCCTAATGCCAGGAATGTGGAAGGGATAACTGTATAAAGACAGCATGTAGAACTGTGTACACAGGGCAAATGAGAGCAAATTACATTAAAGCCAGTGCAGTGTAGTGGTTAAGAGCAGGTGCACTCTAATCTGGAGAACCAGGTTTGATTCCCTGCTCTGCCACTTGAGCTGTGGAGGCTTATCTGCTGAACTAATTAGCTTGTGCACTCCAACACATGCCAGCTAGGTGACCTTGGGCTAGTCACAGTTCTTTGGAGCTCTCTCAGCCCCACCTACCTCACAGGGTGTCTGTTGTGAGGGGGGAAGTGAAAGGAGATTGTCAGCTTCTTTGAGTCTCCTTACAGGAGAGAAAGGGGGATATAAATCCAACTCTTCTTCTTCTTCTAAACATGACTTGGGAGGGAGAACCAGAAGAAAGATCAAACTAATCTATAGGCTGGCTACTGACCTACATCAATGTCCAAGAAGGGTCCACTTTTTAACATATATCTGTCCAGACCAAGTATTTTTCTCATATGCTACATCTGCAAAGTTGCAGGTTAGATTTTTGTACTAACAATCAGCTCAAGATTTGGGGAACGATTCAAGGGTACAACAAGAGAGGGTGAAGGGAAGATGGCTGGGAAAAGGTCTATTAAAGAAGCAGAGGGCAAGAAGCAAATTCGCCAGTGGACACATACTGAAGAAAACGGGGCTTCTCACTGAGACATGCCATATCCAGCCTATTTTTTTCACCAGTGAAGTCTCCTTTTGGACTGATCAGAAAAGGCTGGGGACTCACTTCCAGACGGAGGACAAACTGCTTGAACTTTGGAGGGAGTTTAAAGATGACAGAGAGCATCCACTGCCCACTTTCAAAATCCCAAAAGCCCTCAAGAGGTTCAAACCAGGTTGGGAGATCCCAGTCTACCATCCCAATCCCACAATGCAAATTCAAGACCTATGTTGAACTTCAAAGCTGTCTCTCAGCTGTGGTAGGTATGGACCTTTTCATAACTTTCCCTTTGTGTGCTTCTGAGCCACAGTGGGGCAGAAGAGCTTCCCGGTGCACCACCACTGAAGCAGTTATGTGTGTAATGGCTAGGGTGTCAGATCTGAGAGGCCCAGGATCGAATCCCTGCTCTGCCCTGGAAGCTTGCTGAGTGACCCTGGTGCAGTCACTCACTCCCAGCATAATTTACCTCACACTGTTCTTGTGAGGATAAAATGGAGGAGCAGGAAAAGAATGGTATTATGAACCACTTCACATCCCAGTCCAAAAGTCACATTTACTAGGCTAAGAAAGAACTACTGTTTACAAATACATTCCCAGTCATCAGCACCACAGTCAACCCACCCACCCTTACCTTAGCAGGTAAAACATGCTAATACAACCTCTTGTGATAGAATTACTTCACCTTTCCTCATCGCTGTCACTGTCATCGCTCAGGTCTGAGTCAGAGTCCTTTGCTTCAGATGGGGCTTTGGTTCCGTCGGAATCCCGGCCTTCTTCGAGGGTCACCTCTGGTGTGGCCTCCTGCTTGGACACCTGTTTCTGCTTCTTTTCCACTTTTCGGGAAACTAGGTAAGAGAAGGCCACAGGTGAAACAAGGAACCTCCTTTCCCTCAAAGCACCTGAACTCACAAGTGACGGCTTTTGTTACAGGCTCAAGCCCAGTTCAGCAGCGGCCTCAGCCCAGTTGGGTCCGGCTTTAAACTGCAGGTTCCGCTTCTAAAGCTCACAGCACTGAACTGCGTGCTGCATATTTCAAGGCTGAATCCGGCCAGGCTGCCAGTAAAAAAAGAAGAGGGGTGAGAGGGTTTTTCTTTTTTCTTAATGCGGTGGGCTGAACAGCCCTGAAAAATGCCACAGAATTCAGCATTTTGCGGGATCTGATTTTTCAGCTCCCTTTAACGCCACTTTTTCTTGCCCCCCTTTACTCCAAATACTGACAAAGTATTTTGGCTTTTATTTCCTGGTTCGGTCTGAATGCCCAGCCCTGGTGGCAACACGAGACCCACTCAGTTACAAGCACGTGACAGAAAAGTCACATGACAGTCACATGTCAGGAAGAGATGGAGTCAGGGTTATCACTTCATTATGCAGTGGAAGGGATGGCTGAGCCAGGCCTGTGGGTGGGGAGAAGTGTGGAAGAATAGCACTCAAGAGATGTCAGAAGGCTTGTTGCCCCTTTGTTCTCTGTGCATGCACAGGAGCAGCAGGTCCTTCCAAAAAGCGGCTCAGGACAACAGCGGTCCACCACCTGTAACTCACTCGAGCGTTCCAACCCATAGTATATTGTTTTGTGTATTTCCTGGCTTCCTTTGGTTCCCGAGATTCTTATGACTACTTGAAGAAGGTTCCTTATCCTAAGTTTCAGCCAGCCCAGAATAACCTGCGGTGTTTTTACTTACTGGAGGAGATCTGTGGCACGACAGCGCCAGTATGCACCTCCAGTACTGAAGTTTTGCCCTATAAATCCCTCCAAATTTGGGATTGGAGGCATTTCCCTAGGAAGAGAGGCACACGCTCTCTTCAAGCAATCAGGAATCAGGCAATGAGCAGCTTTTTTGGGAAGTTCTCAGAGGGTCAGGGTGGTGTACTGGTTAGAGTGTGGGACCAGGATCTGAGAGGCCCAGGCTTGAATCCCTCACTCTGTCATGGAAGCTCGCTGGGTGACCTTGGACTACTCACAGCCTTTCAGTCTAACATGGCTCACAGTTGCGTTCTAAGGATAACCTGAAGTAGAGAGATGTAAATGACTTTGAAGAAGAAGAGTTGGATTTATATCCCCCCTTTCTCTCCTGTAAGGAGACTCAAAGGGGCTTAAAAACTTTTCCTTCCCACCTCACAACAAACACCCTGTGTGGCTGAGAGCTCAGAAGAACTATGACTAGCCCAAGGTCACCCAGCTGGCATGTGTTGGGAGTGCACAAGCTAATCTAGTTCACCAGATAAGCCTTCATAGCTCAAGTGGCAAAGCGGGGAATCAAAACTGGTTCTCCAGATTAGAGTGCACCTGCTCTTAACCACTACATCAAGCTGGCTCTCTTTGAGTTCCCAATGGGATGAAAGGCTGGGTAAAAGTGAAGTAAATACAATAAGAATATTGTATAATCACTGTGGTTATACGCCAGTTCTGGCTCCCTTCTGTTGCTCTTTTTCATTAGCCCACTGCCTTTTTAAACCTTTCTACACTTTCAGGGGCGTAGCTGTGTAAAATGGCATCCAGGGCTCAACCTGGACCCCACAGGCCAATGCTCAACTGCACCCCTGCCCCAAACTCTACAGCACCCCTGCCCCAAATTCTACAGGGGTCGGGGCACAGTAGTGAGGGGAGCAGGCCTGCAATGCACCCCCCCCCTGCAACCCAGTGAATGGCACCTCTTGTTACACCACTGTACACTTTTTGTATGTATGTTGCAGTGTTGAAAATATTGCTAGCCACCTTGAATAATCAAGACAGTCACAAGTGAACTGTTTCTTTCCCTCCATATATTGTCTGTCCATTCATCACCAGGCCCAACAATCCCTGTTGTCCAGGGCCTAAGGGTTTACCCGCTGTAGGTGCCGCCTGGCTCTGGGCCTGCCCAATCTCCAAATCCTCATCGCCATCATCCTCGATCCCAGCAAAAGCTTCCTGCGTTAGCAGGGGAAGAAAACACACAAGGCAAAGGTAAGGTCAACATGCAGGTAGAACCATCACGTTCCCTGCAGTCCACCTTCAATTTTCTCCAGGGCAGGGGTAGGGAACCTGCGGCTCTCCAGATGTTCAGGAACTACAATTCCCATCAGCCCCGGCCAGCATGGCCAATTGGCCATGCTGGCCGGAATGCCATGGGAACTGTAGATATCTCAGGAGAGCCGCAGGTTCCCTACCCCTGCTCCAGGGGAACTGATCTCTGTAGTCTGGAGATGAACAGTAATCCTGGGGGATCCACAGGTTCCACCTGGAGGCTGATTGCTACTTGATCACAGTGTAATCCCAGCTGAGAACCTGACTAAATTCTCATTTGAGAAGGGGAAAAGGCACCCACCTTCCCAAACCACAGGTTGGCCTGATGCTTCTCACGTTCCTCCTTGTCTTCCAGAGGCACCAACAGAGGATTCCCAGCCTCTGCATCCTCCTCCTCCTCTTCCTCCTCAGCCACCCTACAAGACATCATCAAAACTCCAGTGAAACACAAAGCACCCTCCCCCACCAGGCAACATCTGGATCCCTCCACATCCATAGGAGAAGGCAGAGAAATCCTCTTGCTACAGAAGCTCTTGGTTCTAGATTATCTTGATGCAAGAATACCTTCGGACAGGTGTTAAATGGATGCCAGTGCACATGCACCCCAAGATATTCTAGCACCAAGATATTCTAGAACCAAGACTGCCGGCCTCCTGCTGGCTCAATCCTCTTCCCAAGCTGACTCGGGCAAAACACCTAGGCGAATCTGTGCTCTGCTCAGTATCACAGTGCGAGATGCAAAAATCACACTGGACCACATCCCCCCTGTATTTGTGATTTTTTTTTAAATGGAAGGCTGTTGTGCACAGTATTGCTGTGGTTTTCTCCCACCCTTGTGCAAAGGGTTTACTTTCCTCCCATTGCATCATCACAAGTGATAGAACCTCTGGTGGGTGTTCCCTCCTCTCACACACCTCACAGGGGCGTGAGCTGGCATCAGTCGGTTTGCCCGTTCCTCGACCTCAGCCAGTTCCTCTTCATCCAACTCGCTGGCTAAAGAGATGTTGTCGGATTCTTCCCCCTCCGAGAGGGACAGGTCGTCTGTGCCCAGCATATCCGCCACGAAGGTGTCTGCTGCTGCCATATCACCCTGGACCACCTCATGGAGCAGCTAGAATCAACACAGGAGGTGTGCTCTTTCTAGGAATTATAATGACAGCCATCCCCATCCCCATCCCCAATCTGAACATTCATTTGCCGCTGCTCCCCCATCCTCACCTGACTTTTTCCAATGGCCCGTAGGGAGAACATTGACGTATCACCATCATCCGCAACAGACACACCCGGAAGGTCCATCTTGAGCTCGACGCGCTCTTGCTGCCGTCGTCGCTCACGCAGAATTTTGCGTTTCTTCCTGGGGGAGGAAGCAGGCTTACATGCATACAGTGCTCTGAAGGATAGCTAGCAAAGTAGGAAAGCACGTGAGGGGAAAACGGAAGCGATGCAAAGCGGAGAACAAGCCGTGGACGTTGGAGGATCATGGGGGGTAACGTATCCTCTCCAAAAGAAAAATAGAAGATGCATAATGGGTTTTTTTAAAGACACCAGGTGCTCTGGTTTCCTCCTGAGTTTTGTACAGCTTCAGCAATACCAAGCATGGCTGTGGAGCAGCTGGACACAGGTATACTTCTTCGCTGCACCACGCTCCCGCAGTGCAATGATATTTGGCAGGAAAGGACGCAAGGGGAAAAAATTGCCCCTCACATGGTCCTACCCTTTATATGGCAGCCCCTGCTACTACAATCTGTTGAAGCGGTGGTTTCTGGATCAAAGTGCGTTACAGCTCTCTCACAGGTGATTTGCAAGGCTGGGGTGGGGAGAGATGGGGAAAACTTTAGAGGAAGCTCAGCAGCAAATTTGGGATTGCTTTTGCCCAATATGTAAAATGGCCAAGGAATTCAAGCCTGCTGCCAAGCAATGCCATATACTCAGAAATACTACCTTATTGTATATGCCAGTGGTGGCAAACCTATGGCACGGGTGTCAGAGGTGGCACTCAGAGCCCTCTCTGTGAGCACGCACAAACAGAATCCCCCCTGCAACACACATCTAGGCTGGCCTGGGCCGCTGAGCTCGATTATTAGCATTAAACCTAAGACCTAATTTTGGGGAAGCAGTGTAGGTAACCCTGTTAAGCACTGTTAAACCCCTCTGATTTTCATGCGAAGAACTAAAGCGCAATCCTTTACCTGGGAGTAAACTCAGTTGCTGGCGATGGGGCTTGCTTCTGAGTAAACCCTCCTAGGGTCGTGATTCACCCTAGTTGATTCACCAACGTTGGAAGCGTTGCACGGTTGCTTCAAAGCAAAGCCACTGACTACCACCAAGCTTACTCCCGAGTAATGCACACCTCGGAGCCAACTGTATTTTCTAAACTTAAACCCCAGTATTCATGTTAAATTGCTGGCATTTTGCGATAAATAAATGGGTTTTGGGTTGCAATTTGGGCACTCGGTCTCAAAGAGGTTCGCCATCACTGGTATATGCTATTGAAGTGTTTCCCAAATGGTGGGTGGTGACCTGGCACCGGGTCACGAAAGCAAAATGCTGGGTCACCTAATGTCTGGTGCTGGAGCCGACCACCCCACCCCAGCCCCGTACTTGCTTGGAGGGCACCTGGAGCCGGATCAGCCACCTGGAGCTGGACCAGCCAGGATGATACAGCAGCTTTGGGCCTCCTCCCTGGCCAGCCGACCACCCAGAAAGGGGCTGGGGACAGAGCCGCAGCTCATGGCAGACGCTGGTACAGCGAGGGAGGTGTGGGCGGAAGCAGCACTCCGGGGAGCCTCCCTGTTGTGGCCACATGCAGATGAGGCCCAGCATAGGGCTGAGCTTGCCCCTGCCGAGCCAGCACGGGCAGACGCGTGGCGGGGTGACATTCAAATTTGTTTTATTTTACTAATAAATAGGCCATAATTTTTTAGTGGGTCACGGAGGAGAGGTATTAAAATAACCGGGTCATGGTAAGAAAAGTTTGGGAAACCCTGTGCTATTTTGTAAGCCACCTTGAATATGCAGGTATGAAAACTTTTTAATAAGTTAATAAATGCATACTAGATGTGAAAAGCCGAATATCAGCTAGTTCACTGTTTGTTTATTTGGCCGGTACGCTGCCCTTTCCTGACAAGTCTGACTCAGGGTGACTTCCAACAATAACACCACATGATTTAAATATAAAAATCACAGTACAAAGATAAAATGAGAAACTAAAAGACGTCAAACAAAACAAGGGGCCCAATCATATGGGAAAGGGTGGCTCTAAGATTCTTGAGCATTGAGGACGAAGCTGTGTGCACAATTCTCTTGCAAGTGGACCCTGAGAAGTACAGGAAGCTTAGAAATGGGTCCTCCTTTCCAAAAGCCAGAAAACCACTGTGTTGAAAAAAAAGTTACGAACAACATGCATGGAAGTAGTTCTTCATTCTGGATGCAGGCTCCAACAATGGACAATTATGTATTTTGTTTTTTTGGAGGGAAGGGTCAAAATTCCAGGTTTTCAGCCAACCTGTCAACATCACTACATATTCTGGACATTCCACCCCAAAGCAACATACAAAAACATTTTTAAATGGGATTCTTCTTTAATTTTTTTATGAGATTTGTATCCTATTCTTTCCCCTCAGGGCTTCTTCTTTAGTTACCCAAGCAAATAGCATTGAAAAAGAAGAAGAGGAGCTTGGATTTATACCCCACTTTTCTCAACCATAAGGAGACTCAAGGGGGCTTACAAACTCCTTCCCTTCCTCTCCCCACAACAGACACCTTGTGAGGTAGGTGGGGCTTATGTGGAGGAGTCGGGAATCAAACCAATTCTCCAGGTCAGAGTCCACCTCTCTTAACCACTTCACCACACTGACTCTCATGCTGTGAAACCCGTATTGGTTTTCAGATTTTTCTCTCAAATCAAGAGTTCTTCAAAAGGGCTAGAAGGGTTTCTCCACAACCTCTGGAAGAACGAGCTCACTTGTGAATGTTCTGTGCCCAAAGATACAAAACCTAACAACATGGGTAAAGTACACCTCACAAACTTCCCTGAATGTCCAAGTGTAAAACTCAACTTTAACTGCTACTTCACACCAGCCCTTTGTCACAAAGCAAAAACAGGCGGTCTGCAAACCCCCCCCCCCTCCCCGCCACCTCCTCCCAAACTCACCGCTTGAGCTCGGCCATCTCCTGGGCCTTGAGATCAGCCAACTGCAGCTCCAGTGCCTGCTCCTCTGCCTTTTCTTCTTGCTCCTCAACTGCACCCTGCGGCTCTGGAGCGGCTTGACCAGACTGTATCTCGTCCTCCTCTTCACCGGAGCTCAAGCTGGCAATCGGGAAAAGAATTCTTGGAAAATCCAGGCTCAGCTTTTCAGCTTTTCTCTCCCTCCCTGCCAGGGGCTCTGGGCTCAGCTGCAGAAAATGGGCTTTCCAAGCAGAACAAATTCCCAGCTCAAGGAACTGGGGGCAGCAACAGCTGGGAAAAATCCACACATAAGACCTTGCAAAGATACTACCAAGTCAAGAGAACGGAGCTGATGCAGTGGAGCCATTGGTGTCAGACTATGACTGTGGAGATGTAGATTCAAATCTCCACACTGGCATGCAGTTTGCCAAAGTCAGGCACTCTCTTTCGGTTTATCCTACTTTACAATGTTGTCGTAGGGACAAGAAGAAGAGAAGCAGAGTTTTGGATTTATACCCCACCTTTCTCTCTTGTAAGGAGACTCGAGGTGGCTTACAAGCTTCTTTCCCTTCCTCTCCCCACAACAGGCACTTTGTGAGGTAGGTGGGACTGAGAGAGTTCTGAATGAACTGTGACTAGTCCAAGGTTACTCAGCAGGAATGTAGTCGTGCAGAAACACATCTGGTTCACCAGATAAGCCTCTGCCACTCATGTGAAGGAGTGAGGAATCAAACCCAGTTCTCCAGATTAGAATCCACCTGCTTTTAACTACTATACCATGCTGGCTCTCAAAGATGTTGGGGAGACTATATTCATTGTCCGGAGCTTGCTGGATGAAGAGCAGGATAAAAGGAATACTGGGCTAGATGCTTCATTTGATTCAGCCAAAAACAGCTTTAGATGTGAATGTTTTATCTTGGATACTTATACCTTGCTTTTCTCCCCTATGGGGGCTCAAAGCAGTTTATACTGTTCCCCACTCCTCCATTTCACCGTCACAACAACCCTGTAAGGTAGATCAGGCTGAAAACAAGTGACTGACCCACAGCCATTCTTCCACCTTGCAAACCAGGCTGAGGATTCAAAGCCAGCTCTCCTGGGTCTTGATCTGACATTCTAACCAGCATGTCGGTCACGCCTTAAGAAAACACTTAAGGTATACAGCCTTGCCTCTCTTACCTGATGTTCATTTCCTTGGCTTGCTCTTTCAACTTCTTGGCAAGGAATCGCCTGAGCTTTGCCCTCCAGTTTAGTAGAGCCCTGAGAAGGAAAGAGGACAATAAGATTCTGACCATCTCCCCTCTCCCCATCCAAGCAGACTTCTGGTAACAAAGGCTTGGAAGGGGCACTGAGCCCCACCATCAGAGGGCACCGACCACAAGGCTGCTACCAGCTTCTCATGTCAGCTTCTCATGCTGGGGCTGAAAATGAAAAATAAGAGTTTGGATTTATACCCCACCTTTCTTAACCGTAAGGAGTCTCAAAGCAGCTTACAATCACCTTGCCTTCTCCACGCCCCCCACAACAAGCCCCTTATTAGACGGATGGGGCTGAGAGAGTCACCCAGCAGGCTTCAAGTGGAGAAGAGGAGAAACTAGATTAGGTTAGGTTCACCAGGTTAGAGTTTGCTGCTCATGTGGAGGATAACCTCTTTTGGGCCATCCCTGCCCTGGCAAAGCCAAAATGAACAATGAAAAGATATAGCAGCAAAGCTGTACTAAGAGAACCTATGGAAGGCTGTTCAAGTTACACCATCTATACAGGCCACAACTGTACGTGGGAGAAATTTTCTTTTTAAAGCATGAAATGTGGTTGCAGGCAGGGCTGGCGCACACGGTGCTCATTTAAAACCATGTTAGAAAACGTCAGACCAAGAAAATATATTGCTAAAAAAGGCCAGAAACTCTGAGGACAGAAGCGCCTGCTTTTGCTGGTGGAAAGTCCTGGATGCATCCTCTGACGTCTCCTGTCAAAAGGATCTCAATAGCCCACCCAGAAACAATGTTTGGCAAACAACTGTACAGACTGAGCAGACTGTACTCTGGGTTTGCGACATTTAGCTAGTTAGAACTGGGAGAAAAAGTGATGAGCTAGGTAGACTGTTGACACAATTCAGCACGGCAGCGATGTTTCTGCACACACAACGAAAGGCTCAAATTTGTCCCATACCGCAGTTCCTTGCGACCTAAAACACGAATGTCCTGGCAACAGTGGCAGATTTCCTCGGTAGTTGCGCTGTGGTGTCGTAGCTCTTTGTTGTCAATTACGATCTAGGCAAGGAGAGCACAGAAAATGGTCTAGCCCCTCTGTCCATCCACGTGTGCTCGCTTACATCCAAGTTATCCCACACTTAACGCTGCCAGCGTATTGGGAAGCCACAGCTTCCAGCGTTAAAACCCGTATCATGGAGCCCCATCCTCACCTCACTGGCCTTGGACAAAAAGTCCACTGGGTTGGCAGCCTTCAGAAAGTCTGTCAGTGTGTAGCGGTTATAGAGAATTGTTGCCCCATCTTCGTACCCCTCAGCCTGTTGGAAGGGAAGAGAGAGACACGGGGAGGAAGAAATTATGTGTAAAATTGAGTCATGTCCTTCTAGTCTACCCCAAATGCCCTCAAATACTTAACATTTCAGATTTCAAAAGCTTTATTTCTACTGATCTCAAAACCACACACACACACAAAATCACCCAATTTTCATGCTATCACTGTAAGAAAAAAATGGAACTCCTTACAGTTTGCAGGCAAACCCCCCCAGAAAATACAAAAGGAAGCTGACA
Source organism: Sphaerodactylus townsendi (assembly GCF_021028975.2). Lineage (NCBI taxonomy): Eukaryota > Metazoa > Chordata > Lepidosauria > Squamata > Sphaerodactylidae > Sphaerodactylus > Sphaerodactylus townsendi. The sequence goes on along the minus strand of NC_059439.1, from coordinate 10,440,711 downwards.
GAAATCACAAGCTTAATTTTTATATTTATGTGAATATTATTAATTCTTATTGTCCTGCTTTTCTTCCTGATTGGAGACCTAATTCTCACAACAACTAACTTGTGAGAATGGGTTGGGTGGAAAGATCGTGATGGGCCCAAGGCTACCTGGAGAATGTCCAGTCAAGGGATTCAAACCCAGTTGTCCCAGGTCCTTGTGCAGCACTGTAACCATTACAACACACAAGCCCTCCAGCTGCACCCCCACCCCACTTTGCCGCTTCTTATTACTTGCAAGTAGCCAGTTCAGGGGTCCCCAACAAGATGCCCACCAAGTGTTTTTATGAACTGGATGGGGCCAGGTAAGGCTTCTGCCTAGTAAAGCTTCTGATTGGCTGTGCAGATTTTTTAGGAGGAGGAGATGTTTAGATTTGTACCTTGCTTTTCTTAAATGTAAGGAGTCTCAAAGGGGCTTACAAATTCCTCCTCTTCCTCTACCAACAGCAGACACCTTGGAAGGTAAGTGGGGCTAAGAGAGTTCTGAGAGAACCAGGACTAGCCCAAGGTCACCCATCAGGCTTCATGTGGAAGAGTGGGGAAACAAACCCGGTTATTCAGATTACAGTCTGCCACTACCTCATACTGGCTCTCAAGTCCTTCTTATTTTGTGTCTGGCTCTGCCTCCTACAGCATCCATTTTGTGGCAGCCATTTTGTTGCTGCTCCCACCGTGCTTTATCAGAATTCCAAATTTGTCCACAGAATAAAAAAAAATTGAGGATCCCTGAGCTACTCAGAAGCTGCTGCAAAGGACCCAGTAATTAGAGGACTGATTTTTAAGAAAGCTGTGTGCTTCTCTCCTCCAAGGAACTCAGAAAAGCATACATGACTCGCCATTGTGGTAGTTTAGGGTGAGAGAGCAATTGGCCCCAAAATCACCCAGTGGATTTCATGGCCAAGTGGGGATTTTAATTCTCTCTGCCACAATTTTATCCTAATAAGTCACCCTTTGAAGCAGATTAATTAGTGAGAGAGTTAAAGAGACTATTGCCCTAGCAAAATGTCCTTCCTTACTAACCTTGGCCTTCTTCTGCAACACCAGTTCACTCACAGACTTGGCCTGGACTTCTACTTCCTTGAAGGCAAACTTGGGGTCAAAGAATTTGCTGTCAATTTTTTCTGGGGCTAAATAGCCTAAAGAGGATGAAGAGAAAAAGGCTGTTACTGGCAAGATTGACTGAAGAACACAAGAAACTGAGATCATTCAGGACTAGTGCTAATGACTGACTAACAGAATTTTAAAAAATACAATATATTCTCCAGTACTTCCTGTTACAACTTATGAAACCTTAAGATGCCGTCTTTTTAGTGGGAAAGAAGTTTGAGAGCATCAGAGGCTGCATTAACAAAGCTAAAAAGCCTGACCAGGGCCCAGATGGGATGTTGTGGTAAACTGGTAAAGAAAAGATAAAGAAATTAAAAAATCAGGAACATTCCTAAGGCAATACCTTACCATTTTAATAATTGAAAGCCTCTGTAAGGGGGATTTTTTTTAGCATTTTCCATCTTAAATCGTACAATTTGAAACATTCTTAATTTTGTAATCCGCCTCGAGTCTCAGCAAGAAAGGTGGACTACAAAAGAATGAATAAATAACATTACCAGGCCATAGAACGGCACCGAGTTGATCTGAAAGGAATTTCTGAGTCAGATTTTAGGCCCCCGTTCTTCCACTGCACTATTTCCATGAGTTCGAGGGGAACCAGTAACAGATTTTAAGCCTCAGTTCTTCCACTATGCTGTACCTGAGTTCGAGGAGAGTCCATAACAAAGTTTAATCCCTCAGCTCCTCCACAGTGCTGCTACCCTGAATTCGGGAGGAACCAGTAATAGACAGCCTCTGCCGCCTCCTCCTCCACTGGGTCTTTTCACGCAAACTACCCTTGTGTTTTTCCTTAGACTCACCTTGGCAGACAACAAAGATTTCGGCTGACTCATTGCGCGAGGCCTGCGGCTTTGTGGCTTGCACCTTGTGGAACAGCTGCTGGAAGATCCACAGGAGGGGCTGGTAGTCCCGGGAGCGGAAAACCTTGGTGATGAAGCAGCCGCCCTTGGAAAGGAAGTCGCAGGCCAGTTTGAGGGCTGACAAGGTAAGGTTGGCTGCAGAGGAGAGCAGGAGGGGAAGTGAGTGGGCACCCAGGGGAAGTCAACCAGGACTGCTGGCCTGGAGTTCCTTGCAAATCACTTCTACACACACAAACACACACACAGGTCCCTTCCGCACATGCAGAATAATGCATTTACAATCCACTTTCAATGCACTTTGCAGCTGTGCGGAATAGCAAAATCCACTTGCAAACAGCTGTGAAAGTGAATTGAAAGTGAATTATTCTGCATGTGCGGCCACAGAACCAATTTAGCACTGTCTATCTTTGAGGCACCTCTTTGCAGGGTGTTTTGAACTCCCCAGAGAGTCAGCATTGTGTAGTGGTGCACTCTGATCTGGTGAACTGGGTTTGATTCCCTGCTCCTACACATGAGGTTGCTGGGTGACCTTGGGCAAGGCACAGTTCTCCCAGGACTCTCTCAGCCCCACTGACCTCACAAGATGTCTGCTGTGGGGAGAGGAAGAGAACGAATTTGTAAGTTACTTCAAGACTCCTTACAGGAGAGAAAAGTGGGGTATAAATCCAAACTTTTTTTCTCATCTTCCTCTCCAGTTCACATAAACTGCCCACTGTAAGCTAGAGACCCCACCTCTTCCGCACCACACCTCTGCCTGGCACTGCTGGGATGGACTGCGGGTCCCATACCTTGCGAAAAGGCATCGTGCACCCAGCTGGCTCCCACATTGGGAGCCCCGTCGTTCAGCACAACATCCACCTTCCACGTCTTCAGCTCTTGGCGGAGGGCCTGGGACGAGAAAAAGAGATGCCCTTTGAGCGTGGCTCACCACTTTCCCCCACCCAACAGAGCACCAGCACTTGAGGCCAGGGAAAAGATCAGTTACCTGGCGACACTTTTCCGTGGTGATGTCTTCCTGCAGTGTGATCACCTTGGGGATGGGCTTGATAGGAACCAGGTCAACTCCTGAAGATTGGGGGGAGGAAATGTGAAAAGACAGGAGAATGAGTGAAATGTGGCGGATGGGGTAAAGACAGACTCAAGAACAGCTCTCATTTTGCAATGCAGCTTACCGAACCAAACTGCCTCACACCAAGCTAATCCAACAATCCACTATAAAGTAGCACAGTGTCATCTACTCTGACCTGAGGTCTGATCCAGCCCTCCTACCCAAGGCTCTCTTCACAAAGAGAACTTTCCACTCTATCATGGAAGCTTGTAGGGTGACCTTGGGCCAGTCACAAACTCTCCGCTGAACCTACCTCGCAGGATTGGGGTGAGGATAAAATGAAGAAGAGGACAACAATCTAAGTGCCCTTGCGTTTCCATAAAGTGGAAAGGTAGGTAGGGCAAAAATGAAGCGAGTAAATACATAAATAGGCAGCCCTGAGCCAGCCATTCTCTCCTTTCTCTCAGCCTTCCCTCCTGTTGCCATACCGGGATAATACTTGCCAAAAAGCTAACGGATGTGAAACTCTTTTTCACAATCAATCACCACTTCCACCACATCCTATCTCTCTTCTTGCACCTTTGCTTCGGCACTATACTTTGGTATGCCAAGTTCAAGTAGGGGGATTCCTGGAGACTGGAGGGAGAGCCTGTGGATAGAGCTCAGCAGGGTACAATGCCAGAGAATCTACCCTCTACAGTAGGCATTTTTGGCTAGGGCAGGGGTGGCCAACCTATGGTGCTCCAGATGTTCATGGACTACAATTCCCATCAGCCCCTGGGTCATGCTGGCAGGGGCTGATGGGAATTGTAGTCCATGAATGTCTGGAGAACCATAGGCTGGCCACCCCTAGGCAATTGATCTCTGCCTTCTGGAGGTCAGTCATGATTCCAGACCTGTTGTTCTAAGCATACTGTTGCCAAAACACCCAGCCCTCCTCCTCTACAGCATCACCAAAATTACTCACCAATGATCAGACTGGAAATGGGCATGAATTTTGAAGCTACCTGGAGCCTATGGGAAGAACAACCAGAATCAGCACCAGAGTCAAACAACTACAGCTAAGGAATGTGATCGAAACTCCTTAGCGTAGGCAAGAATGGCATCTTTCATCATGCATGACAAAGAATTTTGCGTAGCTCAAAACCTGGCAAATTGCAGTCCTGAACTTTCCAAAGTGATATGATAAGATTTATTTGTGGGCTTTACCTTGTCTTCCTTTCAGGATGCACAGCCCTACCACAACCTCACAACAAACCTAGGAGGTAAGCCACTGTGGTGTAGTGATTAAGAACTGGAGACTCTAATCTGGAGAATCTTTCCCCACTCCTACATTTCTGCTGGGTGGCCCTGGGCTAGTCACCAGTTCCTTGGATCTCTCTCAGCCCCACCTGCCTCACCAGGTGCCTGTTGTGGGGAGAGGAAGGGAAAGGAGTTTGCAAACCGCCTTGCGTCTCCTTACAGGAGAGAAAGGTGGGGTGTAAATCCAAACTCCTATTCTACTGCACTCTGATCTGGAGGAACCGGGTTTGATTCCCAGCTCTGCCGCTTGAGCTGTGGAGGCTTATCTGGGGAATTCAGGTTAGCCTGTGCACTCCCACACACGCCAGCTGGGTGACCTTGGGCTAGTCACAGCTTCTCGGAGCTCTCTCAGCCCCACCGACCTCACAGGGTGTTTGTTGTGAGGGAGCAAGGGCAAGGAGATTGTAAACCCCTTTGAGTCTCCTACAGGAGAGAAAGGGGGGATATAAATCCAAACTCCTCCTTTTCCTCCTCTTCTTCTAAGTTAGGCTGAGAAAGTGATTAATCCAAGGCTCCTCAGTCACTTTTGCAGCAGTGGTGAAATTTGAACCCAGGTCTCCCCCTACGATTCTAACCACTCAGCGTTTTGAAATGGTAAATAATGTAGCATAGTTGCCTGAAGGGTTGTTTAGAAAGAATGCTGTGGCTCCTTAAAGACAACCTGCAAAATTTCATGAGCGAGGATCCATTCCGTCAGCTCCTTGTAATGTGAATCCCTTTCCCACCGGAATGAAGAAGCACACCTTTGGTAATGCCCTGAATTTTTAACAAGTTTCATGAATTCTAATAGGCTTTTATGAATTCTAAACAGGTTTTACTGTTTTAGCTTATAATTGTCTTAGGAGATTTTTATGTTTTATGTTGTAACCTACCCTCAGACTTTTGAGTAAAGAGAAGGATAGAAATTTATATAAATAAGTAAATAGGAAGAACGTTCCAAAGTCTGGGGGCCACCACCAAGAAGGCTCTCTCCAGGGTCCCTACCAGATGTACTGATGGGATGGAGACAGCCTTACCTTTATAATCTATGGGGTAATTTTATTACTAAACATCCCTAGCTGTTTCTGAACTTTTTTTGTTTATCCTCTGTTTCCCTTTATTCTTTTTGTCCATTGCAAAGACTGTTCAATTTGACCACTGAACGTGGCAGGAAGACACTGCTGGCAGAAGGGTATGGAAGAATGTATCACAATAGACCATGTGCAGGGGAATGAACCCTTGACACTTTCTATTGCAGAGGCTTCCAACCTGGGGGATGTGCTGGAGTATTTTTTTGGGGTGTGTGTGTGAAAAAAGAATTACGTAATGGGTTTGTTAACATGGGGATACAATTTTAGGGAAATAGGTTGCCAAGGGAAATAGAGAAATAGTTTGTTAGCACTCCAAGCCCCCCACCCCCACTGTGAACAGCACATACTCCCATTTTTACTACTCCAAGAGTCCCATCCGGGAAAGGGGGAATCCACCCATGGATTTGCCCTCCCCAGGGCACTTATTCCAGTGAAGGGGTGATCCTGCCTGCATGACTGCCAGCTCTTTTCCCGCTGGGATAATGTGCTTAACAAAGTGCCAGCGTCTCTATGCCGGCACACCCGTGCCTTTGCGGTGTCATACCAGTGGCGGGGACTTCAGGAATATGCCGCCCTTTGAGGCAGAATAAGCCTATTGAGCCCTATAGAGGATTCTTGGCAGCAGAGAGGCTGTTTCACTTTTCCAGCCTCCCCATGCCACCAGGAAGCCTTTCTAGGGGTGGTGGCTGGGCGTGGCTGCAGCCCCACGACCAGGCACTTGGATGGGGCTACCCACCTGAAACAGAACTGCAGTGCCCCTTTAAAATAAAACAGGAATCCAGCAGCACTTTAAAGACTAACAACTTTCATTCCATCACGAGCTTTCATGAGTGATCAGTTTTCTTCTGGCACTGGCTATCTGTTTTATTTTTCTGCAATAGACCGATGGGCTACTCCTCTGGAAGCACCCCAGAAAGCATGCCCTGTTCTCCCCACACTTCTCACTGACCATCCTCCAGGCGCAGCGCACAGATCCAATAGAGCTCGTGCTTTTTGGAGGAACTGGAATTTGCGGTTCAACTGGATGAGCTTGAACGATGACCGGGATCGGAACCCTAAAAGAGAGGCACAGACACAAGAAAGGGAGGTAAGTCAGCACCAGGCTTAAATGGAATCACTGGACCCAGAGCTAAGAAGGGCCCAGAAAGGGGTTATCTTAACCCAGACATTCCCAAATGGTATGCAAAGGAGCATCTTCATAATATTCTTCTCTTATTTTCACTGTAATCTGATTTAAAAAAAACTTTGCTACCCCAAGAACACAATTTAGCAAGACAGAAGTATGTTTTCAAGGAACACCACATACAGTCAGATTCAGATTGTCTTACATTTCTTCCAGACAGACAGTTAGTATTTCCTTGGCTTCCACTTTCCCCATAAATTTGAAATATAGTTGCTTTTGACTATAATTATTGGCTCTCCTAACTCCTGTGACAGAAATCTGCAGAAGATAGGCAAAATGGGAAAGAGAGAAACTTCTATCTCCCTGGTAGCAACCAGCCTTTGGGATGCCCTTCACCTTGAGGTGCACCTTACAGTTCTTTAGCTGCTAGGTCAGTGGTTCTCAACCTGGAGGTCACGATCCCTTTGGGGTTCGAACAACCCATTCACAGGGATCGCCTAAGACTCTCTGCATCAGTGTTCTCCATCTGTAGAATGGATAAATGTTAGGGTTGGGGGGGTCATCACAACATGAAGGCTTTAGGAAGGTTGAGAACCGCTGTTCTAGGCCAAAAGATGTCTTTTTACCCAGGCGTTTTAACTTTTTAAAGCTGTTATTATAGTTTGCTTCTAGCTTGTCAACATTTTAGGTTGCTGACCATTGTTTCAATGTGCCTGGGCTTAGCCAGTGTGGTGTAGTAGTTAAGACCAATGGACTCTTATCTGATGAACCAGATTTGTTTCCCTGCTCCTCCACATGAAACCTGCTAGGTGACGAGACAGTCACAGTTCTTTCAGAACTCTCTCACACGGTGTCTGGGAAGAGAAGGTGGGAAGATGTTTATAAGCTGCTTTGAGACTCTTTACGATTGAGAAAAATAGAATATAAATCCAGCTCTTCTTCTTTTAGAACTTGTTCCATTAGTGATAATGCTTATGTTAACATTTTGTAAGCTTACTCAAGCAGATCTCTGGAGAAAGGGTATACACCTTTTCCAAAGGAACAGACAGAAAGTAGCCATTTCCACAGCATTAGTGCTATACTTTCCGTCCTCAGAGCTGGAGAAGAGAAAGGGACTAGAAGGACAACATCTCGGCATGAAAAAGTACTTCCGAGGCTGCACAGAGTAACCCACCCACCTATCCAGATAATTAAATCACGAATTTTCTCACCGGTCTCCTTGGCCAGGTGATAGAACTTGTCCCTCCGGCTTTTCCCCACTTTGCCCTTCTTTCCCATCTTCGGTAGGAATCAGCAGCAGTGGCTCAACCGAAGCAGAAAATGACGCAAAGCACCAGCCACACACGTGCGCAAAGGTCCAGATGTTCCTCACGGCGACCGGTCGCGTTTCCCTTTCCTGGTTCTACGCCGTACGTACGCCCCCTTCCTGCTGCCATCTTGAAAGTGGCAAAGACCAAACTTACCCCTTTACAATTTACGCTCCGAAATCGGACAGTAGCTGTGCCTTTTCTCTTGGTTCAGGCTTTCGCTATGAGTCAGCGCAATTCTTTTGTAATACCCCTGCACTGAAATACAAAGACCCTACCAAGATGGCGGCCTCGGGCTGTCGACTCTCTACCGGACTTCCGTCTTGGGGGAAAGCCCCCCCCCCGAGGAAGGCGGGACGAAGAGGGCCAAAGACACACGATTGGAGCATTAACTTTCGGTTGCTATTATGCGGATCAGGAAATGTGTCTAGGCGTAAGGCGAGTGGCGGAAGCGATCAAGATTCCCAAATAGAAACAAGTGGTTCGCTTGTTGCGGGGAAACGTGAGGGCGTTTTAGGCAAACTGGAACGCCAAATATTGGCTCTCAGTTTTCCTCCTTCAGCCACAACTATGCACCGATTGGAAATAGCTGAATAGATTGCACTTTATACATTTAAAATAAAAGGAGTAGATTCGTTTCTTTCCTTTCTTTTTTTAAAGACTAATATATATATATTTCCACAGCCTTAGTGCTATACTTTCCGTCCTCTTAGAGCTGGAGAAGAGAAAGGGACTAGAAGGTCCCAAAACGTCCTATTGTTAACTGCCCTGCTTACGTGTTGTAAATTGAGGACTGTCGCTTCTTTTATTAACTTAAATTTTATAGTACTAAATAGATTTATTATATCATATGTGAATTCATTTTAGCCAATGGATGAAGTGTGTGTTGCCAGTAGATAAAAGGCACAGCCATAGAGATGGAAAAAAAATGTGTATAGTGCAATTTAAAAAATGCAGGAGAAGTGGACTGGAAAGCCCAGATGAATCCAAGTTGAGCAATAACAGGTGATAAATGAAGCTCATTCAACTAATCTAATAATGTGACAGAAACAATCATGACTAAGCCATTAGCAGTAAGTTTCCAGAAAAATACTAGTTCAGCAGTTTCACACTGAAGTCTCCTTTTGAATTTTTTTTTGGGGGGGGGGTTATCAGCATAACAAAACTTTACTTTTAATATTATTAATTTTCACAATATATTTGACAGAATAAAATTAGCAAGGCTACTACAGAATAGATAAGAACTAAACAGAGAAGACATCTACTCAACACACAAGGATTATTTAATCATTACTTCTGAATTTCTGTTGCCGAAGAAGGGTGAATTTCAGATCTATTTACAGGACCTGATGGATTTACAGTGTAACTCTAAGGCCCCTTCTGTACATGCAGAATAATGCACTTTCAATCCACTTTCAGTGCACTTTGCAGATGGATTTTACTGTGCGGAATAGCAAAATCCACTTGCAAACAATTTTGAAAGTGGATTGAAAGTGCATTATTCTGCATGTGAGGAAAGGGCCTAAGCAAAGTCACACCTTTTGACTTGGACTTATAAGGGTTTAATTCAGCAGAGTGTCGTACTATAAAACATTTAGGTTTCTGAATTTCTGTTAACACAGATTTTGGTTCACCTATCCTTTGTGGCTTGTTTAATAAGGCTATTTAAATGCTTTCTTCCTACTTTAAGAGGCGTATACAACATTGCCTTCAGATTAAATACAGACAGAAACGTAGCAATAGAATTTTTAAAAATGATTTGAATTAGCAAAAGTTATGCCTGATAAAGGAGTCTAAAGATAGCAATCAAGAAGTATATAGAAGTTCATTGAAATTGTAACCCCCTCCCTTTTCTAAAATGTCTCTATGATTGTTTCACAATAGACTTCTTGCTTAAGAAGTAAAGGTGGCCATATTGGTTAAGGGCAAGAAGGAGGAACGGGAAACGCCTGCAGTTTCCGGCTTTCGTGTGCGCGTGCGCACCGGCTACACCGGTGAGGAGCAAGATGGCGACCGAAGGGCTGGAACAGGTAGGAAACTGGCTCGTATTGCTGACTCACTGCGGAACCCCCCAGTAAAGATGGGGAGCAAAGGGGAGAGGCAGTTATGGGGATGGGAGAGGGGAATGGGAGGGGTGACATTTAAACCTGTTTCTTTTTAATTTGGAGCAAAAGGAAAGTTCGTGGTCTGATTAGGGGTTTAATTGGAGAATCTGCCTTGAAGAGATTTTTTTTGGATTGATACCCGCTTTTCTGTAAGGAGACTCAAAGTGGCTTTTAAAACCCCTTTCTTTCCTCTCCCCACAACAGACACCTTATGAGGAAGATGGGGTTGAGAGAGTCTGTGATTGGCTGAAGGTCACCCACCAGGCTTCATGTGGAGGAGTGGGAAAACAAAAACAGTTCACTAGATTAGAGTCTGCTGCTCATGTTGTGGAGTGGAAAATCAAACCCAGTTCTCCAGATTAGAGTGCACACCACACTGGCTCCGGGCTTGATGGAGAAGGACCCAGGTTCAGTCTCCAGCAACTCCAGTTAAAAGTGCCCAGTATTTATTTATATGTATTTTTGTCTTGCCTTTTCCCCAAAAGTCTCAGGGCATATTACAACATAAAACTCATAAATCATAAAATCAGATACAGCTAAAACATTTAAACACATAAACAATAAATCGGTCAAAGATTATAAAATTACAAAAAAAAAACCATTCAGACAAAGTCCAGGGAAAATAGGTGTATTTTACCAATCTTCTGAAAGCACATAAAGAAGATGCTTGGAACACCTCAGTGGGGAGACTGTTCCACAGTCTCAGTCTGGATATAGCGAGATATATATAAATAAAAATAAATAAAGTGAAAGAATTCAACTTGAGACTCTGGAGAGCCATTGCCAATCAGAGTAGACTAATCTTGATAGAACTGTGGCTTGTCTCCGTGTAAGGCTACAGAATAAAAAGCATTTTAGTGCTATAAACATGAGATATAAATAGGCAAACAAATCTACTAGTTAAAGACAATTACATCTCAAACAATATTTTTAACTCATTTACACTGTCTTGATGTTGTAAGTTGCCATAAGACCTGTTGAGTGAGTGGCAATTCAAAAATCTAATAAATAAAATAAAGTTAGTAAGTAGAACCAACAATATAGTATTATACCTACATCAGTAAATAAATTTATAAGCTTCAGAATGGGAGACCGCACATTTTAACGTAAGCGTTTTCATCAGTGGTCAGCTGAGTATGAATATCTTTGTAATACTGAATCAAGACTTCCACTGAGATTTAGCGATGCCAGCCAACAAGTGGCACCTGGGTATCCCATGGAATTACAGCTGATATCCAGACTACGAAGATCAGTTCCCCTAGAGAGAATAGATCATTGGATTGGATCATAGAATCATTGGATTGGAATCAAATTCAACCTCCTGCCATGAAGGAAGACACAATCAAAGCACTCCTGACAGGTGGCTATCCAGCCTCTGTTAAAAAACCTCCAAAGAAGGAGACTCCACCACACTTCGAGGCAGACTATTCCTCTGTCTAACAGCCCTAACTTATTGGATTTATTATGCTGCCTTTATCCTTTTGGGCTCAGGGCAGCTCACACCACATTAACAGCAATATAAAACATAAAAAACAATATAGAACATTAAAATATCAACAAAAGTATTGAATAAACTTGTAAATACATATTACAACCAACAAGAGGTTGGAGGGTGGACTGTAGGGCACTATACTCCACTGTAGGGCACTGTGCTCCCGTCCTCCCCAGGCTCCATCCCCAAATCTCCAGGAGTTTCCTAACTTGGATGTGGTAACACCATCCCCCACTGTCTGGCAATTCTACTAAAGAAATTTTTTTTTGCTGTCGTGTCACAGTGACTTACCATATATTCTCGTGTATAAGCTGACTTTTTCAGCACATTTTTAATGTTGAAAAAGCCCCCTCAGCTTATACTCGAGTATATACGGTAATTCCAAGATGGCGGCCGGAGCTGGGGCTGCTGTGGGGATCCGGTAAGTATGTTGCTACTTTTTTTCTAACTCACCAGAGAGCCGTAAAAACAAGCTGTAAGGTCTGCCTGCATAGCATTACAACTAGGTTAAAAGAAATGGAGGCATTTCTCTCCTAAGAGTTATTGGTGTGTTGCATTCTAGATTAATACAATTCTTCATACAGTAGTTTACTGCCAAATACTGATGTTCCTGAAGACAAAGACTTTCTTTGGAGCAAAGTTTAGGCTGGCAGGGCTATGAATCCCAGAATTATTCTACAATTGAAGGAAAGCAGTGGTTCATTTGTGTTCCTAGAGTGCTGGAAAGCTGCTCATCCCTAATGCAAACTCTGTTAAGTAACTCTATCTTAGCTTGCTCCCAAATCTTCTGTTTTTAGCTGCTACTGAGTCAAGTTCGAAGGCTTATACTTGAGTCAATAAGTTTCCCAATTTTTTGTGATAAAATTAGGTGCCTCAGCTTATATTTGGGTCAGCTTATACTTGAGTATATACGGTAATACAACTCTGTAGGGTTTTCAAGGCAAGAGACATTCAGAGGTGGTTTTCCAATGCCTGCCTCCACATCACCACCATGGTGTTCTTTGGACGTCATCCATCCAAATAGGTTAACCCTGCTTAGCTTCTGAGATCAGGCTCGCTTGGGGCTGTCCAGGTCAGGGCTCTAAAATCTATATCTGATGTTCATGAATAATTTGCAAGGATATTTCAACCCTTGCGCAGGGCAAATTACCAGTAACTAATTCAGACCATGCCCAGCTTGTGTTCTATCAGAAACCTGTTTGTCGTGACCTAGAAGTACAAATGACTTTATAATTGAAAACATATGGGCAAAACATTACGTCTGATGAGTATACCAGAATTTTTTTTAAAAATTGGCCATCATGTGTAGCACATCAAGTCAGTGTACTAAAATCAAGTTCTCCCCAACATCACCCCAAAAATATGGACCACTATCTCAGAATAAGGGGAAATGCCATGTAGGAGCCTGTAGGCTCAGAGTGGATAACTGACCCAATGACCCCCAGCAAGCTTCCATGGCGGAGTGGGAATTTGGACATGGGTCGCCCAGATCCTAGTTTGACATGCTAGCCACTACACAACACTGCTGGTCACCAGTGAGATCAGAGATGGAGGAAGAGTAATTCGTTCCATTTCAAGCAGTCTTCTTGACAGGGGGCTTGGTCTCTCTTCCCAAGTTGGTCTCTCTTCCCATGGCTCAAGAAAGATGGGGCGCTCTAACCATAGGGGACAGTTCTAGACAGTTTGTCACAGAAGCCACAAAGTCTAAGCATTTATGGTGGGGGACCTTACCATATGGAGGGTTATGCTGCATTAACAGTGCCGTCCTACCCAGAGTTATTGGACTTCATCTGGAGTCGCTCTGGCAGTTGTTGCACTGTAAGTCTTGACGATTCGACAAGATCGCTTGGGTTAAAAAACAAACACATGACTCACACAGTGGGAGAAAACTGAAAAAGAACATTTCAGTCTCACCAGGTTTGAGCTGACCACGTTTTTCTTTGTCTCTCCTTCCTTCTCTGAATCTTCTGAACAGATGGAGCTGGACGAGGGCAAGGGTGGGACTGGGTTGCGCCAGTATTACCTGTCCAAGATTGAGGAGCTACAGGTAAAATGGTCCTACTGTTTTGGAGTGGGGATGGGTAGGGAGGGATTGCTGTGATCTCGTTTTTCCCCTGCAGGCCTGACCGTGTAATTGTCATTCTCTCCTGGGAAACAGTTGAATGGATTCAAAATGGCTAATCTTGAGATTAAAAAAAACAACCTGTAGGGTCTGCACAAGCAAGCTCTAGCTTGGTAGCTTTTGTCGTTCTTCAGTTGCTTGCTGTTAGGCCTACAGTGCCCCAGACATGTTCTTGATGGTTGTGGGTCTGACACCTATTCAGAGAGGCTGTTTTCGAAACTTGTCCACCAGACTTAAGAATGTGTTCACCCTAAAAAACAAAGAAAACGGAGGCGGGGAGGTCATTATGATTAGTTATTAACAGGCCATGTTGATCTTTTTGTGGCTGGGAGCTTCCACACTATCTCTGGCAGGGGCCGTTAAGATCTCCTTCCTGCCTCTAGTCATGTGACAACTGGGTTATTTTTGGCGGGGGGGGGGGAACAGTCTGTCTAGAGCAGTGATGGTGAACCTTTTCGAGACCGAGTGCCCAAATTGCAACCCAAAACCCACTTATTTATCGCAAAGTGCCAATATGGCAATTTAACCTGAATATTGAGGTTTTAGTCCTGCGTACACCCGCCACTTTGTCCTGCAGTGCTCCAGTGCCTCCATCCCACTCACTCAGGGCCAGCCTACTCTAGCCTCCAGCAAGTCCCATGTGTACCGCTCTGCACCTCTCTATCATCTCTACCTCCTCTGCACCCCCTCGGGAATCAGCCACCCAGAGCACAGGCACCAGGCCTGCCAGCCGAGTCCTTCCTGCTCGCTGCAGGGTGTTGTGCCCAGCGGCCCTGGCCAGCCTAGATGTGTGTGTGTGTGTGTGTGGGGGGGTGATTTTCCACCCACCCCCACATGATGAACTCTGTGCGTGTGTGCCCACAGAGAAGGCTCTGAGTGCCACCTGTGGCACTCGTGCCATACGTTCGCCATCACTGGTCTAGAGCTACCCATTTTCTGACGGGGCTGCAGCCCAGCTGGCCTTTCCCTTCCTTATGATGCTGTTCCTGGAAGGGAATGGGTGCAGCTTTCCATTCACCATTAGATAGCCCTGCAGTTTGGGAATGAGGCATAATTTACAGTATAAACATTACAGAACAGTATAAACTTACAAACCTTCCACCATACAGTCTTGGCTGCAATGATAGGGAATTAGAGTAATGCTGTACTTCTTTGAAAGAAGTACAGTATTACTCTAATTCCCTATCATTGCAGTCAAGACTATTATTAAGGGAATTGTTTGATTCATACATGTTTTCTGTACTTTTTGTATGGTGGAAGGTTTTGTATGTTTATACTGTTCTAGATTATTGAGGTACCCTTATCACTTTTTCACTTCACTAAGTAAATGATGTAGCTCAACACAGGAGTGTTGTTGTATGTGTGTCGATGATAGTCGCAGTAGGACTGGCGGTGGTTTCATCATCAATGGTTATCTAGTTCACTAGTCCTAATCATTATAGATGAGGCATGATTTCTCTGCTTTCCTCTTCCCAGCTGATAGTCAACGAGAAAAGCCAGAACCTTAGGAGGCTGCAAGCCCAGCGGAACGAACTGAATGCCAAAGGTAAGCTGCAAGGCGGCAGCCTGTGTGGATGGCTAGCAGGAAACAAAGTTGGGGAGTGGTTCAGTGTGCATAAATTCCCCATGAGCTGGGCAAGTGTTTGAGGTGTGACTGTGGAAGGGAAGAGTATATGAGATGAACCCTCCTGGCTTGGGCCAGTGGTCTATCTAATCCATCATCCTGTTTCATACTGTGGCCAACCAGTTGCTCCTGAGGGCCACTGAACATATTGTGGAGGAAGCCAAGGCTGTGCCTCCTCGCACTTGCATTCAGAGGTTTACTGCCTTGATTATGGAGGTTCTCTTAACTCATAATGGTTAGTAGCCACTAATGGACTGTTCCTCCGTTAATCTTTCTAATTCCCTTTTAAAGCTGTTTGCACTTGTGCTTATGAATACCTCAACAAGCTGCAAATTGCACAGTTGAGTGAAGAAGCAAGCACATGTCCTGGCTGGTGAGTCTGCGGAATTCCTATCTGAGGTTGACAGTCTTGTCTTTTCCCACTTGCCCAGTTCGTCTGCTGCGTGAAGAGCTACAACTTCTACAGGAACAGGGTTCCTATGTGGGTGAGGTAGTAAGGGCTATGGACAAGAAGAAAGTGCTTGTTAAGGTAAGGTCTTCCTCCAGGTTTTGTAATTTTTGTGCCACCCAATCACACAGAGTTTCTGTTGCTATCAGTAGGTGCTATCAGTAGGAGCTAGCGTGATGTGGTTAAGAGCAGGTGCCAAGGATGTAGGTAAGGGGGGGGGGTTTCCCAGGTTCAAACCCCCCCCCCACATTGCATGCCTGAAGCTCTGTCCCCCATTATTTTTTTAGTGTTTTTTCAATTTTTGGCTTACAGGGGGCTAGCAGCACCAAAATTTCTGAAGTTTGTTGGGAGGTTCTCCTGATGATACCACCCAGGTTTGGTTCAGGGGGTCCAAAGTTATGGACTCCTAAGGGGGGTGCCCCCATCCCCCACTGTTTCCAATGGGAGCTAATAGAAGATGGGGATTACACTTTGATGGTCCATAACTTTGGACCCCCTGAACCAAACTTCACCAAACATGGGTGTTATCATCAGGAGAGTCTCCTAAAGATACCCTGATAGTTTGGTGCCGTTAGCTTAACAATTGCACCCCTGACAGCAGGCACCACCCAAAATTCCCCAGATTCTTCTTTTAAATCCACCCCCTTTGAAATGGATTTAAAGGGAGAATCTGAGGTCCCCAGTTTAAACATTGAAAGTGATGCTGTTTGAGGGTGGGAGATAATCCACCCCAAAATAGCATCACTTTCAATATTGTTTTAACTGGGGACCCCAGATTCTCCCTTTAAAGTGGATTTAAAAGGAAAATCTGGGCTCTCTAGTTTAAACACCATTGAAAGTGATGCTGTTTGGGGGTGGATTCCAGCATCACAGTGGCCACCCGGGTGGGGAAGGGGGGCGCAAAACTCAGATTTTGAACCGGGATCCATTTTCCCTAGCTACACCTCTGCCATCCCTGGGCTTGGAGAGCTGCTTTTATAAGCACTGAGACCAGGGGTGGGGCTTTGGGAGGCGTAGCCACGCCCCCAGGAGCCGGTGGTGGTGTGGCCCCGCCCCATAAAAATCTATACCTACATCACTGGCAGGTGCACTCTAATCTGGAGAACCGGGTTTGATTCCCCACTCTGCCACTTGAGCTGTGGAGGCTTATCTGGTGAACTAGTTTAGCTTGTGCACTCCAACACATTCCAGCTGGGTGACCTTGGGTTAATCACAGTTCTTCCAAGCTCTCTCAGCGTCACCTACCTCACAGGGTGTTTGTTGTGAGGGGGGGGAGGGAAAGGAATCTGTAAGCCCCTTTGAGCCTTCTTACAGGAGAGAATGGGGGGATATAAATCCAACTCTTCTTCTTTTGTTAAGAAATGGTGCTTTCAGGGTGTTTTAAAATATAAGCTAGGAGTATTATATGTAAGTTTGGAGGCAGAAGTGATGAAGGGATGTATGTAATGGTGAGGTGCACTTCCCAATGATTTCTAGCACTTATTGCATTTGCTTTGAGGATGTGATCATTCTGTTCTCATTCTGGTCTCTGGCCTTCCTCCATTCCAGGTCCACCCAGAAGGCAAGTTTGTGGTCGACGTGGATAAGAACATAGATATCAATGATGTGAGTATTACAGGCAGTTCTGGCCTTCTTGAGCTGGGAGGGTGTTGTGCACTTTCGTAGACCCACTGGTCCTACATATGGGTATTTCCTTGGTGCCTAGGGGTGATTTATCATTTGCTTTCTTTCCTCACTGTCCAGGTGACCCCCAATTGCCGCGTGGCTCTGAGGAATGACAGCTACACTCTTCATAAGATCCTGCCAAACAAGGTGGACCCCCTGGTTTCGCTAATGATGGTAGAGAAGGTGCCCGACTCTACCTATGAGATGATTGGCGGCCTCGACAAGCAGATCAAAGAGATCAAGGAAGTGATCGAGCTGCCTGTCAAACATCCAGAGCTTTTTGAGGCCCTGGGGATTGCTCAGCCCAAGGCAAGTGTGAATGAGTTTGAGGGGGGGGGGGGATTCAAAACACTGGCTCCTTCTTACCTTCCACAATCAATCAAACCAAAAATCGGTGTAACAGAGAAAAATCGTGATCAGCAACAGGGAACCTGTCATGCCCTCACTACGGGCAAACACAGCACTCCCAATGTAAAGGTGCAAAGTGAACATATTCATTTAGAACATTAGAATTAAAATTTTGTTATCAGTATATTACAAAGGTGCCATGAAATTAATCCCCTGCTAAATTGAGCGGAGATGAATTAAAAAGGAGAGGGGAAAAGAGAAGGGAAGGGAAAGAAAAAGAAAAGAAGAGGAGGATTTATATCCCCCCTTTCTCAAAGGGGCTTACAATCTCCTTTCCCCCCCACCCTCACCCCCCTCAAAAAACACCCTGTGAGGTAGGTGGGGCTGAGAGAGCTCCAAGGTCACTCAGTTGGCACGTGTTGGAGTGCATGGGCTAATCTAGTTCCCCAGATAAGCCTCCACAGCTCGAGTGGCAGAGCAGGGAATCAAACCTGGTTCTCCAGATTAGAGTGCACCTGCTCTTAACCACTATGCCACTGCTGCTCTTTCAGGGAAATGAGGGAAGAAGGGAAAGGGCAGCCAGTTATGACGGAATACTGTTACAATTGTCAGCCTGGTGAAGCAGCTTCATCTTATAGGTCCTGCAGAAATGTGATAAGACTTCCCTGAAGTCTTCCTCGCTGCCTCTCATTAACCTTGGGCTGCTGTTTTTTTGCAGGGTGTGCTGCTCTACGGACCCCCTGGGACCGGGAAGACTTTATTGGCTCGAGCTGTGGCACATCACACCGACTGCACCTTCATCCGCGTCTCCGGCTCCGAGCTTGTGCAGAAGTTTATTGGGGAGGGTGAGTGGGGAAGGGGGCAGGAGAGAAGACCTCTCAAAAAGCTAACTGCTCCCCTAACCCTTCACAGGCTGTCTTGAAGAAGAAGAAGAGTTTGGATTTATAACCCCCATTTCTCTCTGTAGGAGACTCAAAGGGGCTTACAAACTCCTTTCCCTTCCCCCCTCACAACAAACACCCTGTGAGGTAGGTGGGGCTGAGAGAGCTCAGAAGAACTGTGACTAGCCCAAGGTCACTCAGCTGACATGTGTGGGAGTGCACAGGCTAATCTGAATTCCCCAGATAAGCCTCCACAGCTCAGGCAGAAGAGCGGGGAATCAAACCCCGCTTTCTCCAGATTAGAATGCACCTGCTCTTAATCACTATGCCACAGCTACTCCTGTGTTTAAGATTGCCCCACTCTGGTTTGGGAAATTTGGGAGCGGAGCTTGGGGAGAGCAGGGAGCTTGCCATTTTCTTCCTGGGAAATGGATCTCTCCAACCTTCATGTCAGTTATAATTTCAGGAAGAACGGAGATCGGCCACCAACCATCTTTTAACTGTAAATTGAAGTTTGGGGCCAGCTAGCAGAATTTGAACTAGAGCAGGGGTAGGGAACCTGCGGCTCTCCAGATGTTCAGGAACTACAATTCCCATCAGCCTCTGTCAGCATGTTAATTGTGGCCATGCTGGTGAGAAACTGATAAGACCTTCAGATTATCTGAGAGAAACATGATTCTGAACCTGTCAGGCTGGATGGAATGGGAGGGAAAAGCGCCTTCCGTTTCAGTCATTGCTGTTTCACTGGCAGGTGCCCGAATGGTGCGAGAGCTCTTTGTCATGGCCCGGGAGCATGCTCCTTCCATCATTTTCATGGACGAAATTGATTCCATTGGCTCTTCTCGCTTGGAGGGCGGCTCAGGCGGGGACAGCGAGGTGCAGCGTACTATGCTGGAGCTGCTGAACCAGTTGGACGGTTTTGAAGCTACCAAGAACATCAAGGTATACTGAGAAGAGCAGAAGTTTTGCAAAGTAACCTAGTTTGCATAATTTTGTAGGGGATGCAGATTTTAACTCTTCTTGGCATTCTGGATTTTGTTGCAAGGAGCAGGGGAAGAGGATACGCCTGTATCTTTTTGTGAAATTGGGGTCCTGGCCATTATCAGCACCAGGGAAAAAGGGGAGAGGATGGTGCCAGGAGAGAGAAAAAGATGACCAGTGGATGGTGTGGGGGGAAGGGAGAATAACCATCTCTAGTAGCATCGAGTAAAACAGTCTGTCCTGTGCAGGTGATCATGGCCACTAACCGGATAGACATCCTGGATTCCGCTCTGCTTCGCCCTGGCCGCATTGACAGAAAAATTGAGTTCCCTCCCCCAAACGAAGAGGTGATGGGAGAGCTGGTGGGAGGCAGTGGTCCCTTCCTGTTGTATTCTTGGCATCTGTGCATCATGCCCCACTCTTCCCCTCCCATAGGCCCGCCTGGACATCTTGAAGATTCACTCTCGCAAGATGAACCTGACCCGGGGGATCAATTTGCGGAAGATAGCAGAGCTGATGCCCGGGGCTTCTGGTGCCGAGGTCAAGGTGAGAAGGCTAGAGGGATCCCAGTAGGGGCAGTACAGCTCTTCTCATGACTACCTTTCTGGTCACGGCCAACCAGAAATCCTGGGAGCGGTGCTTTCTGTGATTCAGACTTTAGCAGCAGAGGGCTGCGTGGTCTTTGGGTGGCTGTAGGATGCCTCAAGTGGGTTTCTTACAAAATGTGTTGCAGGGCGTGTGCACGGAAGCCGGGATGTACGCCCTGAGGGAAAGGAGGGTACACGTTACGCAAGAAGACTTTGAGATGGCAGTAGCAAAGGTACAGTCGGCATGTGGGCATGTGAGGGGATACCTGTTCCTGGTCGGGAAGGGAGGAGGAAAAACTAATGTAATCTAGAAACTAGAGGAAGTCACTGCTTCTAATGGGAAATCTGGCATAGACCCAGCCACAAGCATATGTAAGAAGTGGGGTATGCTTACTGCTGCTATAGGTAGTTCTTTGAACCAGTATGGCAAGAACAGCTACCTATAATAAAGAACCTGGTTCGAGTCCCCACTCTGCTATATGAAGCCTGCTGAGTGAGCTTGGGCCAGTCACAGTTCTCTCAGAGCTCTCATTTCACATGGAGGCAGACAACAGTAAATCGTCTCTGAACATCTCTTGCCTTGAAAACCCTGCAGGGCTGCCGTAAGTCAGTTATGATTAGACGGCAAAAACGGCACAGGGCAGCTTTCAGTCTTCTGTGAAACTTGTCTTAAAGTTTCAGTGGATCAAGTGGCAGAGGCCAGCTTTCAGAGCTACAAAGCAGCACATGATATTCAAGTAGCTCAATATTCAAGCAGGCATTTTCCCTCCCTTTCTTCTGTTTCAGTGACAGTATTTTCTTCTTCTACAGGTGATGCAAAAGGACAGTGAGAAGAATATGTCCATTAAGAAACTCTGGAAGTAAAAGTTCATCTGTGTTCTTAGACTGAGGGCAAGTTTTCTCTGTTAATTCTGTTAGTTCCTCATCCCAATTTCCTTTTTCCGATAATAAAATTGAGTGTTAACACTTCTGAGGGTTTCAGAAAATGAAGGGGAGCGAACAGGAACATCTCATAAGAACTCACACATACCTTTATTTCTTCAGAATGGATTGCAAAATGTCTTCTTGACAGAGCAGGTTTAGGCCCAAGCTCATGGGTTGAGCTGGCCTCAGCAGCCAGGTAGGGAAAAGCCCTTTCAAGTCTCTATAACCCCATGAAAGTTAGGCAGGGCTATCAATTGCCTTTTTCTGTCACAATGTCCAGATGGGAAGGATTGTCCCTCCACAGGTGGGATAACTGCCATTAATTAATTAATTTATTTATATATTTTTTAAATTTAAAATTATATATAATGGTCTGGTGGAGGTGGAGAATCAATTCTAGGGCACAATTCCTGTTACAGACTTGAGGGGAGAGAACTAAGCAATGATGTTCTAGTGAGTGGGGCAGGAAGAGAGCCCCTTTCACATTCTTTCTCTTGCCAACTGTTGCTAGATGTAAAACCTACAGGCAACTGAACTAAAGTCACACCTCCGTTGTTTCAGTTGAGGATAGTTGTCTGTTACTTAATATAAATGCTTTCAATCCAGTGTGGTGTAGTGGTTAAGAGCAGGTGCACTCTAATCTGGCGAACCGGGTTGGATTCCCCTCTCTGCCGCTTGAGCTGCGGAAGCTTATTTGATGAACTAGATTAGCTTGTGCACTCCCAACACATGCCAGCTGGGTGACCTTGGACTAGTCACAGTCCTTCAGAACTCTCTCAGCCCCACCCACCTCACAGGGTGTTTGTTGTGAGAGGGAAAGGGAAAGGAGTTTGTAAACCCCTTTGAAGAGACAGGTGAGAAAGGGGGGATACTAATCCAAATCTTCTTCAAGTGGTAGTTCAGCTTTGGAACCAATCCTTTGCTCCCTTGTTCCTAAACAAAGCCACTAAACGCAACACAAACTGTTGATTGAGAGTGGTTTTTTTTATTAGAAAACATTCAACATAGAAATTGATCAAAACATTTTCACTCGTAACGAGAACATTCCACCCATGCCCACTTGGCCAGCTGTACATCTCAAGGTGAGGACCACAAACAGCATCTTCCAGGTTAAGTGCTGAGGGGTGAGGAGCAAAGGCACTTGAGAAGACCAAGAAGGCTGTCACCCCTGTCTCTCCTTGCATGTTTCCTGCAGTGCTAAGTGAGGCTGCAGAGAAAAACCTGATTCCCCCCCACCCACCTTCTAAAACAACTCAAACACATCGGAGCCCCAAGGAACAGCAACTGATTGTCAAAACAGGAACGCAAAGGCCTGAGCAAACCCCTTCCGCACAACACCAGATGTCTTAAACTGGAGGGGACAAAACACAGCACATTTGATAACTCTTCCTCTGTACAAAAAACCCCCCGCAAAATTATAATAAGAGAAAACCTGCTCCCCCAAAAGAGAGATAGTGCAAAGACTAAATGCCAGCCAGGCTGGCTGTTTGGAATGGACAAAGCTTTGGTTAAAGGTGAGCAGCAGCAACAGCCCACCTCTGATACAAGGGAGGCTGCTGAGACTTAGCTAAGAGGTAGAAGGTAACAAACAAAAATTCCTAGTGTCCCAGAGACAAAGCACAGAGGGAGGGCAGGGGTCAGGTGAGAGGGGAGCTCGCTGCCTTCTGTAAAAAAGAGGCTTTACGCCTTATATATTTCCAGAAGGTTAGTGAGTAATCCACCCTTCAACCTCCCTTTTTAAAAAAAGGCTCAAAGAGCAACAGGCAGCTAGCAGAGTTCCTCCAAGTCCCAGTTGGGACAGAAGATTCCAGATAAGCATCTGTCCCATTCGAAGTACCACAAGTGCAGGAGAGTTGGAGGCGAGAGCACTAAGTAAGACGGACACCGAGCACTTGTTCCAGTTCTTGTCTGCGCTGCTGAACCTGGAAGAAACGAGGCAGTTACAGGAATAGATGAGAAGGCAGCAGCAAACGAACTCATCTGCACTCAGCAGTAAGGCATGCCCTCCTCCTTCCAGGGACCAAGGCTTTTCTCACAGCAGTGCCATAACAGAGCTAGAATATTCCACCCGTGCCCACCTCCCACTGGGGCAGATGTAACCTGGGGGCAGGATAAAGAAAGAGTCACAGAGCTCTCTTACAGAGGCTGAGAGCAGCTCATAACCAATACAAAGGGACTTGATGAGAGGGGCTTGCAATAGAAAAGATAAATCTACAGAGCCCCTCCAGCAGCCAGATGGGATCCCAGTTTCTTCCCAGTTGAGAGCAGCAGTGGCGTAGTGGTAAACAGCAGGTGCACTGTAATCTGGAGAACCAGGTTTGATTCCCCACTCTGCCACTTGAGCTGTGGAGGCTTATCTGGGGAACTAGATTAGCCTGTGCACTCCAACACATGCCAGCTGGGTGACCTTGGGCTAGTCACAGTTCTTTGGAGCTCTCTCAGCCCTACCCACCTCACAGGGTGTTTGTTGTGGGTGGGGAGGGGAAGGGAAAGGAGTTTGTAAACCCCTTTGAGTCTCCTTACAGGAGAGGGGGGGGGATATAAATCCAAACTCTTCTTCTCCAGGGTAATATGCCTGAAAGAGAACTCTTTCACACTCCCCTCTCCCGGAGGACTGTCAGGGTGAAATGACACACCACCTGGAACCCCAGGAAAAATCTTGACTAGTGCAGTGTCAGGTCAGTCTTTCCAAACCTTGGCAAATATGTGTCTCCCAACAGCCTCCTGCATCCAGGGTTGCTGGTAGAACTCAGCGCGTCTCTCCTCTTCAGGGTTCCCAACCACTTCTGTAATAATCTAGGGCAAAATGGGCATGGAAAAAGAATAAACTCAGGGGAAGTGAAAGTTCTTGGTGTCTGATGTCAAAAAATGTGACACGGAAACCTACATAGGAACAGACTATATGGTGGGTGAAAAGCAGAAGAGTCAAATCATGGCTAGATCCAATCAAGCCAAGGCCCATCTATCCCCGTGATGGGTATCTTAATACTGGTCCACCAGATGCCTTGCAAAAGGTCACAGATACCACCATGTCTGTTAGTGGAACTCCTGCCTCTCCCCATTATTCAAAAGTCTATATCAGAATAAAATAATGGAAGTGGAGGGAATTGGTATCAATTTACTTTGCACTCTGCCTCCCAAAGCTAAGGAGTTCATAAACTTATGCAGGGTAGAAGCGGAAACAGAGTGGCAGCATGGGAGGAATTTGTTGTGGGATACAAAGAACTTTGCCAGGTATTGCACAAACCCAAAGAATGGCAAACCCAAAGACCTGTTTGATTTAAGTTTTCAAAAACATATGGACAGTTCACTCACAACACAGGTAGGCCTATTCCTTTGATTCCTATTCCTAATGGCAACTGAATATCTCAGCCAATTTTGGGGGGAGGCACCAAACCAGGGCAGAAAGATCTCCAAATCAGCTCCACATATGCAGTTCAGCCACGTTCTCCCTAGCATCGTTCCTTGGTTGAAAGTTACCTTCAAGTCCCTCTGTTGAGATCTGATCCATTCCTGGATAAAATCCTGGGGGCTGTTGCTGAAACTCAGCATGAAATCTCGCTGTGTCTTCAGCTGGTTGATGGACTCAATGGTTTCATGAATCTGAAAGGGAAAGAGGTACACTGGAGTGAAGGGGGTGGGAATGGCAAGGCTACCAGGAAAGCCTAGCAATTTGGTCTTGTCTCATCTGCCCACTGGCAAGACACAGCTTCGCCCTTCAACACCCGCTGTGCCCAAAGACGCCAAGCAAAGACAGCTCATCTCCTTTTGAAACAAAACCTGTCTCTCTCCAAACAGCTGTCATTCTAAACAAAACCAGCAGCCTTTCTACTGGATGGAAACTCTGAAGCAGATGGATATGACGGAAAGCATGGAGGCGCAAAGCAACATCTTCAGCCAAAAACCTGTGGTTAGGGAAGGAAAAAAAACTCCTAAAGCCTAATGGCACTTTAAAAGGCAACTGACATTTATTAGTGTGAACTTTTGTGAGTTACCACCGAAACTGGCAGTGACTGACAAAAGCTCATGGTTTAATGAACACCAGTAGTTTTTAAGATGCCACTGGGATTTCTGTTTCATTTTTCTACAACAGAATAACAAGGCTACCCCTTTGCAATCGATCAGGGAAGGAGAAGCCATAGGAAGAATGATAGGGGACCTGATTTTATATGGTGTTCCAACTTTAACCTCCTTGTTCCACCCCAGGAACCATCTCTTCAGATATACAGGGAACACCCCCAACACATATAATCAATTTTTAATAACCTGACCCAGCTCTTTTGAGATATGGCCAGCCGTACAACAAAATGGCATTCCAAGACTCAAGGACGCTTGTCTCTTTTCTTTTTTGCAGCAGTGAGTTTGCCCAATTCCCCCTTTCTTGCAAGATTCAGTGTGTGCAGGAACACAGGAAGATGACCCGGGGCGGGGTGGGGGTGGGGGCAAGAGATGTGGAAGGCATATATCGGAAAGGACTGGCTGGCTTCAGTGCAAGACAGGCACCGCCCCCTCATTTTCTGCCTTCTCTCCACAATCGAGAAATCTAGAAACTAAACTTATTTTTTTCTTATGTAAAAAGTTAACTGGGATCCTGAATAGTCTAAATCCATCATGACGCTATAAAGTTGGAGTCTGATCCTACCGTGTTTCCCCCAAAATAAGACAGAGTCTTATATTAATTTTTGGCTATATTTAGGGCTTATTTTCAGGGGATGTCTTATTTTTTGCCCCCCAGGGGCGAAGTGCGAGGCCACGTCCCCCACAAGGCTGCACCACCTGCCAGGCCAGGCACAAGTGCCTCAGATGCCCAGGCTACACACAGGCCTGCTGGCTCTGTGTGCTTAAAAGGGTCGTCTTTTAGCAGGCATGGTCCTGCCTTTGGGCTATCTTTTAAGTTATGGTGAGCATTTTTAAAATTATGATTTTTAACTGCAATGTAGGTTTGACAGGTTGTTGCCGCCCTGAGCCCTTCTGGGATGCGCAGGATAAAACTTAAAATAAAAATGAATTTAATTTTTTTAAACAGCATACCCATGAGCCTTTGCTAAATAAACAGGGGGCTGTGCCGGGGAATCTGTAACTAGGGCTTATTTATGGAGTAGGGCTTATATATCAAGCATCCTTCAACAATACTGAAAAATCAAGCTAGGGCTTATTTTCAGGGTAGGGCTCATTTTCGGGTTAACATGGTAGACCTTCTGTTCACCACAACAGGGCAACCAGTTCTCTGCTCTTACACACCAAAATCCCTCCCATTTTTCCAGTCTAACAACAAATACATGAACACACATCCAATTTATACAAGATTAGCTCAAGGGGGAAAATGAGTGTGTGGTGCATGCAAAGTAATCTGGGCAACTTGCTATGAGTGTTGTTTATTTTATTCAGTTGTATTACAATTTAAGAATTTAGGTCTCAGCACCACAAAAGTCCAGAACTCAATATCATGCTGGATGGGTAGCTTCATTTCTGCTTGCAAGATCTCCTGGGAAGTAACATTTCCCAGTCTCATATGCCTGGATACCCTGATACCAGTCAAAATTTGGAAGACTTCCATCCTCCAGCCCAGAACCATCATGTTCAAGAGAAGTTTGCTTTAGAAGCCATGATTAATGAATACTTTAGGGCAGGGGTCCCTGACTTTTCTGAGCCTGCGGACACTTTTGGTGGGCACAATCAGAAAATGGTTGCCACAAAAGGCGGAGCCAACCACAAAAATCCCAGACAATGAGGTCATGCAAAACTCTAATAGTAATTCAGGTGTTGTGTGTTTTCCAAGTTGTATGGCCACAGCAACTTCTTTAAAAATTTGTACAGCAAATCAGGTCTCTAGTGGCTGATCAGAGCATCTGGAAGGCAAAATCCCCATCTGGGTTCAGCCACTTTCTAAAACACTTGGTGGACACCAAGAAAGGTGGCTATGGGCACCATGTTGAGGAACTCTGCTCTATGGCCAAACAGGTTATCTCTCTAAAGGTCAAGGAGAACTGTGTATTCAAGCAAAGCCACAATAAAACTAACTGAATGGGGCACCATCCACACTAAATAATCCACCAAACAGTGAAAGGTCACAACGCTTGGGTCTTGTCCTTGTTCCAGGGTTGGTGGGACCCTACCTTGGAATCCAAGGAGGCAATTTCCTGCTGGTTGGTGGTGGAGGCCAAGAAGTTGCTCATCTGGGCCTTCAAGGGATCATCCACTTCCACATCAATGTCATAGCAAGCAGTTTTCTTCTGATCATTGGGATCCACACTGGAGAGTTGGGGGACAGGAGGGCGGGGTGAGGGCCAACAGCATATAATTCACTAGCAGCTGCTCCTTCACTGCTATCCCACAAACATTAAGCTTACCGATTCTTACCTATCCGCCCTGAACGACTTCAACAGAATTTCTTTATTTTGCACATTTCTATCCCACCCTTTCTCCAAGGAGCTCAGAGTAGTATAAACCCTCCTCCCCTCTTCCATTGTATCCCAACAACCAGCCTGCAACTCAGATGAGGCTGACAGAAAATGACAGGCCCACAGTCATCCAGCAGGCTTCATGGTCAGCAATAATTTCAATCTGGCCAAAGAACCATGGTCTAACCACTACTGCACACTACCACTTGGAGGCAAACAGCAGCCAGACTAATCTGAACAGCAGAGATGCTTGGTGCCCACAGTGAACACATGACTGGCAAATATACAAGCATCTAGACAAATCAACACCATATGGGCCAAATATATTTTTAATTATTTAAAATCATGTTGCTCTGTGCCTTGGACCAGTACGATAACAACACCCTGTCACAGTATTCAGAAGACTCTCCATTAATTGTTATCCTTTTAGCGGAGATAATGGCACCAGGATACTGTTGAGGATTTTACTGATTTTATTGTTGCCAACTGATGCTATATATACGCCATCATGAGCCCATGTGGAGAAGGGAGGCTATAAACCAAATAAAATAAATCTTTAAAGGCCAACTGAAACAAATGGATTTTGTACCCCTTTCAAGTGGGACATAACAAAGGAAAACATCTGACCAAAATATGCACCAATTGCCAGACAGGCCTTCCTAGATACATCAGCAGTAGCGTTATCTACAAGTTTAGGGCTCCTCAACCTTGAACCATTAGGCATTTGGAATTCTGGTAAGTGATATTGAGCGGCACAAGAAAATGGCTGCTACTGGGGGGCTGGATGCGATTACAAAATGTGGGGAGCTTCCACAATTCAGGCAGCTGTTTCATGCGAGTGCTTCCTGCAGACCAGTAGGAATGGCTCTTTTGAAGCATCTCCTACACCAGTGAAGGGGAGGAAAGTCAGGAGTGACTCTTAGCTTTAGGGAACAGATGCTTGGGGAAGAAGCAAGTGGGCAAATACACCAGCGGGCGCAGCAATGCCCATTTGCACCCACAAGACTGCCTCTCCCCCTATGTCACCCGAAGAGCTTTGCCATCAGTAAATAAGAAGGGATTTATACCCCACCTTTCTCCTGTAAGGAGATTCTACAAACTCTGTGCCCTTCCTCTCCCTACAACAGACACCTTGTGAGGTAGGTGGGACTGAGAGAGTTCTGAAGAACTGTGACTAGCTCAAGATCACCCAGCAGGAATCTAGGAGTGCGGAAACACATCTGGTTCTCCAGATAAACCACTGCCACTCAGATGAAGGAGTGGGGAATCAAACCTGGTTCTCTAGATTAGAATCCAACTGCTCTTAACCATGCTGGCTCTCCATTTGCTGGTGAGCCCTGGCTCTAAAACAGTCCACACATCCTCAATTAGGGCTTGTTTGGTTCTGGTCTTGGCCAAGTGGAGCACTCTGTTGAGTGAGATCAGGACCCAGTGGGATTTAGTACAATTTCTCAATGTCTGTATTATGGAGCTATACTGTCAGGCCCATAGCAGAGGACAGCAACATTTTTTCTCCCGTTTCCATTCCCTGATACAACTGGAGATATTGATGTGGGAGAGGATTGGTTATGATTGATTTACCCTCAGTTTTAAGGTGCCATGGTTTTTGCGTATTGTGGAATTTTATGTTAGTCTTATGGGTTTTAATGCATGACGATGTTTATGATGTGCAGTTTCTTTGCTGTAAGCCGCCCTGAGCCCAGTTGGGGAAGGGCAGCCTAGAAGACAAATAAATAAGTACATAAAAATAAAATTTGGACCACTGTCTAGACAGTTAGGAAGAACATCTCCTCACCCTGATGCTATTTCTCATAGGTCTTTCAACTGGCTTTCACAAAATATTTTCTGTCAAGCAAACCAGCACAGAGGTTGCAGAAGACCAATAAGGGCCATGTTGGCTTCAATTCCTTCATGCAATGCAGAATGAGGAGGGGGTGGCTAGGGAAAGGAAAGCTGTGTGCACACGCAAGGATAGACAGACAAGAATTTGCTCCCCCACACGCCTTGCGTTGCCAGCCCCACCTGATGACATGGTTGATGACAATGGGATCTGGGTGTTGCAGCAGCCCCGCCAGCTTCATAGGGATCTCAGAAAATCGCATGCGGATGCAGTTGAAGATCTAGAAAAAAGCAAAGGGACAAAGCCATTTGTGAAAGGGCACAACATCAC